>NC_055958.1:16178571-16496071 GCF_018492685.1 Alosa sapidissima
GTGTGAGTGTGAGTGTGAGTGTGAGTGTTTGTGTTTGTTTGTGTGTATGTGTGAGTGTGTATGTATGTTTTTGTTTGTGTGTGAGTGTGTGTGTGAGTGTGAGTGTTTGTGTTTGTTTGTGTGTATGTGTGAGTGTGTATGTATGTTTTTGTTTGTGTGTGTGTGTGTGTGTGTGTGTGTGTGTGAGTGTGAGTGTTTGTGTGTATGTGTGTGTGTGTATGTATGTATGTTTTTGTTTGTGTGTGTGTGTGTGTGTGTGAGAGAGTGTGAGTGTTTGTGTGTGTGTATGTGTGAGTGTGAGTGTGAGTGTGAGTGTGTGTGTGTGTGTGTGTATGTATGTTTTTGTTTGTGTTTGTGTGTGTATGTATGTTTTTGTTTGTGTTTGTGTGTGTGTGTATGTTTTTGTTTGTGTTTGTGTGTGTGTGTATGTATGTTTTTGTTTGTGTTTGTGTGTGTGTGTGTGTGAGAGAGAGAGTGTGTGAGAGGGAGAGAGAGGGAGGGAGAGTGTGTGTGAGTGAGTGAGTGAGAGTGTGTGTGAGTGAGTGAGAGTGAGAGTGTGTGTGAGTGAGTGAGAGTGAGAGTGTGTGTGAGTGAGTGAGAGTGAGAGTGTGTGTGAGTGAGTGAGTGAGAGTGAGAGTGTGTGTGAGTGAGTGAGTGAGAGTGAGAGTGTGTGTGAGTGAGTGAGAGTGAGAGTGTGTGTGAGTGAGTGAGTGAGAGTGAGAGTGTGTGTGAGTGAGTGAGTGAGAGTGAGAGTGTGTGTGAGTGAGTGAGAGTGAGAGTGTGTGTGTGTGAGTGAGAGTGAGAGTGAGAGTGAGTGTGAGTGAGTGAGAGTGAGTGTTTGTGTGAGTGTGTATGTATGTTTTTGTTTGTGTGTGTGAGTGTGAGTGTGAGTGTGAGTATGTTTTTGTTTGTGTGTGTGTGTGTGAGAGTGTGAGTGTTTGTGTGTGTGTATGTGTGAGTGTGAATGTATGTTTTTGTTTGTGTGTATGTATGTTTTTGTTTGTGTGTGTGAGAGGGAGGGAGGGGGAGAGAGAGAGAGAGAGAGAGAGAGAGAGAGAGAGAGAGAGAGAGAGAGAGAGAGAGAGAGAGAGAGAGAGAGAGAGAGAGAGAGAGAGAGAGAGAGAGCTGTTTGTGGAACAGAAAAGCTAGTGAATGAAATGATTGAGTGTTTGTGCTGCTCACCCAAGAGAGAGATATGCGGAAACTTTCGAGTCATTCTTTGCAAATGTCCAAAGTTCCCAAGTATGCACATCTCTGTGCCATGAATACACAACAAGCTTTCGAGAACAATATAACATAGCTATTGGTGTACTCAAAATGTCCAAATGTAAAATAGAGGCATTAAGTATTCACATCTTAGATCACACTGTGCCATCTATGAAAAATGGCCGTGTGTACATGATGGAAGCACCAGTCTCCTCCAGTTTCCTGGGTAACTAACAGCAGAGTGTCTCCCTCATCAGAAGGGAACACTGACCAACATGAGCAGGAATAAGGCTCATCATCTTCTAGCATTACGGCTGAACGCTTAGTCGTTGGCCCTCCCTCGCTTGTAAGTGGAGGGGCAGAATAACAGGCAGGATAAGTGGGAGCCATGACACCAAGCCAAAGATATGAATAAGCGCTGGGGGCTGTTAATCTTTTAGGGTAGTGCTGCTTGCTTTATGAATTCTGTCTGCCTCGCTTGCCTGGAAATAAATCCGGACAAACAACGGCATACATGGGTGGTGTGTGTTCACCACAAATTCCTAAATGACAATGATGACTTTGGTGCAGCCCCTGTTGTTTTAGCAGGTCAGAAAATGGCAAACAAGTTAGGTTACAGTGAGGAATAAGGAACTGTTGGCTCACAAAGAAAGGGTGTTACTTTCAAAAGGGTACATGTTAGAGCTGCAAACATTGCTAATTCTTCTAACCTCAAAACATAATGCACAGAGCAAGTACTGGCTTCAAATCCAAGAGACCTATTACATTTATGCCAGGATTAATATTTTCTAAAAGTCTAAGTCCTTCTGACTTGCCCAATGTTTGAAGTGTAATCTTCAGTAAACGGCAAGACAAATTAATTGAAATGAAACGAAGATAAATTTCTCTTTCCATCCCTCCTTGCAGCTTAATGCCAAGACGAATCTGAACTAGTTGCATAATTTGTTAGGACAAAACATTAAGCTAGACCACTTGCTCAGGAGAAGCACATTTATATAGTGATGCATATACAACCCCATTTCCAAAAAAAGTTGGGACGCTGTAAATAAAAACAGAATGTGGTAATCTATAAAACTTGCAAATCCAGATCTAATTGCAAAAGGACATAGATAACATCAAATGTTGAGACAGACAAATGTGACAATTTCACAAAACAACAACAAAACAAAAACAACCACGTTCATTTTGAGTTTGATGCCAGCAAATTCTCAAAAAAGTTGAGATGGGGCAACAAAAGGTATGAAAAGTTGTGTAATGCTAAAGAAAACACCAGGGTTAACTGGAAACATGACCAGGTATAAAAAGAGCATCACAGAGAGGCAGAGTCTCTCAGAAGTAAAAATGTGCACTGAAAATGGCACTGCATTAAAACCAGATCTGTTTCGGTAATAAAAATCTATGTATGGGCTCAGTAAAACGATAACCATTGTCTATAACCACAGTTTGACGCTCCATCTACAAATGCTGGTTAAAACGTATGCAAAGCAGAAACCATATTTAGACATGATCCAGAAATGCCTCTGTACTAAGAGCTCCTTTAAGATGGACTGAGCAGAAGTGGGAAATTGCCCTGTGGTTAAATCAGTTGTTGTAAATCATGGACTCTGCAATAACAACAAGTTGGATGATCCCTATCCTCTTTAGCCCAGAGGATGCACAGTTTAAAAGCCAGCATCTATGATTGTATTGGGGTACAATCAGTGTCAGTGCCTTTGGCATGGGCAGTTTAAACATCTGGAAAGGTACAACTAATGCTGAATGATATATATACACAGGTTTTAAGCAACATATGCCATCCAGACAACCTATTTTTCAGGAAAACCATGCCAAGCTGCATTCTGCATATATTAAAATAGTATGGCTCCATAGTAGAAGAGTCCTGGTGATAAAATGGCCTGTCTGCAATCCAGGCTTGTCACACTGGGACAAAAAAAAACCTGATTAAAAAAGACACAGTTGAAATCCTATATCGGGCAAGAATGGGACAACAGCTCATTTTAAAAAATACCAGCAACAAGTTCTCAAACATTTACAGACTGTTGTTAATAGAAGATGTGAAGAAACAAAATGCCTCCCTCCCAAACATTTTTTGAGAATCTTGCTGGCATCAATTGTTGTCTTTCCACTATTCTCAAATAAATAAAAGTGTTTACATGATTTGCATAGCATTTAGGTTTTATTTATATTTTACAAAGAGTCCCAACTTGTTTGGAAACAGTATTGTACCTTAGTCATCAGAACTCAAGTTAAAATTGTGATTTAATTCCGTAGCTAATATCAAAGCCACAAACCAGAACACAGCTTTCGCCAGTTGTAATATATTTCACTTCATTGGTATTCACATAATGGGGTTGTTGGATTACTCCAGTCTGATTACATCCATATTATTTTTAACATTGCTTCTGCGTAAAACAGATCAGAGAAAGTAATTTTATGCCTTAAAATAACCCCAGGAAATGAGTTCTGATGGTCCTAAGACTTCACCACCATGGTGTCGCCCCTCAGATGAAATACTGCCCTTCTGTTCCTTCTCTGGTCCACTGACAATTTCAGACCAACAACTGTTCATTAATGGAACTTTTCATACATCAGTTGTTCCCAAACTTTGCATAGCAGCACCGTCCCCCTCTTTGTAAAGAATGCTGAATGCTAAATCTGGCCAGTAGCTGTTTGTTTCGGGCTCGTTCTATTTTCTTGCCCTCCATCTATGCCCCCCTCCCCTGCTTTAGCTCTGCGTCCTCCCTGACGCATCTGTCCTACACTTGAGTACAATTCCAGTACATTGACAGACTACTAGGCACATTTTTGCCTATTTTCACTTTTTTTTTTTCAGGCAAAGGGAGGGCACAATAATCTGATATCAATGCACCAGGCATCAGAGGGGCACATTAAAGTTTCATCACAGGGGCTGAGCACAGGACCCAGTGGGGCTGAGCTCTCTGCACCCGGGCGTCCTTTGAAAAGCCCCCACTGCATAACCTGCGGTTAACTTCAGAGACAAAAGGCCCAACAGGATCATGAGACTGACTGAGTGAGCTAAAAAAGCAAGGACAACCAACACTGTATTCATATGGCAGGCAGAATTTAAAAAAAGAGTTAAGAGTGAGAAATTGCTGTCAGAGTGATACTTTTGGCCTAAAAACAGTGTGACATACACACTAATCACCCTACAATAATGACACCTTCACTAAAAATACATTTCCTGACAAATCCATTATTGTACAATCAAAACATCAGCCTATACCAGAGTCAAACCAGATCCAATTATCCATAACCAGTGCCTCATTTTCGGCCTATGGAGCTGAATCTGTCCGTCCAAATCATGATATGACATAACACTATTCTTTAACCCAAATAATTGTTAACACATGCCCAATTCACTGTCAGACATAAGGCTTCCCTCGAAAAAAAAGAACAGTTGTGCCAACAATAAAAGGAAACATCCATCCAGAAAAGCTTCCATTTCAGTTTGACCAGCGGGGTGGGACAGACAGGCGGGGGTGGAGGGGGGGGGGCAACTCATTTGTGCAGAGCGACAAACTGGGAACAAGGAGTTTCCATTCTTGTAGACTGGGGAGATTGGGAGGCTCTTTCACACAAAGAGTGAGTTTGAATGTACATTGAGACAGCACAGCCCTGCCACAAATGAACAAAGGGGCTTCAGGTGAAGAGGTCACTGGCATGCCATGAACTGGCAAGCCGATATTGTTCAGTGCTGTATAATTAAGCCCTGTCAGTTACCGTTTGTCAGCCAGCACCAACGGCAACAAAACATTACATTACACAACTTTACATTGCATGATTGTACAGGAGCTTGAAACAAACCCCCCCTAGCAGAAAGTCAGTTTAGTCCTCTCATACTTCCATCTCGCCTCACATCTACAATACACAAGACTGTTTCTTCACCCCCACTACCACTCCAGTTATCAACACCACAGCCATCTCTGACTAGTGAATCAATTCAGATCCCTTCATTGAAAGGCCAATGAATGGTCAAGAATACTGAAATTACAATTAATGGCGTTTACATTACGTATGCCTGTGGCTGGTCTAGGTTCATTAAGCTACTTTCTTGGCATTAATCAAACTATACAAGTGACATAGAAGGATTAAACAAAAGAATCCAGATATTCAGTTTGTTCCAACATATCTTCATCCACTTCTGAACTATGACTCAGGCCAGTCTAAGAAGCATGATACCTGCCCCCCCCCCCCAGTATAAATAACCAAAACAGTGGGAACATATGTCTTAACTCAGCAGAGGAAAAGAATCATCTTCTGCTTCACTGGTACCTCCTTAGCGTCCTCTCTCTCGGCCCACAGCCATCTCTCCGCCATCTTTACAAATGTATACAGCAGGGCCGAGAAAAGTTCCAGTGCACCGCTGCATATATCACTGTCACTTGGGGAGGCACCAAGGTTAGCGTCGCTGCTAGCTCAAAAAAAAAAAAAAAAAAAAAAACACGGACGGGGGCCCAATTAAAAGTGTTGGGGAATCTGGGTCGACCTGCCCTCTTCAGTTCACGAGTACAGCAAGTTCTCATGCAAACACCGAGCACTGAATATCAGGCTGCACATTCCATCTACTAGACTGTGGTTTTTCCCCTTTTATTTTTTTTAAAAGATAAGACAGATCTGGCGCTCTCGCTTTCGAAGGTAGGAAATGGAGCTGTTCAGCGCGTTTCAGAATTAAATATGTCAAAATTCTATCATGCCGTTTAAAAAAAAATCAATGTCAATAAAATCAATAAGAAACATTATCAAAGGAAAATGCTGGCCCAAAAGATGTTGCCGCAACCATTTCCCTCCATCAAAATATGCTCTTGCCTAATCGCCTTTCAAAAGGGAAACTTAACAGAACAACCAAAAAAGTGCATAGATAATATTGTGTGGCTTCTCAAAGAGCTCCACTAAATGTACCTGTTGCATGTTCACAAGTGACGGCACATCGCACCAAGTGGATTTTTCCTCACTCATAAAACAAACAGCGTGAAGCTGAAAAGGAATCTGAGCATCAAAAGGTGCTGGACAGGGAGGGGAAAAATGTGACTGGTTTTAGTTAAGCAGAAAGCTTTTTGCTCAAAACTGCAGGTAATAACTTGTTATACACGTTACCGTACAGTCCAGCTTTATTAGTAAATCAGCACAGACAGGATTCCCAACAATACCATTACTGCATGTACATAGGCCTATGCTCTGCACCCTGAAAGGTGGAAATGGACTCATATGGTCTTACGGAAGTGAATAAGGCATTCTAATGTCACTAACAGTACCTTTAAGGCATAAAGATTACATCAGAAATAACCATCGTGGGCTATACAAGTCTTAATGGAACACCTGTGATCAGCCTTCTGTAGCACTATTGTTAAAAGCCTTGCGTCACCCACACACATTATTTCCCATTTCCATGATTGCCCACAGGCCTCCCTTGATAAGAAGAAAAACAATATGTTGTGAAGGGGGATGTGTGTGTGTGTGTGTGTGTGTGTGTGTGTGGGGAGGGGGGGGGGGGGGGGGGCAACACAGGGGAAAACACGTCATGGTCTGGGAGCAGTTGTGTCTTAATTATCTCACTTTACGCCACAAAGGGAGACACGGAATCCTCTGGAAGAGCGGGAGATGAAAAAAAGACCAAGGCACTCAACAGGGACGGCTCGGCAGAAGATGCCGCTCTATGGTGTTTGCGTTTAAAAGAAGACTCAGTTGCTAAGATACTGGAGGCTCTGTGTAGGGTCTGCACTCACGGGGGACAGAGGCAGAAGTGGTTTCTGAGAGGAGGAGGAGGAGGAGGAGGAGGCGACGCAGTCCTCCCCAAGCTCACATGAACACCACAGCGGGAGCCCCCTCCGCAGGGCCAGAGCCCTGCCATGGTTAGTGCCCGCAACCGTCTCACACCTATGGTCACGACTCTGGCAGGTTTCAAGTCTAAAAAAAGGGATCAAAACGAGCTCGGTCACCCAGGAAAGGCAACGGTCTGCAGAGACATGCAGAGCGCATGTTCTAAAACTGAACCTCCCTCAAGGGGTTTTCTTTCTACACTAGCTGTTGCTAAAGTCAAATCTATAAGGAGTTTTGTTGGGAGGGGGGGGGCTTGTTCTGTCAGTGGGGAGGATTTGAATCTCAAAGGCAAATTAATAGCAGGTCTGTCAGGAGGGGTGGTGGAGGTAGAGGACATCTGTTTTGAATTCCAGCGAGTCTGCACGTTACAGCGTGGGGCAATTCAATTACAGCAGCCGCAAACCTCATTACAGCTGGAGGCGGGCCAAGCGAGACCGTCCGCCTCTCCTTAGCTTCCTTCCTTAAGGACGAAGGGAGATCCAGGGCTGCCTCCGAGGACGACGAGGCTACCTCGGCCCTCTCCGGTCTCTGATTAATAACAGAGGAGAGTGGGGTTGGGTGGGAGGCAGAAGGGGAAGTGGAGGAGACACTCAGAGAGGTAGGCCCTTGTGTTTACGGCTTCGGATAACAGAGTCACTAAGGGCCCCCAGAGTTGTTCTCTGACTGTGGCCAACATCATAGGCCTTTCTTTAGAGCCGGATTTCAGTTTGTCACCGAACAACCTTGAAGTTCACGTGCACACTAGTCACAAGGTGTTGTTCTCATCACTTCAGGGCAGATTCAAGTAAAGCTGGCCAGATTGATGCGACAGGATTAGCGCAAGGGTAGAGGGACCAGAGAGACTAAGAATTTAAAGAATTTTCAGGAACTTGAAGAATTTTGAGCTACATGTATATTGCAATGAATAGAGTCATCTCAACCCATAGGATCAAGAGGGGACTGGCCAGTCTGGCGGTCAAAAAGTCATAGTTATAGACAGGTAGTCACATCAGCATGAATCCATTAATAATGGTACTGACAAAGATGAAGACATAAATAGTTACAATGATGATTCGAGACCTCTAATGTCAGTGCAAGGTAAACAATGCTGGTGTTGTTTACTTTATGACTGTCCCCTTCTGAGAACCAGAGATCCCTCGAGGCGTCATACTGGGACAGGGGGATGTCTTTGGTTGTGATGAGACAGAGGGAGTGTTGCTTAATTATTGAATAGCCTGGGAAATACTTACAGGAGAAGCCAATTTTTCTGGGGATTATAGAGCACTTCATATTAAAGCTAGGCCAATCACATATGAGCAAACATTATAGTAAGCCCACAGCTGTCACAACGACACAATGCACTTGAACTTAGTTAAGTAAGCATGCCTCATGTGCAGACATGAGACCGTGAAGTCTATTAGAAATAGGGTGATTTGGGGGGCGCTGTGGCACAACTGGTTACAGCGCTCATTCCATATGCGGGTCATTTCCCGAGTCTGGCCTGGGTTATTTCACGATCCCCACCCTATCTCCCTCTCCTTGTCACTCCCTCACTGTCCTGTCAGATTAAAGGCATAAAAGCCCCCCCCCCCCCCCCCAAATATAAATATATTCTGTAGCACTATTGTTATATGTGATATTATATATTTTTTTTATATATATATATATATATATATATATATATATATATATATATATATATTATATATAAAATATATATAATATAGGTAGCACGATACCATGTGATATATATATATATATAAACAAATGTGGTGATTCATGTTGTACGTCACAGCTGCATCCCCAGAGGTGTCCCATAACAGCTGGAAATGAGGCGTCACAGACCTCAGTGGCTGCCACATGATGCAGACTTTGCAGCCCGGGTATTCAGAGCATTTAAGACAAGCAGACCCATGTCAGAGATGGCACAATCACCACCCACATTTTCACATCAAAATGTTAACCAAATTAAACAGAAATACAGATTCAGACCTTCACTCGTGGATTGATTGCATTTTCGACCTCCTGATAGCACCAAATCTGTAGTTTGGGCTAGATGCAAAGTAGGTAGCACGATACCATGAAAGTAAAATGTTAGTATATCCAATTTTATCAGTTCTTTTCAGTTAAGAATGCCGTTTTAAATAAGGGTTTAATAAAAGGCATATTTGTTCTCAGCTAAAACAAAAAGTAAGTCCCATATTCTGTCATCTAGGCCTATTCTATTACTTCTGTTACTCATGTTTATGTAATGTTTTGCCATGGTAGTGTTTCAGTATTATCAATGAGATTTTTAGGTAAGGTACTGTATCAAAGTCATAATTTTGGTGTTCTGACAACACTAGCCATCTAACCTGAAGTGACCGTGCTGCTATAACCTACCACCACTGTCCCTCTGATGCATAAAAGCATTTGTTTCATGGAGTACATTTTGCTGAGCGATGGTGCAAAATCATTTTGTCTGTCATCTGCTCAGCATGAATGATTCCCTCATAGCAATTTACAAAAAGTCAGCATCACTGTTCCGGATCTCCCCAAGTCCCCCCACCCGGGATAACCAGAGCCCTCTATCCGGGAACAGTGCTCAGAACCATAAACACACCGAGATTGGATATGCTTAAGACAACAGCTTTGTGTGGAAAGAGCAACAAATACGGCCGTCCGTTCCCACACCCCCGGACCCACCCCCCCGCCCTCAAACGACGCAATTAGGCTCAAGGAAACAAATAGAAGGAGGGGGGGGGGGGGGTACTAAAAAATGTACAGGTAGTGAGCTGAAAATTGAAAGTTCCTTCATAAAGCCGCACGCAGCAAAACAGAGATTCCTCTGAAGTCTCCCAGGAGGGCCTGACATACTCTGGAAACAGGCAGCGCAGCACAGAGCAATATCACAAAGCACTAGCACAAGCTGGGCACACGTGGAGGCATTATTCAGTTCCAATTCTTGGCTCTGCTGCAGATATACTGCGACCTGAAATGCCGAGAGGGCTGAAAACGCAGACCCAAGGCGCAACTGCTTACTTCCAGTAAATCATTCAAAAGACCTTGAACTTCATTGAGGTACCACATTGGTCTTTGTTCAGCAAAAATTAAGTATATTTCTTAGAGAAAGAGAAAGAACAACAGCACAACAGAAGATGATTCTCAGTTGTTCGAGAAGATCCAAATCTGAAACAGTTGAATTAATTTTTCCCCATAAATAAATAAATAAATAAATAAATAAATAAACAAACAAACAAACAAACAAACAAACAAACAAACTCATCTGTAAACATGGAGCACAGCAACCTACAACTGGATCCTGGGAATGAGCAGAGCACAATTACCTGCATTGTTTGCAGTAGCCCCATTAAAACTCAAGCTCAAGCTCTAAACCCTGGCTGGTAGAACTGCTGACGAGGACAGAGTGGGGATATAATTCTGAATATCATGCAAAATACACCAAGCCACGAATGCCAGTCTGTGTAGCACTTTTGTCAACAACAGAAAAATACAATTTCTCCCAAAACACTCCAGATCTGGTTTCTCGTGCATAACTATGATCTTGTAAGTGTAACTAAAGTGGTAATGCAACGTTGCTTCTTCTCAGTGTGAATGGTAGAAAAGTGCTGCATGCTCTGGCTCCATATGAGAGGTTTAATAGACAAACAAGTTTCAGCCTATTAGGCCTTCATCAGATTGCCGAAGCGTCTTTTCTACCAGCGGCCAGCACCTCACAAAAGAACATTTGGTGTGTGTTACTTTTCATGCTTCTCCTCAGTGTGACATGTCCACAGACTGCAAGGGCAGAGTCATTTGGAGTATGTCGCACGCCTCATGCACTCAGTACTTCCTAATCTTCCATTTAAGAGGTGCTGCAGTAATAATCTTAACTTCACCACTAACTTCACACTTGAGGGCACACAAAGAGGGTTCCTGTTGCCAGCATAACTTGGGCACATCCATAAATATGACCACTGGAACAATGTGGAATACTTCTGTGCTGGTGAGTACGCTGGACAGCAAGGGTGGAAAGTTAGTTAGGACTGAAAAGTAGCCGCGGCTTGTGGAGTTTAAAATGGAACAATGTAGCCTGCCTCATAAAACAATAGCCAGAGGGCTATGGGTTTTATATGGTACATATTTGGTTTAAAAAGTGTGGAGGCAAACAACCTGGTCCATAAGCATTAGAAAAAAACAATCAGGGGTATAAAAAGAAAGCATTAAAATGTATTCATGGAGATGGGAATCTTTTGGGGAAAAGGTGAAGCATTGAAGGAAAGAGAGAATTCTGGAAAATCTGGAAAAGAACAATGAAAATAATGGAATACAATGATGCTGTACATAATATAACCACTTGACACCTTCACTCAAGAAACAAAACAAAAACGACTAAAGCTTTAAATGAGCCTGCGGTTTACAATTACAAACTAGATTTTTGTAACTTTACAATGTACAGCAATTTCTTTTATTCTAGGTTATGGTCAAAATACTCCTGCAGTCACACTGAGAGAAATGTCACCAATTTTCCATCTATTTTGTCACTTGAATAATTTCTTCTTGTGAATCAATGTCATTGATTTCCAAACCTAACCAATCAAATGTAGAGCTCTGGTGACTTGGCAAATGGGCTTAAGGCAACCATCTGTAGACGTTGACGTGCCATGGCTGCATATTTTCTCCATTCTACCCTGTCATTAATCTGAAATCATCTTGGTACAAGAGCCACTGTCAAATGCACAAGTTACTGGAATGTCTAGATTAATGGAATATCTCAGCTGGTGACTGTTTGCACCAGGCTATATCTGTTTTCAGATACCATTCATCCCCAATTGACATGCATAGAACTAGAAATGCTAAGAATTAAGGAAGAAAAAAAGGCCACACTTTGCATGCAAAACATGTTTAAATAAACATGTAACTATAGACATGCATCAATAAACATGTTTTAAGTGCACCCTTATTTCTTCCTTGAATAACCTTGATTTCTTCCTTAGGTCAAATATTGACCTAGCACTCTAAGAAAGAATAAGAAACTGAGTGAAGCCTGATCCTACCACACAATGCTAAGAATTAACCAATCACTTTCTCTTGGTGGTTAAAATAAGCTTTAATTGGTTGCTATTGTTTATGCAACTCATTCCCTGGATGTAGTCCTCAGAAATATGACAAGGAACAAACCTCTTGAGGTTTCCTAGCAACCACTGGTTGATTGCCCCCCTCTTCAAGCTCTAAATCAGAGAGGGTTAAAGCAGATCTTTGTCTAAATGTTTTCAGTTTGCAGGTGCTTTGCTGCTTATATTTGCATTACTTTTTTAAAATGTGTCTATTTTGCATTTATGGGGCCATTATTCATGTTATATCTTGAAACCACAAGCCTATAGGATATCATCAATCCACCCTCACCCATAGGCTAACAAATACATCTTCAAAATGTGTCCTAACAGAAGTGGGGCTTTGCGTGTTATTTTGACAGACTGAAGATGGTTGAGATAACTTTACAACTCATGTGACAGCCATAGAAACACCAGATGTTAGACAAACTGATAACGAGTAGTAAATTAGCTCACCTGTTTCCACAAGAGAACATCCACCTCGTTGAGTCTCCATGAAATGATGACATGAATGGCAGACAACACCACCCCGGTGATAACCGCTGCTCGCATTCTGACCGGGAGCAGCGTGTAGATAACATGAATGAAGAAAACAGTCCACCATATTCCTTCCGAAGCACTTCTGGGCTGCACGAGAATAACACCTATCACCTGTACCACCAGCACGACAAGGATTACAACGTAGCAGACGATCCACATGTGGTCCTGGTGGAATCCATTCCGATTGCACACGATCATTAACACAAGGATAAGCAAAATAGCCATTGAGAAAACAACCACATAAGTTAGGCGATAGAAGCCGCCGGCGCAGTGGAATCCCAGCATGACCGCACATACAAGCACCAACACAGCCATGAGCATGGTCAAGCTGCTCTGGTTCAGTCGGAAAAAGTAGCGCTGGTATAACTTCTCCAACTTCTCCGACTGAAACTTTTTGGACTTGAAAATATGCATCACGCTGGTGCAGCATGCGACCATTGAGAACATAGAAAAGTGGACGTCGGACACGGCGTCCTCCTCCTCCGACTTTGATTTGGTTCTCCTCTCCTCCAGACCCAACTCCACCGACTTGGGTCTCACTTCGCCATCCGCGTACCTTTGGGACGAACGGTTATTGTTGCGACTCTCCTCCCCATGTTCTTGCCACGCAGACTTGGACCTGAAACTAACTCGGCTGACGGTTGTGGTAGCTCTCCCCGGTTGTCGGTCGAAATCGTCCTCCTCCCTCCATCTGCTGTTGGACCGTGCGAGCCTTCTGGTGGAGGATCGGGCCGAGTATGGACATCCGTTCGCTACGGCCTCTGACTCGCCCCAAGCAGATCTGTGCTCCGTCCCTCCCCTCAGCCCAGGAGCACCAACGCCGGGCGGGCTTACACTGTTCGATCTAGACATGCTGCTTAGTCTCTACTCTTCTGTTTAAAAGGTAACAGCTAATAAATAAACTTTCCAAAGAAAACTTCCCTTTTCCTAAAACTAAGCCCGACATAGGCCTACGTTTCACTGATTGTTGCTTGCGATCATAATTTCTCCCCAAAATTAACTTCTCCTAAGAAAAGCTTTCCTCTGAACAGTTTATTTCTGAACTTTTTAAAGTACTCAAGCTATGTGGTCACTACGAAATGAAATATCAGATTTCCCGAAGGACATAAGTTCATCGTGATAAGTGCAGTGGTAAACATCTTGACGCCACTTCAACATGTGATAGGCTACAAACAATAAACGTTGATGTTGCGCGCAAAAAGATGCCATTTCAGTAGCCTATAGGCCCAAGTCCTTGGTTATAAATAGGCCTACAGAAAATCGTTTTCCTATAATCTTCATTCTACAATTCATTAGCATCAGTCTCCATAATATGACAACTGATTTAGAGACCACTTAAAAATAATTAAATAAGATACCGGTCATTTTGGACTCATCCCAGGACGACCAGAACATCACAGCCACACAGTCCTGATACGGAGGGAATTCTCGGCACATATGTCATGTTCTGTCAACACATCAAATCGCCAAATGTCAGCAGCATCAGTGGGCGAGTAATGTTATCTATGGCATGTCCTCCTATTTGCCCCCTTTTATCTGCTGGTGTAGAAAAGAAAACATCCGGCAAGCCGAGGCATGAAAACACGGCAAAAAAAAATAACCTCTAGGCTACATGCTGCTATCTGTATTGATTCATTGATTTAAGCAAGTCGTCCACCTGTGAGGAGCTTAGGGATGCAGCCCAGCGCATGGTCAGACACATATGATTTCCTCTCAAACGCGCGATCTTCTCGACCCACGCAAATGTTCATTGACCACAAGGACAGCATGGTGATTTTACCTCATGATGAGTGACGACACTCGTGAATCTTCCAATGCAACGCTCACACTATCCCGTTTTTAGGCTATATGTTGCAGCTGCTTGTTTGTGATCAAGATCCCCTTTCCCAATCACCAACACATTTTGTCCATGCGGATTCATGCAGCATCACAGACGTCAGCGCGTCAAAATGCAGATTATTTTCCACTTGCAGAGCTATGAATTTAGTCCACGCCAGAGAGTGGCAGTACAAGAGTCGTTTTAAAAACTGGCACGAAAAAAATCTTCTGCGGACTGTCCACGACGAAATACACAGTATTGATTAAGCCTCAAGCCGTTTCGCTGCCACTGTGCCTTCTATTACCATTCAACCAAGGCTGATTCCTGAGGTCCGCCTTCGTTCTAGCGCAATTGGGTGGATCGACCTGAAAAACTTTCGCCACTGGCTTTTCATTGGCTGTGACTTCTGTCAGCATAGGCCTATTAAATGTTTCAGGCGCCCTTCTCTGATTCATATAACTAGTAGGCGGGTTTCCTACCACAGCTGGACAGTCGACACTTAACAAGCGTAGGCTATCAAATCGAATTCCCCATCTGTATGACTAGGCCTACAGGGCCAAAAGACAAGGGCCACTGTTTTAAATAGCTTTAGTTCAGAATAAACATGGGAGGCAAACCTCCTCTTTCTCTTGGTGTAACCATTCCATTCCAGCTTATTAACTAATAAACTGATCTATTAGTACGCTGAGATGACAAGAGGTAAAACTTTCTCCTACACAACTTATTGAGCTGGGGACCAATGAGCATATTTCAGTAATGTGAATTATGATTTATGAGCCAAATACTTTGCATTCATTGCATGCATTGCAAATACATTTGCATATCTTCCTAAGTAATAGAATTAGGCCTACTCACATGGTATTCATCCAATTTTAGAATATAAAACTGATGGTGAATGTAAACGTTATTGAACAGATCATAACCCAAGTCAACAAAACCCCTTTGTCTTAATATCTGACTATGAAGCATTAAGAGTTATTACTGTGTGGGAAATATGTTATATAGCTAGCCTAGCCATTCCATTTCCTTTTACTTTTGCTTAACTTTCAAAAACATTATGACAGTTCATAGTGAAACCTGGGTATGACCACCAAACCTGAACCTGACAAAAATGGTCTCTCTGCCTTGATTGAGTAAGGCGGGGGAAAACTAGCCACAAACCATTTTCCTCAACTACAATCAAAGTGAATAGCCAGGAGCACCATGTCCTCTTGATAAATAGATATTTTCAGGTACCCCTCTACTGTTGTTTAATCTATGTGTCCCAGTAATTGGTATGTGTGTGTGCATGGGCTGCACAGACACTTGTGAAATCTTAATGACCTGAGAGGTCTCCATCTGTGACTTCTAAAGGATGTCTGCTGCCATCGTGTGGAGACACATCAATGGTTTCAGGAAAAAGGCTAATGTAGGACTGTGCCCCATTATCTAATACAACTTTATTTTAATAAATTATATGGCTCCCTCTGCTCTGTTTATGATGGTAACTGATTTAAAATGATGTTTTTTTGAGAGTCTGTGGTTCTGGCGAAACCAGAAGTTTTAACTCAACAATCAGTGAAATCACACCACTTCCCTCTGTGTTTCAGAAGCTATTAGCTGGAATTGTTAAAGGCTTGATAAAGACAAGTCAGGATCATGTGTGAACACCATTTTTATCCACAAATACTAAATAGACAGCTAGAGAACTCAGAGACAAGGAGAGACGCCAGTGCAGCTCAGTTGTCTTCTTAATTTAAAAAATGAAGATTGAGACTTAAAATTAAGACTTAATTTGAAAATTAAGAAGACATCTGAGCTGCACCGGCGTCTCTCCTTCTCTCTGAAATATCTGGCCTGGCCTGGCCTGGTTGCACCGGATTGTCGTCAAACGACAGAAGCGCGGAGAACCCTCCTTTGTCTACAGCTAGAGAACTGTTTGGAGCAGTCTGATTAATTTGTCAAAATGTATTGGATTACAATCAGACTCCCCCTAAAGTGTCCTTTTTTAAGACTTGAAATCTAACTGTTTTTTATGCTAGCTAGTGGTGCCAGCATGATTATATTTTTGCCACATTATAATTGACAAGTGCCATGTTTGGTAGTAGCCTATAGTCCTGTGGATACCCAAAAGTTCATATGCTATTGATATGAAAAAAGACAAGTCTCAAGACATCTTTTTTTGCTTCCCATATTATTTATTGTAAATATATAGGTATATTAATAACCATACTTATACAAAGTCTGCTGGTCCCATGCAAAACTTTTTTTTTATTTTATCAAAAAGCCCAGGGATATTTGAGAAGGGAGTTGAAAGTTTAGTGGCATGCTTCATTTAGACTACCATGTGTATCTAACCCAAGGTGGGTTGATTTGTCTTATTTCCTTTCACATGCAATGTTTCGAGTCGCATGCCTGCCTCGCAACACAAACTGTCTAACAGATCCACGGTTGACCGCACAAGACAAAACCCTACCCAGATACCCTTGAGCAAAAACGGCTAGGCGTACATCAGAAAGTGGGCGGGTGCTAGGATGACTGAGGTGGTCATCACCCAGGGTCACCTTGCCTGTCTGGTGTCTGACATCAAAGGCTCAGCACATGAAAGACCTGCATAGCCATCTCCTGAGCAGCTGGGGTGGCTTAGGAGATACATTCATTTCAATTCGGCAAGGTGTTCATTTTTAAGCACCCCCCAAAAACTTCACTGTCAACCTCCATGTCAACCTCCATGTCAACCTTGCAGTATGCTTCAGATTCTAGACAAAAGACAAACCGTTAAACCTGTGCATCACAAAATTCTCTACCAATCATGAACCACTATTTAAATGCAAATCTAAAAGAACAGCAATACTGCATATGGGAAACAAATAACTAAGGGTAGAAACAAAACACTTCTATGCAACAAGCAACCCCCCCCCCCCACCAAAAAAAAAAACAAAAAAACAATTAAGGTTTGTATTAAACCAGTAGAAGCACTACTTTGAGTTAAATCTATCTCTATAAATGCATGGCTCTAACAGGCAATGACACAATGAGTAGAAATTGAGGCAAAAGGTTGCTATAGTGCAGTGATGCTACTTCAGGAAGGGAAACTCTGCGCAGAAACATGACCAAACCACCGTCACTTCCTCTCCTCCTTGCCCAGGTTCCCAGGCCCTCATTTAGGCTGCTGGATATGAGGGCAAAAAGACACTGAGGTGTTCAGTAATTCCTCTTTGTCAGGCTCTGCTTTACACCACTCTCTTGCTTTCTTTTTGTCTTTCTCTCTAACTGCCTCTTCAACCCACCACTCTTTCTGACACACACACACACACACACACACACACACACTCGGATTTTTGGTCATTAGAGATAGGTGACTGCATGCATTGTAATCCAATTCAGCCTCAGAAGCCAGCGCCTGTGCAAGGTTCCCATGGCTACATGCGAGCTGTTGTTCGGCGGTTTGCCTGGAGTTTCAGGGGTCAAGCACAAGCCCTTCAAAAATAGTTCAAGATCAGCAGTCAAGAGAGTTTACTGTTCAAATATCCCTGGCGTCAGAAGGACAACTGCATCCATTTTTAAAAGACCATTAAGATGCTGCATGTCAAAACAGTTCAATAACATATTGATGCAGAAAAAATACTTGCAATAACTGTACAACTAGCAAGTCTGTTGTAACTATTTTGCTACTGTCGACTGGTTATATATTTATATGTAGACAACCCACAAATATCAACCTGTCACATCAAACCATAAGTAAGTACAAATACATGTTCCAAACAGTTTAAAAACTGTTACCAATATTTCAAACACATCTATGGCCAACATAAAACTACTACAATTGAGGCGAAAAAAAGCTTAATGGTTAATGGTAAATCATGAGAACAGATATCAAGTCTGAGAGCAGTTTTGTCTGCACTGTCAAGGCATACGACTACATTAACTAAATCAGTGCTCAAGAAAAAGGGATGTTTGAGAATCAAAAAAAACAATAAACAATGCTGTCTTACAACAATTAGGAGGCTATTCATTTAGCATGGCAAGACAAGTAGAGGAATGTTCCAGAATTTCTGTCAATGAAAATATTGTTAATACGTCATATGTGAACACCTTTGGTGTCATTTCACAGATGCAGAGCAGTGGGCATTAACGGACAAATAGTTTACAGACAAATAAAGAAAGAATAACAAAACAGAATGCTGTATTGTTTGTTCGAAGAAACAGAACATGGAAAAATGAGAAAGCAAATCCTGTCCACAGGGCTAAAGTAGAGTATTGATTGTTGTCATGACCCACAAGTGCCTGCTTTTCCCTTCTCTTCACTGTGGCCCTCTCAACTCCTCTAACCAACCCAATCAAGCCTGTAAACTTCAGCTATGAGCATGGCAAGCGTTTCTCTCCATTCACCAAGTCCGATCATCATCATATTCATCAACAATGTAATTTGTTTTCCATTGTTATCCATATGTTACGGTCTTCATCGGGGAAAACAAAAGTTGGGGCATTGTAATACAATGAGCAGACTATTTTTTCTCTTAAATCGGTAGTGTATTTTTTCTTAAAGGTTATCTTTGCCTCTCATCTTGTCCTTAGGTCTACTCTCAGGAGAGTGTCGTAGGGTTGCTGGGGGTGATCACTCCACTTTGCTGTAGTCCTCCACGTGGCCCAGCACTTTCTTCCTCTGCCGCAACATGTGGAAATACAGCTGAGGAAACACTGGACCGTGCACGTGCACACACACACACACACACACATATTGGACACATAAATAAACAACACTGTACATATGACACTGTATGCTGCAGCCAGATACACAGTTGCAACAAACATTTCAAGAGTCACTAAGCACTCTGCTTTTGCTGGCACCAAGATGGGCAAACTTTTTCAATAGCTTTTACAGAAGCAATTACACCACATTTTAAATGATAATCTCATCCCATCCCAAGAAAACAACTAAAGCTCAATCTCTCAGCCAGCGTAATGTAGAAACTAAACTGATAGATAGAGCCGCCATTGCTGTGGTGCCCGGGGAGCAGTTGGGAGTTAGGTGCCTTGCTCAAAGGCACTTCAGCCGTAGATGTGGACATGGGAGAGCGCTGTTCAGTCACAGCCCACGGCCACATATTTCCTACCGGTCAGGGATCGAACCAGGCACCCTTCAGTCCCAAGTCTAATTCCCTAATCAGAAGGCCTGTAGGCTGCCGGTACCAGGAGTATTAGTTAATGAATACTACTGAAAAACTAAATAAAAATAAAAACTAATGAAAATGTCAAAGCTATAATAACTCTGGCCCCTACACCTATGTACATATGTAGAATGTGGTGGTGGTGGTGGTGGAAGTGTAGTGGCTAAGGAGCTCGGCTAGTACACAGTAGCCACAAAAGTCGTGGGTTTGATTACCAGCTGCCACAGTTGTGCCCTTGAGCAAGGCACTTAACCCCCAGGTTGCTCCAGGGAGACTGGCCCATGCAATTGGTATCTATAAGTTGCTTTGCATAAAGGCGTCAGCCAAATAAATAAATCAAATCAATATAAAATAATGCACAGAAGGAAGCACAGGGGCACTTACGGGGAATGTAGGAGATCATGGTGAGCATGAGAAAGCTGTGGTAGTCGAAGGAGAAGTTGTACTTGTTGGGCAGAGTGATGGAGTAGAGCCCTGTCTTCTGCACATAGGGCAGTGCGGCATAGATGGTCAGCAACTCACCCGTGACCCCCATTGGGTAAAGCACAATGAAGAAGGTGTACCTGGGAGAAGGATAGGAACAAAGAATTGGCTTTGAGTTTAAATGTGAAGGACTGTTACCAAGTGTTCACAGTTTGTGTTTATCGTTAGTTATTGTTCTTGGTGTGAACGGCCCTTAACATGGCTATGCACATAGTTCAAATCAGTGCAATTAAAATCACAGTATTTCTGTACAGAAATAATAAATAATATAGGAGGCTTCACTGCCAGCAACCTGAGTCTGAGGAGAGTTGCCATTTTCTACCTACAGTAGCAACACTGTGGAGTTAAGCTGGGCAAAAACAACTTCCTCCAGGTGAAAGAGGTTCTTAAGTGTCTTGTTGCTATGGTAATGAAAGCCACCATCAGTTGGAATATCAGCAACATGGAGGAGAGGAGGGCTCCTTAGTGAATCACACTGAAGTGCCCCAGTATTAATAAAAAACATAGATTCTACCCACACAATATTTTGCTCCTGTTGTCTTTTTTTCACAGTGAAATTGCTCAACTGTAATGTTTTTGTTTCTAAAAGTGACCTAATGTGTTAATAACAGCATAATATGGTTCTCATCTTTTAGACAGAGCCAGGAAAAAAGCAACTGCTCTTTCCTATAAATAAACTAGCATAAATTATCATCTGTTGGCATATTTAGCATGGGAACACAGTTATGTTGTAAAGTCATGCCTAAATAACAGGCGATGAACAAGCGTAATGGGGTTGTTTTCCACAACTGCATGGTTTTGCTTTGTTATAATGATTTCTTGTAATCGACTTCCCATAATACATTGCCTGCTTATGCAGTCTGGTGTATCGCTCTACCTTGCCCATTTGATGAGGTAGGGGAGATGGTTGAGCAGGCTGAAGGTGTAGAAAGAGTAGCGGATGATCTCGGTGATAGTCCAGGCCGCAACGAAAAGCAATACGCTGTCTTCACTCTGGACCTGTTGTACCAATGGGCAAAATTCAAGATGGTTCGAGCACAGGCGCCACATAGCAGCTATTCCACACAAAAAAAGACATTTCTCGCCATGCTTCTCTCCCTCAAAGAATTGTTAGTCCAAACAGCGTGCAGACATAGGAGTCAGAAACAGACGTTAAAATACCAGTGAGAGCAGAGTTGAATACCGGCCATTACTACAACATTCATGTTACAACAATGCTGCAGCTAGCCTCCCGATGCTTATCAAATCTGTAGCACACTCCAAAAGGTTACAGAGGTTCTAACTACAAACAAACAAACAAACAAACAAACAAACAAACAAAGAATGCGGTTTCTGCAAACAATCAGAGGAAGAGCGAGCACTTCTATATTAACACACACATATCCATGTTATTGGTCATCCATGTCCATCTCATCAGGCATGTTCCTCGTAGGAAGGAGACTTACAGAATGTTCTATCTCAGCACAGCTGTGTCTCTCTGGGTGAGCAAACAAACCTCAGTTACAGTAGTCATGAAGTGTGTGTCAAATGTGAAGTGCGCTGAAAACCCCCTAAAGCAGTGCTCGCACAACGAGATCAACCATCTACATCTAAAACTGGTCTTAAGTATTGTTGCAGGTTGAAGGCACCTCACAACTTTCTTTGCCTAGATTTGCAACCAGTCACAGTAGACCACTGGGACTCACTTCCTAGCTTAAGTGTTAGCAATTTACATTTCAATGTAACACATTTATCCTAACATTGACATAAACATGTTACAACACATTTTGCAAACATTTTTCTTCCAGGGAAATGATTTAATGGCCGTCATGGCAGTGCTGGTGTCATTTGGCGGCATGCTATTGGCCCCACCTCTCTAACGCTGTGTGTCACTGCCCAGGTGAGGAACACACGTGACATCACCTGGAATCCTGTCAGGACCACCGAGGAAGGGACAATACCTGTAGGACAGAGCAGAGAGATCGACTAAGTTCCTCAAATAGTAACCACGCTGACTATGTTTTCATGCACAGCAATAATCCAACTATTGTTATTCAGACCTTATTCAGAATAACACAATATTCTGTGGTTATGGGAATTGAATTGTTTACATGAATTGGTTATAGAATATTCCATTCATATTCCCGTTAATATGCAGTATAGTCCGATTATCACTAGCAAAGACTGATTGATTCTGTAAATGTTTCTGCACTGAAAATCCTAATAAGACATGATAATGCAATTAAGGTGTATACATGCAGACAATGCACCTCAATAATGCCATTAAGATCAGAATACTCCACAGATATTAATTCAATTATTGCTTATTCCGACTACGACTTTATTCAGGTTAAGACCATCAGAAAATGCTATTTACATGGGAGCTTCTTACTCGGAATATTGCCTTAATTGGGTTAATATCAAATTAAATGAAATAAACTTACTCACTGGTCATAAATCCCACCTAGATGTTATAATATGAATTCCAAACCTTGTTATTACATATCTATTCGTCCAGTCTTGACCGCTAAAGTAGCCAATTTCTGCACAACCTCATGTTGGTAATTGCGTCTAAAGGTCATCCACATACAGTACATGCTGTCATAACTACACTAGGAATACTCGAGTGGCCTGACACAGGTTGCTTAATGGACCGTCTGATGCATATTGCATGTTAGATGGTCACCCCAGTGGGAGTCTGTCAGGTGTTTCTGCCTTTCAGTGATGTCACGCTTTTGGGTGACTGGCCTGCCCTGTTTTTCAACAGTTCAGCAGTTCCTCATCAATCCAGTTGGGACTTACAGCAATACAGCACTGGTGATAAATGGTTGAAATCTAGACATAATCACGGCATTTCAGGTGTTTATTATTGTGATTTTCAATCCTACTTTTACAGTCCAACCCTGCTCCGAGCACCTGCACCTGATTGAAAACAGTATAATAAAAGATTCTTTTGCTCTGTAAAATTAGAACTTTTCGTCCCATGAAAGATACCAAATGGGTCATCCCTGGTATCCAGAGCAGGGAAAGATGAAAATATGGCTGCACTTGGATATGATAGGCCCTTACAGGGGCTGGTCAGCAGAGTGCAGTATGGGGCAGCGCTGATGAGCGAACAGCTGTACAGACAAAGGTCATGACCAGCCTGAGATCCCAAATGAAGAGCTGTTGGACTCTGAACCCTGACTGCCACCGCAGCACTAATGCCCTGCCATTATCATATTAACACAATTACACAATTACAAATTACACCACAGCTCTCACTGTTGACACAGTAATACAGGAACCTCTGCCACAGTCAGCTGTGTGTGAGTTAGAGAGAGAGAGGCCAATGCCTTTGGTGGGATCACTCCAAATCTGCAAGACTAAAGTTCAAGCCAAAATTAAATATATGAAGACTTACCCACAGCACAGTGCAATATCTGTGGATGAAAAAGGAAATTCAACAAAGTTAGAACTCAAGGACACACTCTCTGGGTTTGTACAAAAGATCAAGCTGAAAGCTGCCTTTTAAAGGAACAGCAATGAGGGCAATAGCACAGTGACGCTTGAGAATATCATTATCATGCCTTGTGTGAACTCTCTGTGGCCCTGTCACATGGCAAAGACAAGGGAGTTGACGGGCGCCATGTCTATTTAAAAACTGCCCACCCCCCGGCACAAGAACAGTGAGCTATACACTGGCAGACTGTAACCACATTCCATTGGACTACATGAGTGGTCGGCCCTGGTCCCTGAAAGATAGAAGACAAACTTCCCTCTCTTTCTCTTACTCTCTCTTTCTCATTTTTTTAGCACAGTTTCCCTTTGATAAGATAAGACACATTACACTCAGATTTCAGGTTGCTCAAACACTAGCAGCAGGAGCGTTCTGTTTTGAGATGGCCTTAAATATTTGCTTGCGTCTGATCACAGTGGTCGGAGACCCACCTCCAGGAGAGCACCAGTCTGGAAGAACTTCAGGGGTTTCTCTATGGAGTAGTACAGGCCATGGTAGCTCCCTCGGGCCAGATATGCTCGAACTAGACCCACAGCAATCACCAACCACCTGCAAAGAGACAATCACTTTGAGCTGTAGAATAACACTGACAGGTTCCAGACAGGCAGACAGACAGGCAAACTAGTTGAGTCTTCATAGTGCGCATAGTGTGCAATAACATCACGATTGGCGAGATAATGAGAAAGAAAGACAGGGACAGGGAAATATTATTATTATTATTATTATTATTATTATTATTATTATTATTATGACAAGCTGCGTGCGCAACGATGCTGGTTGAATGTTAGTAATCGGTCTATCAAAAAATCAAGTTGAAAGCACAACTTCCTGTAAGCATAACTCGAATTCCAATATTGGCCCCTGGAATTCATTGCTTTAAAATGTTGCGCAAATGTGGTACAGCCTGTTGTGTAACAAATATGGTTTCGAACTACAGAACTCGCACTGAAGACGCTGAAAAGAGAGTCAGGGTTTTTTTGCATGTGAAAGGATGGAATCGTTGCCGAGTTACTGATCACAGAAGCTAACAGTCGAAACATCAGATGTAGAGTGAGAGAGCAATATCTCAGAGAACAGTGGGGTCAAAAACATAACTTTAATTTGTTCTGACTGACCAGGAACTACAGGCAAATTGACAAAGTTATGGTAGCGCTAAGGATCATGAGATAGGCTATTGCAAAGCCGGACACTAAGATTTAATTACACTCACTCTTCGCTGGGAAGTCTCTTCAACAGTGAGAATGGAATTCGGCGTGTAAGTCAATTGCACAATATTTCCCAAATGAATGCAAATATCTGAGACTTAAGCCAGATAAGATAAGCTAACCATTGTTCCATTAGAGATAAAAAAAAAAGAACCAAGGGGATGCGTCTGTGACAGGGATTATGTCTCGCTCCAGGCGCATGTTGTCTGAATCCATTCATTATCCTAGCTACGGCACACACTCGCTACTGTCTCGCAAAGAACAGGAAGTGCCTGAGATTTTGCGTACATACCCCGCTGTCATAACCACGTTGTATATGACCAAATAGGCAGTTGCAAGCGCACCCGGTCCTTTCTTTTTCTTATGGCTCGCATCACTGTGAGCCGCCCGAGTGGTCCCCATGGCAGGTGCTGACATGACTAGCTGATCAGTACCCGACCGTACCCTTACCGTGTCAGGAGGAAATAAAAGGCGTATGGTCTCTGTGGTATTTATTTGTCATATACTTGGTGGGTTGCGCCCTCTGTTGGAACCGGGTCAGCAATACAAGGGTCGAAACCCACAGATGGTTGAGTTGAGTATCACCAGAGCCCGTCTACGGATTATTAGACATTCTCTGGTATCACTTTCCCCAACCATGTACAATATCACACTAAAAAAGATCATATTGTTGACACTAAAATGTTCCAAAATTATTCAGAAAAAAAAGCTTTGTTTTTAAAATATTGTTAAATCGTGTCTCAATTTTATCTTGTAAGGCACGTGTGTTTTTTTTTGTTTGTTTTGTTTTGTTTTTTTTCTCTCCATCAATATTTTATCCTCCCAGACAGATGCGTAGCAAAATAATGTAACACTACTCAACACTACTAATGCACTACTTATGCAACACTACTGTGTCACAAATATTACAAGTGTCCACTTCACCTTATTAGACATTCTCTGACTTCACCCACCCATACGCGTGATGGCGATGTTGACCCTGTGTTTGGAATGCAAAGAGGTATCAACTCATTGCCCGACCGACACTGTAATCTTTGATAATTGATACAGTCAGCAATATTATGTTAACGTATAACTAATTTAATTTCTTATTTTGTTTTATTTTTACTTACATGTTTTAGTTAGTTTTAGGTGGAATATGTGGTTTCTGTGGTTTGCTGTTCAGGCATAGTGCAGGCCATCTACTTACGGAAGAACAACTGGTGAAAGTGGAGTTTACGAGTTTAATGGATGAGGAAGGGATATCTGTCAGCTGAATAATAGTGAAGTTTGTCCTGTAGTATTGTCCCTTCACTGAAAATCTATAATGCCTTTGTTTGGACAAAATCCCTTCGACCAGGATGTGGGTAAGATGATCCGATGTGTTACGTTATCTGTTCTTGTTGACGTTTTCATGAAAGCTAAGATAGCTAATGTTGGTTTGAGCTAGCTATCATAGCTATTTAGCTATCTAGCTATCTGCCTCGGTTGAGTTAGCTCACCAGTCATGGGGTTAAAGTTATGACCCGAACCTCTCTTTAACTGCGTGTACAGGGTCAGCAAGAGTCTCGAAGACAAGTTTGGCTTTTCTGTGATCATATGCTGGTATTTTTATGTTGTGTCATATGTTATGGTGACAGCAGTCTAGCTAACGGGACAGCTGGCTGTGAGAACTGGCAACAATATTTTGATTATCTTAGCTTCAGTGCTGTCCAGCTGATTGAGCTAACCGATTCGATCTTTCTGCTAACTTGGTAACATTGGGCAACAGTGTAGGAAGTGGGATGCAAACAGTTATGATGGAATACCTGTAACATCAATATGGTTAAAACTAACGTTGCTCTCTGGTCTTGGACGAATGGCAAATTTCGTTTGTTTCAACGTTAGCTTACATTAGCCAAACCGCTAACATTAAGCACTGCTTGCTAAAACTGTGTTCTCCTTACGTTACATGAAAGGTTGTCGCCATTCAGCCAAAGTTACTAATAAAGAGAGACTAAGTTATTGTGTGTGTGTGTCATTTCACAGTAACGTTAGGACTCTGTTTTGTTATTGAAGCTAACAGGAAGTTATCTGTGGTTGTAAAGAAATGAGTCTATGACAGGTCATCCCACGTCATTTTCCGATCATATGACAAAATATACGATTTTTAACCTAATTTTCTAATATTTCAAAGAGGGGAGTTTTCATTTAGTTCTCTCCAACTCAGAACAATCATCTCTAAATAGTCAACATAATGTTAGTTTAGTAACATCATTACCACACATTTTCAGTGCTTAATATTTACATAAAACCATTGAGGGACACGCATTTCTGTGAAGCCTTTGTTGGTGTGTGGTTATCTGTAATAGTGTGAACATTTTCACCCTGTGTGGTATCATAGGATGTATGCAAAAGTGTGCAAATCACTCAAGTCTGTCATCTTATGGCAGCTTTTTTTTAAATATATACAGGGGGGAAATAAATATTGAACACGTCAACATTTTTTTCAGTAAGTATACTTCCAGTGAGGCTATTGGCATGAAATGTACTCTGTGTACTCTATGCCATTCCACTTTTTTACTTATAACTACTTAGGGACATTAATGTTTGGATTTTTTAATATCTGTGGATTACCTAAGTTAATACTAATGTCTGTAGAAAATTCCAGAGAATAGCCTCTCTGGAAGTATACTTACTGAAAAAAATGTTGACGTGTTCAATACTTATTTTCTCCACTGTATCTCCCCCTTTAAATCTCATTTGCTTATGTAATTAATTGCCCTAATGCCCCAAAATAGGATTTTGTTAAAAAGTTTGGAAGGCTACAGTATAAACCCCTTGTCTTTATTCTCTATACAGTAGGTTATGTGCTCATAATTTTATCTGGACAATGGAGAGTCATTTTGGCACCAGCTGGCAATATAGCATTATATTTTAACAGATGGTGAGTTAGGTTTAGGGTCATATTCCCTCTAGAGGAATGAAGACCGACTGTGCAGTTGTCTTAGATTGTACTAGGCCCACACCACTCAAGAAGTAGTAAGAATAGTATGTTGTTAGTTAGTTGCCAGGCTAGTTACCCCAGGACACTTCCCAACTGTAGTCTCACTGGCTCACTTTTTTGACCCATGTTGTTCCGTGTTCAACCTGTTTGCCTTCCACCTGTTGATCATGCCTGACTTGATTCTGATTGCATTTGCCGTCTTCTCCCCAGGAATCCAAACAAACTCCTGGTTGTGACCTGTCCCATGTTACTACCCATTAGCTGATTTTCATGTCATTTGAATGCAAAATATCAAGGAAACATGGCACTCCATCTGTGTTTGTAATATTTGTTGTCAGCAGAGCCTGCATTGTTCATGTGACATTTATTTGCATTTTTAGAAAAGGCAACCAGCGAAACCAACACCATTGATGACTGGGGTCTCATCATGGACATTTGTGACCGCGTCGGGACGACACCCAATGGGTGAGCTGAAACTGTTGTGCAAACTGTGTGTGATCTCACACCTCATATCTGCCATCACCATGATAGCTGACATCACCATCACACTGACATCTTTGCCATTAGACTCTGTTCATAGTGCTGCTGCTGATGATAATAATACACTATTTATCTGTTTCTTTTTTTTAAATAGATGTAATTTAAAATGACATTAATTTGCTACTTTTATTCCATTTCCTGATCTTTTTTCTTTGGTCATTTGTTTTTGCAGTCTCAGAGCTGAAAGTTATCTGTTATAACTGAGTACTGTTTTCATGGATGCCTTGACTTTCCATTTTAGTGCAAAGGACTGTCTCAGGTCAATTATGAAGCGTGTCAACCACAAAGTCCCACATGTGGCCATGCAAGCACTAACCGTAAGTTTGAACTCATCCTCTTTCACTTTAACACACTCTCTCTCACACACACACACACACACACACACACACACATCGTTAAAAATAAATCCAATGATGTCAGTTACAAAAATGTGTAACTACAAAATCAGATAAAATGTGGTAGCCCAAAGATTGGATATATCATTGGATAAACCCTTTCTTAGGCTTAAGCTTTACCTGGGTATGTCTCCCAGGTTAATAAATGATTAATTAAAGCAACACTATGCAACAGTCACTGAATGGGGTATGTTTGTTATGAGCCGGTACTTTTAGGCCTATAGTCTGTATAACCAAACTGACTCACTTCATGAAGAAAGTGTGGGTACTCTCTGTTGGGAAATGTTTCCAACCCTTCTATCATAATGGGTGTTACTTTTTAAATCATAGGTCCAGCCTAACCAATCACATTGATCAGGATCCCTAACATTACTTCCTACTTTGCTACAACCATATTGTAAATCGGCAGTCGGGGTAACAACATTACATATTCTCTCCAATTGTTACCATTTAACACTGCCACTTTCGATTTCGAAACTAACGCCATCCCCTCTCTTAACTGATTGGCCAGCCATCCTGGTGACTGAGGGAATCGTAAGTGCAGTGAGAGGAGCCAGACTAGTATCTCAATGAAATGAAAATGAGCTGAAATGCTGGCGGATCCAGAGTAACTTGTAGTACCACCCTCAAATATATTTTTGTACCATCTTCAAATAAATTGGAAGAAACACCTTTCCAGCATAACATTAAGCAATATAGCCACCAACAATATAGGCAAAATACTTTTTTATCACCAAAACTTGGATGTCGGGAGTGTTTGTGAGGTTTTGCATGCTTTTAAGTAGGTTGCTAGTTTTAGGCTGAAATTCCATGCTGTCATATGGTAATATGTAAACATTACTACTTTGTCATTTTCATACATTTTGTTATTAGTACGGAAATACAACATGACCGGAAATCTGAAAAGGAATGGCAGTAGTGACCTCTGTAGCTGGGAACTGCTTACTAAGCCCAGCTCACTTTCTAGAATTTTCTATTCTCACACCCTATATTAGATGTTTCTTTAGATTGGTGAACTCTCTTCTCCCCTACACTTAACCCCCTTCTTGCTCTAGGTTTTGAAGGAGCTAGTCTGGTATGAGTGTGCCGGTGAGAGTCAGAAAGCTAAGAGCTAACACACTCCCTCATGAGCTTCATTACTCTTAAAGAAACTGAGCTTTATGAAGCGCATACTCTGCATTTCCCTGCCATTGCTTGCATCACCGAAGCCACAGAGTCACAGTTACAGACGACGTTGGTCTATTTTTAAAAGCTGATATTTTTCTCACTGTACATGTGCCCAGTCTTCATTGTCAGGAGCCATTCTGATGTGATTTGACTTTGCTGTCAGTCTAAACAGAGATTAGATTTGGGCGCTCTGTTGTGTCAGTATGGATGCAGACACCAAAGGCCCAGCCAGTGTGATTACACATGAGTTTCAAAGAACGCTGTAAGGATGTCTGGGGAATTAAGTATGAAGCAATTCATACTCTGTGTGGTTGTCGGGAACTCGAGTTGTTTCACCACCCTTGCCGTCCCTTAGAAGGCAGTGCAATAAAGGTTATAAGGTTCATGTTTGAAAAATGCTAAAAGTGAAAAATGTCATGTGTAACGCTTTAACATAATTATTCTGTATTCACTTATAGCTGTTGGGAGCTGCTGTTTCAAACAGCGGCAGGATCTTCCACCTAGAGATATGCTCACGAGAGTTTGCCAGTGAAGTGCGCAATGTGTTGGCTAAGGTATGGAAGTTCATTATGAAACATAGCTAATTTGGTTTTCTCATGCTGTACATCTTTAAGACATTAAAGCTTTAAAACTTGTGTGAAGGATTCCTTCACCTGCACTTGATCATTTTAGTGAATTGTAATGAATAGTTAAATGTATATGAGTAATGAATTTACAGATAAAATTAAAAAGTAACCTTTTGGTCGTCTGCTGGGCCCTGATGTGTTTCTGTTGTGTAATTGGCTGCTCTGTCCTCCAGGCCCACCCTAAGGTGGGTGAGAAGTTGAAGGCTCTGATGGTAGAATGGGCTGAGGACTTCCAAAAAGATCCACAGCTCAGCCTCATCAGCGCCACCATCAAATCCCTGAAGGAGGAGGGGGTAACTTTCCCTTCCAACAATCAGGTGAGGGGTCCTGACTCAGACCACTTCCTACACAGGCGGCTGTGCTTGGGTGGGCTGCCAAAATATGTTTTCATTTACACTTCCCGGACTCAAAGTGAATCACAGCGGACAGAAAGCCAAACGTTAACACGTACTAGCACAGCAATTCCTTGCCCCTCAGCGACTTTCCAGTATGTCTGCTGGCAGAGTGGACCCTTAGGGCTGCTTGCGTTTCTTCATTTTAAAGGCGTCATGTATTTGCACACTTGGGAGGAAGTTAAAGTAGGCTGTGGTGTTGACTTCATCCTTTGAAAGCCATGAAGATAATATAGCAGTCACTCTTCTTCTAACAGCATTCAAACATCTGTTTTTCTTGTTGAGCGTCTGTGTCCCTGTCACAGCCACCACCAAACATATTGCTGGCCTGTTGCTGAATTTGTCTCTTACAAAGTCCACCGAGGACAGTGCTTGGCTTATCCCCTAGGTGGCATTTTAGACCCAAGGAACCATAAATGTAATTTATGCCCATGACAAGTTTAGCATTTCCATAGTTACACTCAGTACATGTAAGATGGAGACTGCAATTCTGGCAGAAGGTTGTTGACATGTGACTTCAACAGCAAATCAATTTACAAATCAGCATATTTACTTGCTGGAATAGTTAATTCCTGCTATGTTTTGTTTCCCATTTACAGAGCTAGGACTGCGTATAAGAACACTGGATTTTTATTTTATTGTTGTTGGGTTTTTTTTTTTTACGCACACACTCAACGGACACACACTGCTAGGAGACTATGAGCAGCAATTTCTTGAAGTTGACCAAAAGGGTTTTGGATGTATTTATATTGGACTCTATTATGACTCTACCTTTTAACTTCGATTGGAAGACTATGGCGTTCCCCTTAGCCTAGGTTGAGGCTCCTGTCAAGCCATCTAAAGAGCTCTTTGTGTGTCCTTCTCCACAGAGCTCCAGTGTGAAGACCAACAGCACCCCGGCCCCCAGCAGAAACACTGATGAGGATGACCTTGCCAAGGGTAAGACACAGAGATGATGCCTATGGCAAATATTATTCCAACACATACAGAGTATGTGGCCTGTTTGGATGTGCACCATATCTGGCTCTGAGCAGAGTGGCTGATTGTAGAAGAGCTCTGTCTGTCGTTGGGTCACCATAGAATGCTATCATTTCCTGCTACAGTCCTATCTAACTCTGTTTGTATAGCTTGTGGCTGACGTAGACGTGAAGAAGTTAAACTTCAATTGTGTTTCCTGTAAATATCTCTCATCACCACACCTTCACTCTTCAGTGGCAATACTGGCTTATGTAGTTGAGTAGTTCATAGTAGTACTTTGTTTTTCACCGCCACTCTCTATCGCCCCCTGCAGCCATTGAACTGTCCCTGCAGGAGCAGAAGGTGGAGACGCGGCCTCTCACCTTCACAGCCGACCCACCCTACAACGTCAACGGAGGCAAGGAGTCACGGAAAGTGCGGGCCCTCTACGACTTTGAGGCGGCCGAGGACAACGAGCTCACCTTCAAGTCTGGCGAGCTCATCATCATCTTGGACGACAGGTGATTCAGCCCTCAGCAAAACTGTTTACCTAGTCAGACTCGGTGCCTCAGTATTTAAGCCAAAAAGGCCGTTTTCTGCTAACTGTAGCATGTAATCTGACGCGTTTATCTGACACATTTTCATCCGTCGCAGTGATCCAAACTGGTGGAAAGGAGAGAACCACAGAGGAGTCGGCCTCTTCCCCTCCAACTTTGTCACAACTAATCTAAACGCTGAGCCTGAAACAGGTACAACCCACAACTGCTCTTCTCTTTCCCCCCTTACAACATGGAAAGTATGTTATTTCATAGGAAATGAAGCAATGCCACATGTTAAACTGTATGGACTATAAAGTATAGAAATCAGCAGTTGCTACAAACGCTGTGATTCATTGCATTGGATACTTGCGCTGCAGTTTCCCACATGTATTTGATCTGTCCCTGTCTAATAAACATGAAGTAAGTAAGTAAAGTGTTTGAGAAATCCTCTGTATGGTCCTCTGTAAGGAGCATGCACTTAAATAGATGTGTAACACTTATGCGATTGAAGAGGCTGTGTAGTGTATGTGCAGTGTGGTGCTTCCTGATGAGTGTCCCTCTGTGGCGTCTGGTTTGTGTCTGTAGCAGCGTATGCGGAGAGTGCTGGGCCTGCTGCCGCTGTGGAGGAGGAGGCCAGCGTGGAGGCCACGGCCGAGCCAGAGCCTGTGTTTATAGATGAGGTAAGTGAGGACACAGGAGACACAGCACTCGTCAAGTTACAGTATACGCTTACAGAGCTCTCAGACGTGTGTGTGTGTGTGTGTGTGTGTGTGTGTGTGTGTGTGTGTGTGTGTGTGTGAGTGATTCATCCTTTTGAAGAATCTTGTCATTTGTTTTGATGCCTTAAACTTGGATTGCTTCAGCCTTGTAAAGATACATTGGCAAGGAGTCAGTACAATATATTTCATATATTATATGCAATACAGTATATGTATAAAGATAGTGGCTGTCATGTGTTGACAGAGAGGATGTCAAAACAAACCAGAGGGGCATTGTGTTCCCAATCAAAATACATCTTACCTCCTGGTTACATAATGCTGTTGTCCTTTGCGTTTATTGTATCACTTGTAGCCACTGTTTGTATTTGCTATAGAAGCACCCCCAACACCCAACATATTGTTCCAACACACATTCACACATTCTCCTTTAGGAGAAGATGGACCGAGCCCTTTACTTGATCCAGAACACCGACCCAGCCAGCACAGACCCGGACAGTCAGGAGCTCATCCAGTTAGAAGGTTTGTTCAATCCTCCCTTTTTATCATGGAGAACAGAACAGACATTCATGATTTGTCTAATGTGTCTGAGTGACTCTTGATTAACTGTTATTATATTTCCGGAGCTAGTCTGCATGCTTTTAATAGCGAAGCATGGGTATTGATCCTCCATTAATCTCTGACTCCTCAGGTGCCTGTGAGCAAATGAACCCGCTGATCGATGAGAAACTGCAGGAGATTGACAGGTGAGATGATCTTACCCTGGCGGTGTGCAGAAAGACTAGTTTCAAGAAGAGAGGACATTTTGGGGTTTCTCTCTAAAGCCCTTTAATCCCACATTTCTATCATGGTCATGAAGAATTGATACTTCTGGGGTAAATAGTGTACAGTATATATTATATTTAATGTGCAGATTCAAGTCAATATAAAAAATACTCAAGGCACTTTACTGAATGGCCTTCCATTCTAGCCATGCCTGGTATTCGTGTGCAGCTATACTTTATGCAGTGTTCACATAGCCTACTTCCATGGAAGCATGATGGAGAGGCTACTAAGGCTATTTAAAACTGCGGACCCGGGTGTTTTATAATGTATGCATGGAGTTGTTAGGACACTTCATATTGAGCCGTCTTCCTCCCCATGTGTGCCCTAATTTAGATCTCTGAGGGGAGAGTAGCTTGCGTAAGCCTCTACAGCGCGCGTTGTTTTGTCTGCTCTCCTGAGAGCACGGGTGTGTGGGTAGCATCACACCATCAGTGGCCTCCTCCCATGGCATTTCACCCCCCCCCCCCCGCCCCCCTTCCTCCACCCTCCACCCCCAACTGTCTATTTCTCCATCTCTGCCTGTCACTTTGTTTATCCATCGCCCTGTTTTCCATTTCTCTATTTTTCTCTCACTCTTTTTTTGTTTATCTTACTGACTGTTTGAGCCCCACCATCTGTGTGTCTTTGCATGCACTGCAAGACCTGCTTATCTAACTAAGTGTTTTTAATCTTATATTAAAACTGTAGTTGGTATTGTTTTTATTATAAAGAGACTTACCTAGTGTTTTCTCAGTAAGATTAATTTAATGGGTAGCCTGTCTTATCATGTCTTATCAAGACAAATACATTGGCAGACAAATTTGTTTGTTTTAAGTACAAGTATGCTTAGATTTGTAATCATTTGTCTTATATTTGAAGGGCCATTTTACAGTGTGAGGGAATGTTAGCATATATAATCTTTGCACTCTGAAATCTGTAATTTTTCTTCTCAATCTGTCAACCGTTGAACAATGCAGGAACTTCATTCACTGACATTATACAGATGTGAAAATCTAACCTGTTTTGAACAGTTTTATGATGGACAAATCTTCCAGAGTCTGTTTGTAAACATGATTGAAATATGAACAAAATATTGATTCAGTGTGCAATGGCCTTACCCCTCTCTCTCTCTCTTTCTCTCTCTCTCTCTCTCTCTCTCTCTTATGTTGTGCTGTGCTGTAGGAAACACTCAGAGCTCTCCGAGCTCAATGTGAAGGTGCTGGAGGCCCTGGAGCTCTACAACCAGCTGATGAACGAGGTGCCCCTCTACTCGCCCTACTCTAAGATGCAGCAGGCCCACCAGCAACCACACTACCAGCCCTCTGTTCCCATGCAGGTGAGCAGCAACCAACACACACACACACACACACACACACACACACACACACACACACACACACACACACACACACACACAAAGTTACCTTTGTGTGCCCTTCATGGTGATTGGTGTACATCATTGTATCTCATGCATTGTGTTGTTAAGTGATGCTAAAGGCATGATGGAGGGTGCACATTATGGGATAGTTAGGTTGTGCTAGAGGCTCTTTTGTTCGCCCGTGAAATGCATTTATAACTGCATAACTCTGCATTTTCCAAACAACAAATCACTCCTGTGCAAGGGATGACAATGTCTTGCAATGAAGACAACAATGTATGTCTTCTCTGTCTATGTCAGTTTCAATAAAATTATTTTTTCCCCCTCCCCCCCACCCCCCTTGGTCTGCCAGGGGTACCCAGGGCAGTTACCAGGCGGCTACATGCCCGCTGGGGTCCCCCAGGGCCCACCGGCACCAGGCCAGGCCTACAACATGAACCCAGACCAGCCCTCTGCCCTCTGCTCCATGCCCCCTACCGTCAACGGCCCCACCACCAGCCAGCCCGGACCCCAGCCCCAGTACATCAGGTGAGCACTTCCCTTAAGCTCTCGCTGGAGTCACATGGTTCAAAAGTCAAATGTACATATTTCTATCCTGCTTCCATTAGAAATGTGCGGGGACCAATCGCAAACTCGCTTCACCCGGATCATTGGTCTGATTGGTTGAAGCATACAGAGTCTTGAACTATACCCAGTGATCTTGCCTCTTGTGCAGTAGAAAATACAGAGCAGACTCCCCAGACTAATGTTCAATCTTAAAATATTGAGCTTGATCTGGTGATAGCCAGACTATCATTGGCCCCTAATGTAAGTGATGGGCAAAGCAGAGGCAACAGGCAAAGATGAACTACAGCTGATTTAATAATTTGGTTAAGTTCATTTGCTAATTCAATACCATGAAGACCGAGCACAGACATGGATGGGTCATCCACATGATGTCTTTAGTTCGTGTCTAATACTCTTTAATTTTCATTTAAGTTCAAGGGCCCCTAGTGTTACTTCAAAGGCACAAGAGTTTGAGCCCATAGTGTTGCTTTTAAAGCCTTGTCCATGACCCCACACATCCCAAGTTCAAACAGCGCAAACCCAGTGTGGTGGCAAGAAGCTCACATGCAGAGGGAGCAGATTGCTCCCGCTGAGGCAGCTAACGCGCCACATGAGCTGCTTTTTGCACTCGGCCATGGACAGATGGTGATGCTGACAGACTGAGAGCAGCTGACCTGAAAAAGCAATATGGACTCCAGAGGTTCAGATCCTTAAACCATGTCTTTGCCCTCCCCTCCACTCTCATTTTCAAATGTGGCCAGCAGCAGCCACACAGACACTAAGATAGAAAGATGCAGATGGAAAATAGCTAGTTGCTTAATGTGGTACAAAGCATCTTTTCCCTCTATGGGATTAATGCATTTTGTACATGGTCCCTGGAAGAGATACACGTTATAAACTAAACGTTACAAGTGGTATTTTTTCTAAACTGTTACCAGGTCACAGACAATGACATTCCCTGATTCCTGAAATCAATGTAACACTCTGCCAGTGCCAGAAAGAAACTTTGAAACATTGTTACCGGATTTATTTTACTCAAAAAGTTCAAAGGAAATTTCTTAAGTTGATAAAATAGTGGTGTCAAATATAAGCCCCCCCCCCCCCCCCCAGATGTTTTGGGTAGGAAGTTAGAAAATAAGAAAATATTAGAAAATAAAATAAGAAAAATTAGAAAATAAATAAATAAATAAATCACATGCAGTTGTCTTCAATAATGTATAATGAGCAAAATCTCTATGATATGATAAACTGATTAAACCTAACACTACAAACCATTATCAGGAAGGAGGAGGCCAAAATGTGATACCCAGGCCATCCTTAAAAATATTTTCGTTTGCCGTAACCCGACCGACCCTGTCAATTTAGAACCGACCCAAATATTTATTTTTTTCCCCTTTTAGTCCGACCGACTTGCCGGTTGTAAACTTGCGTCAATACCGACCGATTGTTTTTTTTTACTCTAAACAACCAATACAAACGCAATAAAATAATATTTATTTTAGTAGGCCCAAGTATTGTGAATATACATTGCCTACATGCAAACGTGGCTCACTTAAAAAAAACCTGTGGCGTCATCTCTACACCATTGGTTTTACGCATGTCACACTATGGCCTACGCTTCGTTTCATTCACACAAACTGATAACGCTTTTACTTGGCACGAAGTTCTGGAAGAACTGTGGCCAGATCTTTTCTCATCCCTTCTCCCCCTAGTCTAACGGTGACCGTGTCGGAGTATTGAAATTTGTTGTGGTCTATTCAGCATTTCTCAAAATATGGGTCCGCAACATGGAGACTGCTGGTCCGCGGAGTCGTGGAGTGAAATTAGGCCCGGTGCTTCATCTGATAATTTACTGCGCAGTTGATCAAGAAACCGCGGATCGACGAAAAAAGAAAACAAACGTTTCTGCTATCGATGTCATTAAACATGGAGCCCTACAATTAAGTGGTGGTATGAGCATTCATTCAATGCGCGTCTGCGCGAGAGAAACTGAAACTAATCGATAACGTTGGTATCAAAGCTCCGCTTCAACCTGTTGGAAGGCTATTTATTTATTTAACGAAACTTAATAGAACGACGTTGTTTTTTAGAACTTCCTTAGAAACAGAGCAGAGACTGTATAATACACTGTATAGCATTGAGTATTGTATAGTCAAATTTCAATATAACGTGGCCAAGAGCTATTGTAGCCTTCTTTCTGGGTACATGTAGATGAGCCTTATGACCCAAAAGTCTGCCATGACCGGGCCTCAGGTCAAAGAAGTTTGAGAAAGGCTGGTCTATATAACCTGCATCAGAATGAGGTTTGCAATGGTGCGCCTGAAGGCACGGGTTGAAGACCCAGTCAGTTACGTCACGATATGCACATTTGTGTAAATTCATTCCTACGTAATCACCATGACCAAAATTGTACTTTTTTTTTTACTTTGAATCTTGAAAAAAAAAAATATTGACCTACCTACCGACCCATTTTTAATTTTTTTTGGCTGTTACTGCAAACAAAAATATTTTTAAGGATGGCCCCATGCAGAACAATGATAATGACAGTGACTGCCCCACAAGGTCTCATTCCAACAAATCTGGCCCACTGCCTTATATGAGTTTGACACCCCTGGTATAACATATTCAGAAAAGGGATAGATGATGAAATTTGTGTTTTGTAATAATGTTGCACAATATTTGTTGCACAATATACAACAAAAAAATCAAATCTAAGCTGCTTTGAGGATGGGCACAATTGCCCCAAACCATCTCTCCTACATTATAGTGACTTGTATAGAGCCCTCTACAAAGCTTCACCCCTGGCATAGTGCATCTGGTGTTGGTCATGTTGTTGAGATCAAGATCCATTATATGTTTCCGTGGTTGTAGTAGGCGCATTGTGTTTGTAGTTGGTCACCATGCCGTTGATGTCAGTATCTGTTAAACGTCTTTAGCCATTCTCATCCAAACTGCGTGCACTTGGGTGGCCAACAATGCAAACGCCAAGTGTGTAGTTGAAGGGGATGAGTGATTCTGGAGACATGCGAAGAACACAGACAGGCGTAGAGACAGACATTTCTCACTCTATAGACTGATTCTGTTTGACATGGTATATTTGCACCTATTTAGCTGTAGCATTACTCATACTGGGCTGAATGCATGAGTTCAGTGATGGAGCTGTACTCTGTATCCTTCCTTTTGTCAATCTAATGAAAGTTGCCAGAGAAGAGCTGGAAGTAGGCAGGGTGTCTCACAGGGTGACCTTGTGAGTCAGACAACCAATATCCTTGAAAAGTTGCACAAGAAAAACACAGAGAAATAGGAACAGAACATGCAGTGAATTTCCAAGAGAGAGAGAAAAAAATTCATTCGGTTTAAAAAAAGGATGTACTCTCGTATGACTGCTTATGATTAGCCTTAGTATATATATATATATATATATATATATATATATATATATATATATGTATGTATAGTGTGTGTATATATATATATACTAAGGCTTATCATAAGCCGTCATACGAGAGTACATCCTTTTTTTAAAACGAATGAATTTTTTACTCAAAAAGTACTCTCGTATGACGGCTTATGATAAGCCTTCAACTTTATGCCCAGAAGAATCACTAAAATCTCAAGCCCAGTGCAGTATTTTGGTCCCAAAACCATAGCATTGCTAGAGGTTTGTTTGTTTCGCTGACACTTTTGTCCAAAGTGACTTACATACACCAACTGCTGGGACAGTCCCCCTGGAGCAAATTGGGGTTAATGAATCAAACCCATGACTTTCTGGCCACTACTTGTTAGACCCTTCCTGCCCCAAGGAGATAGTGTAGAGGTGATTTGCAATGTTCACCGTGGGTAGGGAGATCAAAATCATGAGGGAAATGTTTGTTTGTTTTATGGCACTGATCATCATTCTCCCTTATCTTTTCCAGCAGTCACATGAATCCCCCATATATGACCCAAGCTCCTGGAGGCCCTTACCCACCACAAGCGGGTATGGACATGTCAGCCTATCAGAACGCTAGCCACAGCATGCCAGGCCCCTCCTACCCAATGGCAGGCCCCCCCCACCCAAGCTCCCAGCCCCAGCCGGCGGCCTTCTACCAGCAGCCTCTCCTGTAACGCAGTAACGCAGTGCAATAAACTTCACACTTCAGCCCGCGCATATCCTTGTCAAGTGCAGACACGCCTCCGTAAGTTAGGATGAATGTATAGTCTCTGTATGGTCTCTCTACTTGGGCCTCTTCTCTCCTTTTACCAACCGTGGCGATGGCGAGACTTTTTTTTGAAGGTGAGCGGAAGTCGGGTTTAGAGGACATATACCGAGGCACAGCTGTCGGTTGATAGTGCTCATGAACGACGTTTTCTCTACAGTCAAAATCCAAAAGCAAAAGTCTTGATATGGACTGCTTAGCTGGTTAGCTTGCTAGTGCACTCTCAGTCACTTGGATGTGTTTGGAAATAGTTGAAAAACTGTTGCACAATACCAAAATAGTAGTGCGTGAGCGTGTGCAAGCTAACATAGCTAACAATCCCTTTAGGCATGGGGGGGGTGGGGGGGAGGGTGCATCATCCTTTGGAAGATTTTTCTTGTCGCTCTCCTGTTCTCGCCCTCAGATGCTTCAGCTGAAGTACACAGAGGCGGAGGGTTGGTGTTCAGGCAGATGATTGACCTCATGTTTTTATTGTTTTAATCATCATGTAAAGGTTTATTTAAGTATCGTTACTGCATACAGCTCCTGGATATGTCCCAAATAAATGTCCTGTTTGCTTTAACATAGATGAAGCTCTTATTTCTGTTTTAAAAAAAAAATATATTATTTCTTTTTATTTGGAGTTTACACTTTGATTTATTATTCTGATTTCTCAGAACTAAAAAACAAGTATTTTGTTTGAATATAAAAACAAATATTTTCTATTGCGACCAAGTTTTGTTAAAAAAGTTTTATTTTTTATTTTCATTTCTTTTATGACTTCAGGTGGCAGTGTGTCTGGTCATTTCCCACCAAAGTGTACTTGTTCTTTTCCTGTCAGTAAGCGAGAACATTTTGACCTTGGTTTGAACAAACACAATTTGTAATACTCATTAATTCCCATAGCCCTTTGGGCAGCAATTTTTCTAATCAGTCACGCTGACATGAGTGATCGCTTCCATTTTGGTCTTTGTAGCTGACTTTGGGGATTCTCTTATGGGGGCTGTAATAGAAGTGGCCCGGAAGGAGAGAAGGGCCTAGTGGGGAGCCTGTTAGAGGCATATAGACAGGAATTCACAATCTCATGGCTCACAATCAAGTGTGCCAACGCACTTGTCCTCCAGGGAAGGTTCCAGAAGCAATTCAAATGCCTATGTTCTGAGACTTTATTGTCGTGCATGTAGGCAAAACCACAGAGACTTCTATCTATGTGTGTCATTCTTGTGTGCTATATGTGTATAATCTGATCTGATAGGTTCTCTCTGATAGGACTTTTGGATGTATGAACGGTGGTCAGTGAGTTTCGCACGCGTCACTGGGCTTCAGTGATGTTTTCTGTATCATAACTTGTATTTTATCTGGTTTGTTCATTCAGTTTTTTTGTTTGTTTGTTTTTTTGGTGGTTTCATCTATGTAATATATATATAATGTATCTGTACCTAGGTTTTTTATTTTTACCTTAATGTTGTCACATTGCAACACTTCAACCAAATCAACTCAACCAGTGTAAATGACAACCAGTTGTTCTGATTCACAGATTAAAATCAGTTGATTCGGATTAAAATCAGTAGTGCATTAAGTGCACTATATTCAGGGGTGCTACTTCTCTTTTAAGTGGCTCAAAAATATTTGTTGATTGGAATATTTTTTTCCCATGATTTCATGGATATATTTTAGGACAGACACATTTGGGAAATGACACATTTTCTTCAGTCCAGCTGGATAAGATTATATTATGATAACAAAGTATGAACCATCTTTATTTTCATAACCTGCCTCTTTGTAAGGTGTTGTATAATAGATGTAAAATATCTGGGATTATCTTTATTGCACCTTAACTTTATAAATAATGATTTACCACCGAATGCCTTGTTTTCATGATGGATGGAATGAGACAGACTAATTCAAAGGAATTCACTCTTGAAAGCTGCTGTAAACCAATAATTCTATACTATAAAAATTTGTCACAAAAAAAAAAACGTGTTGATGGGGTCCAGTCCGTTTAAAGCAAGATCACTTTTGTAATATCATACTTCCTCTATTTCCTGCATTTGTCATTTTTAAAGTTAGTTTTGTAACACAATTTATGCTTTCAAAATAAAAGGAAAGATGGCATGTGTTTCAAAATGTGCCTTGTCTAGTGATTCTTTTGGATAATGGACAGGTCTGCCAAAGCAATGTTGTGTATGGTGGAACAAAAATCAGAATGCTTTAATAGGTTTTTTGATGGGGGAAAATCAAATTATTTTCTTTGCTAGATGAAGGACAGATGGCTTTAAAATGTATTCAGCCAAGACCCAAACCATGTGCCAGCTGATGTTTGTTTGTTTGTTTGTGTGTGCGTGCATGTGTGTGCTCCCTGAAGGTCAGCCAAAAGTGTCAGAGACTGTGTGTGTGTGTGTGTCGTTGTGTGTGTGTGTGAATTTTTTTTTTACCTTTTGATATTTGCTTTGAAATCTCTCTGGAGGAAGTCTTCAGGTAAAGGTCACTGTTTACAATGCTCCATGACTCATCCTCTATTTATTTATCTATGAGCCCTGCCGACAGTGGTTCATGACTCACGAAGACATTACCACTGTTGTGAATGTTAAGACAAGATGTTTCAGACATGCACAGGAGAGATATTAAATCCCTTGTATAGGTAGGGGATATGCCAGGTTTGCGGATCAACAAACAAGCTTACTTTACATTACACAACATAAACTAAGATTCAGCATCAATGCACAATTGGCTTGTGGCAGTCACCGACAGGCCACATGCTATATCTGGGTCTGGATTGGACAGATTCAATTTCCACATCTTCCCTGTTGTTATGGGGCAGTGTTCTTGACAACTGGATATTGTGACCGAGTCATCTCCTAAGCACATTTGAACTTCACGCTGGTCACTGGTAATTCCAACATTTATTTTCCAAGTCATTTCTTTACTGCATTATTAAAAATTTTTCAAATTCTCACCTCAATTCATATTTCATGCACAGACCACCTGATGTGTGGCAAAAGCCCATGTTGGCACCACAACCACAAAGTTTACCAGGCAAGAAGGTTCTATCGATGTAATTGATAGATTTGACAATGAATTCTCTAAGCTCCAAGACCTGTCCACATTTCACATACTCGTCTGGAGAGGAGTCAGCTACACAACGCACAATATCTTGCAACTCTTTTCACTGACGCAGCGAGGAAAGACTGCAGGTAACCCAACATCAGCACATGCCTCATGCAGATATTCCTTTAGTTCACTTCTTTCAACACTCCAACTTCCCGTCTTCTCCTTAGTGAATAATGACTTCTCAAACCCTAGCTTGCTCTCTCTTCCTTCTTCTTTGTTTACTGAGAAGCACATCTAAGTCAAGTCCATTTATTTACATAGCACATTTTACGCAACAGGGTTGATCCAACTTTACAAATTATTAAATATGAATAATAAGAGTCTAGTCTTCACAGTTCACCATTGCTTGCACTCGGCTACTCCAAGACCTCCCTTTCTTCACTGGCCCATTTACACTGCTTCTTCAGCAGTCTCCTCTCCCAAACTGATCTTTATATTTCCACCTGCCTTCTTGACTTTCCCTCTCTTTCTTACCTCTTGGACCAGCTCCATTTTCCCATGCCATAATTATAGATGACCTCACCCATTTGATTCAGTTGTCCCTTTCAATTGTCCCTTCAATAAGCATTTATGGAGCTCTATTTTTTGCATTGCAGTTTGCAATTGATCTTGGGCTTCTTCTGCCCACCAGACATATTTATCTTCTGTTTGATTTGCCGCTGTTCTTCAGTAGCAGCTGCAGTTCTGGTCTTGGGTAAGAATTAAAAAGTAAGCCTACTTGATGTAGTCACTCACATGACACGAGGTGTGATTAAGAAAAGAAAACAAAAAAAGTGGCTGTATTATGATATGTGGTCTGTTAAACAACAACTAGGCTATACTTATTTTTGAAGTCAGACGTTGACAGAAGAACAGTGCATTTTGCCAATGGTGGTGGTGATTGTTTTTATTTATTTCTTTTCAATCAAATGTATTTTATATGTGTGCTACATTCTCATCTTATCTCGGTGAAATTCCTAATGTTGCACTGATAGAATACGAGAGGTTTGATCATTTTGCGTAGAGTTGAAGGCTAAAGCATTTGGGCAATACGGTGTAGGCTAATTGATCAGGTTAAGAAAATGAAAATGAATGTGAACATGTATGCTATCGAGTAAAGGGTCATTTCAGTACCAAGCTTGTGCAAAACATGTTTTTTTTCTTGTTATAGCCTATGTGAGCAAAAGTTGTAAATGACGATTGGAGGCGATATTTATGAATTCTGGTTTAACCTAATGAGACATTTTGCTACTAGTCAGAGCATCATGCGGAGGAGAGGGGGAGGGTTGGACAGCTGTTCCACAAACACACGGTACTATAGGTCAGAATGATGCGCTAACGGCAGCCACGTGTTAGTGCGTGCGCTTAGTAGTAGGCAGGCTGCTGCGTAGGTAGCTTGGTGGTTATCCGAAGACCCCAACTCTGCGACCGCAAGACAAACGATTATTATTATTTTATCCTCAGTCTCCTCAGACGCAAAGACTCGAGTCAAACTGGAGCAGACAATAGCGTACCCAGAGTGGACCGGCACAGAGAGGCAGCCCCCTCCGTGGACCGATGAACTTGCGGAGATGTCCCGACATATTTACACCCGCCACGGGATAGGTGATGGAGTCCAGAAGCCTATGTTTCAGGTAGGTGCACGAATTGCACACGGACACAGACGGTAACGGACCGAGGTGCTCTGCACGAAATGCTTTTGCCAGAAGACAATGCAATGAGACATTTTATACCTGCTATGATTTTCTTTATCTCATGCTTTCCCGTTATCAGCGCTGAAGTGCATTTGGAAAATTGGCATAAGTCACCTGTAAACTGCCTGTATTATACAGTGACATTATTACACTTTTATTTATTTATTTGTTTATTTTCTGCACTTCGCACAGTTAGACTGTTTTTCAAGTACCCCCTTCGTATTTGATGAAATTGTATGCAAGATAGCTTACAGTGTGGCCACAGTCTAAAACATCGACTTCATCACCTTACAACACACCTAAAAGAATAACATGCGCGCTGTAAAAATGTATGTGCTTCACTCATTTGTGTGAATGACTATATAGAATCATTAGTAGGCTACTGCTATTCTAAATCTTCTAAATCAAAAGTAAAGAGAAGGACTGACCCAATTAGTTAGTCCCTGTTTTGTAATCTGAGTTGGTGACCCCCTTGTTGTTTCCCATGGGTACTTGGCTTGTTGTGGAAGTACTGTATGTACTGTCATTAATTCAATAATTGTAAAGAGCAGTCTGAATACTTGAAAATATGCAACAGCAGGGGGGAAACAATGATCAGCAAACTGCAGTGCGGCCATCTCTCTCTCTGTTCGCCTGAGGCTAAACACAGTGCCCCTCTTGGACCAGAGGGGCTGAGAGAGGGCACGGTGTCACTGGGATGTTATGGGATGTCAGGCTGCGTTCAGATGATGATGTGCAGTGGCGTACTGTATCCCTCACACTGAGCTCTCTGCCAGTTTAACTTAGTCAGCGGCCCAGTTAAAGGCCTTCTTCCCACAGACTGCTGCAGCTGGACAACGGACATTCACATGCAGGTTTACAGTAACAGTAGTAGCCTTTAGTCAGTGTTATGCTATGACAACATGTGTTGAGTGGACCATGTTTTATTTTATTACTTGCATCATTCATTTGACATGTTGGTACTCTCTACCAAGCCACTTACAAACAAGATAAAGTATGCTCCAGGCAGCCTCACAGGAGCTTAGGAATGTAATGACAATGCTCAGTTATTTATACGAGTTAAATAATTTGACATTCATCAATGCATGACCTGGATATGTGAGCCATTATAAACTGTAACATTCCAAACATTTACTGGCCTAAATGTAATTATAGACTGTCAATATACATTATATAACACCAAATAATTCCCAGTCAATATACAATATACATTACAGATGTAAACTGCACACACTGTACAATGCAGGATGCATCTATGCTCACAGCCGACCACGGCTCCTATTTTTGGCGGAGGGGCTGGTGTGTGTGTGTGTGTGTGTGTGGGGGGGGGGGGGGTTGAAGGTGCCCTTGTCCTGTCAGCAAGAAAGAGGGGGGGGAATTGGAGTGATTTATGTCCCGTGGTTCCTCTGCAGGTAAACCGAGGGACCTACTCTCGCCGCAGCCGCCTGAAGAGGTCCGACGGCAGCACCACCTCCACTAGCTTCATCCTCCGACAGGTAAAATAGCCATGTTACACAAACACTAAGAACCTCATCCTCCGATAGGTGAAACAGCCATGTTGCACAAACACTAAGAACTTCATCTTTTCATAGGCTACACAGGAGAGATGTTAAATTCTTAGTGCTATAGGTAGGTGTTACATTCCTAGTGCTATAGGTAGGAGATTTCACACAGCAGCCAATCAACAAGCATGAAAATTCTAACATTTCAATTCTATTTGCTTGTGTCAGAAGTTTTTAGTACATTGAGTACATGTGGGTGTTGTGCTGAAGAGTTCACGGAGTGTTATTTCTCAAAGTCTTACATAAAAAAGTTCCATGCTCAAATTAACCTTCTGTACCAGTACATCTCACCAGCCATTAAAAAGGCTCGACAGTGGTCTTCCAAGAACAAGAATAATCCGACCTCTAGTTCCTCTCAAAGAGCTGTTTAAAGGAGAGGCTGTCTCGTCTCACAAATGCCACTGAAAATGTTCAGACAAATGCATAATACCAGGCACTGAAGTGTTAGACTGATAATTGGAGAAAACATTTTGTATGGAGGAGTCGCTTTGAATCACTGTGTGGACCTCTCCACATAACATTAGCAGAAATCAGCAACATAATAATAGCAAGATGGGGCCTGGGGTAAGAAGGAGTGAGGCGGGGGGCTCGATTGCCTTGATTTGCGTCGATGAGGGACATCAGTGGACTGCACTCTCGCCGGCTGCCTCAGATCCGGCGCTGGCCATGCATAATTGATAAAGTGCACGCAGCCCTAGCTGCTGCCAGGAGCAAAGACTCCATCCAGTACGGTGACAAATACTAATGTTTCCGCCTTATGAAATCATTGTCATCATCAGTTCCCCGGCTTCAGAGATCACTCTGTTATCGGACACCCCAAAACAAACAAATAAGTTGCCATGGGTTACCAAGGTGTAAGCCTAGGTTTTTTGTGGTTGTCGGTTACTATACCTTTCCATGCGATTCAAGGCACATACCAGCCCATAGTGGTACAGGCTGATATAGAAATGTGGATTTTGTCACTATGGTGGATACCCCCTCTGCATTTATCCCAATCCGTGAATTAGTGAAACACACTCAGCACACAGTGAACACACAGTGAGGTGAAGCACACACTAATCCCGACGTAGTGAGCTGCCTTCAACAACAGTGGCGCTTGAGGAGCAGTGAGTGGTTAGGTGCCTTGCTCAAGGGCACTTCAGCCGTGCCTACTGGTCGGGGTTAGAACCGGCAACCCTCCGGTTACAAGTCCGAAGCGTTAACCAGTAGGCCACAGCTGAGTTGCTCAGGTTGATGAAATAGGGTTGTGATAACAAAACAAAATGGTTTTGCTTTATTTATTTATTTACCACCCCTCCTTATCACAGTGTTAACCCATCCTATTCAATCAAAATGAGACCAGTCAGTGATCATGTCAGACAAAATGGATGGGCTTCAGCCTGCTGCCTCAGCGGCTCCTTGTCTCTCCAGAATGGTGCCGAACTGGAAACTTACAGCAATGTCCATTTCGCTAGTGTCCCGTGGTGACCGCTAGACAGTTGGCGTGTATTAATTGCCTGAGCAATCTGATTAATTAAATCAGAACAGACTCTCATTTTGGGTTAGCCGAGCTGAAAAATGACTTGCCGCTTTATGCCTCTAGAATGAATAGTTAAAAAATTGTGTTGTGTTCAACAATGCTGGTCCTCTTACTCTAACGGTACTGATTATCAACAGCTGATTTACATGGTTAATCCCTTGATGTAGGTCATAGTGCCACACTGGTGCTGAAGTCGAGGCACAAAATCCTCTCCAGTGGTCCAACAGATTGCTCTTTGCCACCATTAATTATGTCAGTAAAAGGCATGCTGGTCTGTTGGAGGAATGACTCTGAGGTGGTGCATTCATAACCAGCCACTCACTCATCTGTTGAAGTAAAATATCTGTAATGACAAAATCACTTCTCAGAAAGTTTAAATTGTGATTAGATTAGATTAAATTAAACTTTATTGTCATTGTGCAGAGTACAAGTACAAAGCCAACGAAATGCATGAGCTCTATATTTTAGTGTATTGCACTTCTACAGTAAATTTTACTGCCAGAATCTTATTAAAATCATGTAAATAAATGAGTGTTATGTCAATGGTGTAGTCTAGTTAGCTGTAGCTGATACTGTGATCAACCCCAAATGTTAATACGTATCCTTGCCTATTTTAAGTGGGTATATTGAGATGGTGATGCTTTTTAAGTGGGTATACTGCGTAGTCCTGCGTATCACAGACTACACCACTCTTATGTTATGTTGGTTGGATATTCCCTTTCCCCTCACTTTTCCAGGTCTAGTTGTTTCTGTCATTGATTAGTGATCTAATTGATTTGTTCACATATATATTGATCTACAGCTGAGAAAGACTTCTGAGTCAGACAAAGAGAGAGAGGCTGCAGGCTGTGGAGGTTGTTAACAGCAACATAAATACAGTATGTCTCTTTCCTGGGGTTTTGTCTGTCCTAAGGCATGTTACGTAAAAGCATGTTGCACTTGCTAGCAAATGTGCAAAGCTTGCAAACCGAGCAGAAATGTTTGTTCCGCTGTTTAGTGCTGCCCATCTCAAGTGCAGTATAATATCTGTCTCTTCCTTGTCTACTTTAATCATTGATACGTCAGGAAAGACAAGTAATCGAGGAGTTGGTCATGCATAAAACCTTGAGATGGTGCTCTAGTGCTCTCTGCTGCCTGTGCTATGATACTGTTTAAATGTGGGCTTAATAACATTAGCATTGCATTAGAATTTGTGATCACCTGATGGTTTCAACCATTTCAACCTGAGCTGAGCAATGAACTGTAATTATAGGATACTCCACCAATCCCTACATACATCTTGAATGATGGACTTAGGCAGATATAGCAGTTGCTGTGAGAATTTAAAAACAGACGAAATGTGTTTGATTCCTGTTCTCATAGTTTGTCTGGGCATCATAATATTGCATATTATGGTGGATTTCCACCAATTTCTTGGACATGTCTTTCCTTGGATACAAAATTGCATCTGTGACTGAGACGAGGTTGTATCCTGCATTTGCCCGCAGAGGGCGCTAGTGGGACAATATAGACATGTTTTTTTGTTTTTCTCTGTGCAAATGTGGTCATATGAGTAATAGTTCATTTTTGGTATTTCATATTTTTATTCTTTCTTTGAAGTTAATTGTGTACAGAATCAGCTGTGATGACCAAATGTTTGCCCTTGTGCACAAGCATACATGGATTGGTGATGGAAACACAATATCCCTTCATGTTGTGGTGCTGTTTTACCCATTTCTTTGGTTAAAGATGTAGCTAACAGACCTGTGAATGTGAGGACTCACCTCTCTTCATTCTCTTGTCTCTTATTCTTGTTCTCTCTTCATCGCTCTCTGTCTCTGGCGGGTCCAGAGAAAGGAGGAGGTTTGTTTTATGGCCAGGCTCAGGGAGCTCAGCACGCGGAGAAGTACTGGTACATCCCAGCTCCATTGTGTCCAAGCTTCAGCAGCAGGTCAATAATCCCAGGACACGCTCGTATTTATGTTTCATTGTGTGATGATGGGTTCAGGCTAGAGGTAGGATGGCACAGACATATCTTGAATTTCCCCTGGGGATCAATAAAGTATCTATCTATCTATCTATCTATCTATCTATCTATCTGTGTGTGTGTGTGTGTGTGTGTGTGTGTGTGTGTGTGTGTGTGTGTGTGTGTGTGTGTGTGTGTGTGTGTTTGTGTTGGAGGGAGGAAGGGAGTCTGCTTTTATGATTGAGCTTGTGAAACATATGATTGTCTTTGAAAGGAAGTTTTGGCCATGTCCTAATACAGTACATCTACATACAGTATGCCTGCACATGATGCTCTGTTTGCTGCAGGCTAAATGTGAGCAAGAGCTGGAGATCATATTTGGATTAGACAAAATCAAAACACAAATTCACCTGAATGCCTGAAATACAGACCAATCCTACATATGATGGTGTAGAGAAGAAATGTGGTGGTAAGAAAATTATTCAGGACCCGCCTCCCTCCCCTCCTCCGCCCATTCACAGCCGAGGAGATGCTACCCTCTCTGAGCCAGCCAATCAGCAGTGGCACATCACCGCCCCTGTCATGGGCAGCCTTTGACTGAGGAAGGATTCTCTCCTGCTCCGTATTTGGAGGCAGCTGATAAGGCGCCACGGGCAGACCAGCAGCAGCAGCAGCCGCATCTGGAGAGAGACGCGCGCAGACAACACCGCCGTTGCCGCCGTGCCATGTGAACGGTCAGCGCACTCCAGACTGGGCAACAGGCAGGCGCAGCACAGCAGCCAAACGGCAACACCACGAACCTGAAGATAAAAACCTTTTTTGGTTGATTGTTTTGTTTGTTTGTTTGTTTGTTTTTATACACCCCCCCCCCCCCCCACCCCCTGTTCTTTGTGTTCCGCTTTGCCTTCTGCTCTTGGAGGGGTGTCCCTGTGGTGAAGGTGGTGGGAAGGGGGTTGGTCAGCAGGGACTGACTCCTCTCACTTTGCTACGGCAGCATTCCCATCCTCCACCCATCTTTATTGATTCCTGAAGAGACGCCTTTTGGGAATATCAAACCTCCATGTACGAAAATTTGTACCTGCATGGATTTGAAGACTCGGAGGGGGTGAGTGGAAACGGCTTGTCTTGGGTGGATGACAGTTGTACCATTATTGGCTGTTGTGGGGTTTTTGTTAGGTCGTTTTATGTTATTTTGTTGTTTCATTTTGTTCACTGACTAGACAAGATGCGACTTTATGAAATGTGATGAAATCCTAGAGCAGGTCAACAGACATATGTACATACAGACTCCAGACTTGAGTAGAGATTGTGATTGTACTCAGGGGCTTTGACTGGTATAGTGGTAGAAAGAGAGAGGGAGGGAGGGAGGGAGGGAGGGAGGCAGAGATGGCAAGAGTGAGTGTGTGTGTGTGTGTGTGTGTGTATGTCTGTTTGCGCACAGGCATGTTGAAGTATATCACTGTTACCCACACCAAGTTCTCCATCCCTCTCTCCAGCCTTCCGTTTGTCTCTCCAGTGCACTCGCTCCCTCTCTCCCTCCGCTCCAAGCTGCGTTCCCGAGGCATCGGGGGAGGAGAGCTGGCTCCTGTATCTCACCCTGTTGTTGTGAGCGCAGGCTGTTGGCTCTGTTTGTTTATTAGCCTGTTGGTGACGATGCGTGCGGCTGTGTACTTGGTGGAGACGGTGGTGGTGTTTGGTGTGGTGGTGGTCTTTTTTCGCAGTGCCTGCCCCTTTTGAAAGGCTGTATTTAGCTTAATGTATCATTATGTAGCTCTCTCTTATGTGGAATGGAAAAGGGAGTTGTGTCGTTTTAAAGGGACAATACACATGTGCCACCTCTTGCTTATGCGGAATAATGCATGGCAACGCAGGCTTGATCAACCAGGAGGAGTCAGTGCTATATTATCCACATCCAGTGCTTTCTCCAGGTTTCAGAAGACCTCAGATGTTTTCTGGTTCTGACGAACCACTGAGATAGCCCTGAAATCTGATGCCTTCTAGGCCTAATGACACACTTCGGACAGGCTGGTCTCTCCTCTCTGGTGGCGTTGAGTAGCCCGCTGTTGTATTGATGTATATTGTTTCCTATTGATGGCTATCGGGGCGAGAGTTTTGTGTAGGATCAGCGGAGGAAGAGAGAGTGCTTACAGAGCCAATTAGATGGCATGGCTGCAGAAGGACTGGCGCTGAAGAGGCTTACCTCATCTCCAATGAGCCTTTCTTAGGTCAAAATGTACTTCTGTGATCAGGTGGTGTTACTACATCATTTAAGAGACAGACAAAAGTGGAAAAAAAAATCACTCAGCACACGTGCTAGAAATATTAGTTTATTTTAACAGCAGACTGATGGTAGGGAATTTGATTATGATGATGAGAAGTGAGTTTTGTATTAATAATAATAATTTTGGTTTACTCTGTATGCAATGAAGTGAGAAAACAAAATGCTTGTTAGAATAATTCTGGTTTGTTGCTTTCCCTAAAACGTCTCTGACCTCTTCACATTCCTGTGTGGACTTATCGGCTGTCGCTGGCAGTGGACCTCTGCTTGTATTTCTGGAGACCATTTCTTCACATAGACCAACTCAGATAGACCAATTCAAAAACCAGAGAAGAAATTGAGAAATCTGGAAGAATTTGATGAAGTATTTGAAGATGTAACGATGGAATATACACGGTTTAACCCCCCAGTTTTCATTTATCCTTAGTTCCAGTGCAGTCAGGCTCTTTATTTTGCCACCAGGACACTTTCAAAGAAAGAGCTGCCCGCACTGAAAGCAGCGTCTCCATTGTGAGTCTACTGCTTTCTTCAAAGCCCAGAGATGGAAGTCTATTTAAGGGAGTGTCAGGTGTACACTGCCTTTTTTGTCTCTTCCCAGCTTAGTTTGGCAAAGACACTTGTCCTGCATACCCACCAGGAGGACTGCTCACTGATAAGGGATGGAACACACTACAGATATTCATCTCACTTCATAATTTGTGCCACATGCCATATATGAGAAACTGTCTTACGATGGATTGTTATAATTAGAAGAGATGTTGTTACTTTAAGATAAATTAACCTGCTTCAGTGTCACACAACCATAAACATTTCCTCTCTCCCACCTTTTTAATAATCAGTTAGTTGATGCATGAGCTAAGTATATGGGACCATTCATAATGTGGTTCCAGCGTTTATGGTTCTGTGGCAAGTCTCTTTCTACTCATTCCAACAGATCTTTGAGCCTAGGCCTGTGTGAAAATGTGTTCATGAGTTCCATGTAATTTAAGCACCCTTTAAACGTCTCATTTCAACACATTTGTAGGTATCAAGTGGTGTAACACATACATTGGGTTATTTTGTGGTATGTCTACCCCAACAATGTTATCAAAACAATGCAGATGGTGGAACTGTTTTTTATATACAACCCATTTTCAGATTTAGATAAAGATTTAGTGTTATAAAAAGGCATTTATCTTCTTCATTTGGTGGAAGAACTTGGTGTGAGATGTTTGTTTTTAGACTGGGGAGAAGTGCTGCTGTTCTGCTTTGCGATGCTTCACATCAAGTAACACTCACTGCATGATGGATGAGGTCTCTTTCTCTAAGTTCAGCAAAAGCAGTATAGCGTCAGCCACCATCGCCTGTCACAGGGGACACAAACTAATGTCGATCACTCACATTACACTCACAGGGCACAGAAAGGCCACACAAACAGGGAACATTTTCTTAGTTTTCATGAAGCATTAATAAAAAGGACAAAATACCAGTCATTTATCTACTATCAGGACTGACTTTCAGTTTGTAATAAAAAAGGGAAGACGATCAGGATGAGGACACTCCAGTATCCTTAAACAGTGACCCTCAAACCTACATAGTGAGAGTCCCTATCAACCAAAGCTGTATCTCTGTATACTCAATTGTAGAACCACTGTCAACACTTACACAAAGTTGGCACAGACTACTTCTCCATCAGTTTTATCGTCTCTTTTTTTTATCTGATGGATCTCTGAGTCATTGTTGGTATGCCATTCCGTACCACACTAGATAGATGCATGCCCATGCTTATCCAGGGCTCGGGGGCGAGCTCAGACGGTGGTTGGTAGTTGGCCGTGGATGGGCTGGGTTGGGTTTCTTCAAAGACTTCCGAAGAGGGCAGGCCGCCACTGCCCAGTGCGTCTGGGCTGCGTCATGCCCAGTGGGACTGGATAAGGCAGGGAGCCAAGCGCAGCCTGGCGTCGTACGCGATAAGGCCAGAGTGTGGTGTGACACACTCAAGCCCAACCTCTCAACGCCTGGCAGATAAGGCCTCAACAAATGGCGAGTGGCTTTGTTATGTGTCTGTGTGTTCAGGCCAGTCATTTGAGGAAGACAGATTCACTTTTGTCTGCAGGATGTCCTGATCTGATTTTAAACTGTTTGCTTTATTATTCATGTCTTAACATAACCCATCATATCCTATCATTAGAGAGTGAGTATAATTTTTTATTAATTTTGTAGATCTCACCAGTAAAGTTGTGTCAGGGTTTGAACTTTAGTCTGGTTCATTTTAGTCTTTTTTTTCTGCTTCCAAGCAACAGGTTCTACTGTCTTTTTTTGCTACCAACATCAGATGTATTCTTGTTTTTTCTGCGTCTTTTTTTTTTTTTTAACTACACTTTGCCTCAGTGACATTTCATCGTGTGACTAATCTAGAGAGCCGCCCAGCGGTCGTGTTGGAAGGCTAACGTTAGCCGGGGGGGGGTGACATGCTAATGGGCCTGGAGGCCACTATACGAGGCTGAAGACAGAGTGCTCTAGTGTCACTCTGTGTTTTTCTTAGCTGTCTCTCCAGCAGCAGAAATGGCAGTGCTCTTTGCATTTGTCATTAACTCCTATTTGACGGAATGATGGGCTAACCGACTCATTGGGTGACTCTGTCGTCTGTGAGTTTTTATTAATCCCCTTATGACTGGTTACATGGGTATCCTCCATTTATGTGAGGGATGCTGCTCCAGTCACGCTCTCTGTAATTGAACCTGACTCTCGCCACCACAACGCTGATGCCATCGACTGCAGAATGACACTTTTTGTCAAGCGCATCCGTTTCCCTCTTATTTTGCTTTTGCATTATGGATTTTGTATTTTAATGAAGCCATTAATACCTGTTATACATATCAGTGGGAGGGCTCCTTCGCCGCTAAACGGATCATGATAAGGACGTAAAGTGATTTTCTTGACCACTGGGACAATGCTTCACGGCCGAGTGAGAAGCGCAAATGTTCTACATTCATTCCATTTTGTCAGCGAAAATTATTTCTTATCTGTCTCCCCGAGTGAGCCCCTTTGAATTGCATATTGCATATATGGTTCCAAATAGGTTTTTGAATGCCAGAAGAACGTTTCCTAAAGCACATTTTTATTCGTTTTTATGAAGTCCATTTAGGATGCATTTGTTCATTTTCAAAGCAATGAAATATGATGTGTATTATTTCAATAGCCTTTCAGTTATTTTGAAGTAGCCCTTGAATTTATGATCTTGTATCCTAAATGTTCTCTCTCACTTCCCCTCCATGATGTGTCCTACCATAAACCGACTGCCCGTGCCATAAGCTCAAAGAAGCTCATGATGAACTGGTTGTGGCACAGTCTTTGGATGATAATGGGAAGGGAGTGTTTTGCAGAGCAAACTGATATTCACAGGACCACCATGCATCATATGGTGTCAAGCTACCCTTTGTAAGCATGTTTTTCACAGACATAAAAGCTCTCTTGGTTGGGGGGGGGGGGGTTGTGTACATACACACAGGCATGCAAGAGTGAGAGAGCCACTCTCACTGTGGTGTGGGAGGGTTGTTAGGTATGTTGTTAGGGAGGGATGTTACCTTCTTGTCTAGTGAAAATCAGTTACCTTTACCTTAGCTTTTCATGTAAATGCAAAATAGCATAATTGCCATTGCATTAATGTTTGTTTGATATTGTGTATATGTGGTTAGCACCTGGTCCGGTGTACCCATCCTTCTCCAGGTCACCAATCCCAAATTGCCAAATACTTTGGAATAATAAACATTTGGAGAAGGGATGTGTTCACTGATTCCATTCAAATAAATGAGTGTGAGGGCACTACGTTTAGAATATTTCCTTATAAAACATTGGAATTCAAAATATTGCGGTCACCAATCTTTTGTGTGACTCTCAGCTGGCAGGGCAGCTTTGCACTGTATGCAAACTAGCTTTGGACAATGACACTGCAAGAGACAGGAAAGGAAGAGGACCTAGTGGCGAAGCTCGGCCCAGTTCCTCCATATGGCCGGACTGCGGCCAGGCTCCTGGTGACATCATAGCAGAGTGGACAGCATGGGCTCTCGAGAGCATCTGTGGTGGAGGGGAAGATGGAGGAAGGGGAGTGGTGATAAGTAAAGAAGACTACAACCAGAGAGGTGGCCTGTACCACATGGGTGTGCGTGTGCACAGAGTTGGATTCTGATTTTAACAAAAAGAAAGAAAGAAAAACATGTTCAGTTCAGTTCCATCGCGTTTTTCATAGCTCCACACACATTATAGATGGTGGAAATGATATGTGATTGAACTGTATGTATGCTGTTCTGGGCTTAGAAAATTCCCAACTCTCCCACTCTAATGCTGCTCAGAATGAGGCCCGGTTACAACTCTGCCTGAGGGGAGGTACGCGGCATTACTGAATTACCTATGAAAGGGGTCTGCTTTACAGTGAGGCTTGTTTGGGAAAGGATCTGCATAGAAAACCTGGGTGAACCTTTACCATGTAACAAATCCTTTACTGGTGGGAAATGTATATTGTGGCTGTTTAAATAATTGCCAGTCCAAACTAAAAAATGCTACAAAGCACAAAGAGTCAATCAGTTGCTCAAAGGTGAATCATTACTGGTAATGAAGCTAGAGCGATCATTTTGTTGTCTTGATGTACTTGCTGTTACTGTCAGATTGTGTATTTTTGTGTTTTGTGACCAAATTCTACTGTAGCCTACTGTAGGTCTGTGTACTGCACCCAGTTGGATCAACATGTAGCACAGCCAGCTACAAGTGCAGTTGTTTGAAAGCAGCCCAGGCAGCTGTTGGAGCCCGTATCCAGCCTCCAAAATTGTGAAGGGTCGGTACGTAAATTGAGCAGCCAGCCGAGGAAACAAGCTGGCGGTGTCAGGCTGAGGTGAAAGCCACTGTCATCTGCTGTGCAAACAATTCTGTCCAGCTCCCTGCGTCCCCATACACACCCCCCTTCGGAGTACTGCCGAGTCGGCATTGCTCGATGGAAGCGCACCAGCTGGCCAATGGCTGTAATGCATTACAAAGTGGAGTGATTGGCTGATGGAGGACTATGTAAGGGCTCTTGTGTGTGTGTGTGTGTGTGTGTGTGTGTTTGAGAGAGAGAAAGAAAGAGAGAGAGAGAGAGATTCTTGCTGCTGTGCTACCAATAACAATAATGATTTGAAAAAAAAAAACCTGAGTCCCTTGTTGCCAACAGCAGACCGGCCTCTCAGTCGGGCGCAGGAGGTTGCCAAGATGAGTGGGGGGAGGATAGATGGTGATTCATAAAGCCTGTGGTTGCTTTGAATGAATTCTGTGAACTGACTAATTCTGTGAAATGAAAACAGGAAATCTGTTGTGGCTAAACTTCTTTATTTAGTGCTCAATTTCATTCGTATTGGAATGTGTTGTGAAGCCAGACGTGCCCCTACACTTTCCTGAATGCATACGTCAATTAAGGCATTTGTTTTGAAGGCACAATGAATGAGGGAGTCATTATCGCTTAAAATATTTACGTTGAATTGAACAGAACTGGATTATTATACTATAGGCTATGTACAGTATGTATTATGCGGTATTGGATGTCCACTCTGTGGTTGTTGAAAAGTGAATAGTTATGGTATGAGCATTTTTCTGGACTAGCATTCAGATCCCTGGAGTACTTTCTTTGAGCACACAAGCGTTTGAGCTCCAGAGTGGTCTACTTCAGATGCCTGCTTCAGTGATTCACGTCAGATGCCAGTGGGCCAAAGGGGCAAGGTGAGCCATGGTACCCGCATGGGCACAGATTGGTATGGTGGCACAGTGGAATTCTGAGATACTCCTTCAGAACTTACCTTTGTGACAGAGGAAGTAATATCAGCTTTGATGTCATTTGGGGCTGATTTTCTGTAGAGGCGCAAAAGCATAGCATTCAAGGATTGTACGGTTGTATCTGTAGCAAAGGTAATGAGTGAAGTTGTGTGTGTTTGATAGAAGGAGATCAGTGGTCTTATGATAGATACTTGAAATTGCTATGTCTACCTGTTGTCTCCATTGATCATCATCCTGATATTGAGATGCAGTATAAACACATGAATGTCTAATACTGTACATAGGTTCTGTTGTAATGATTAGGGAGCTATGCATGCATATGATTTATTCTCTGAGTGGAGAGGGATTTGAGCTATACGAGAAATTATCTGGGATCTAAAGGACTTCCCACAGGCTAGAAGCATCCCTCTGCCATCAGAACCATCTGTGCACATATGGACACATGGAGACAACCATATGGGGTTCAGAGATCATAATTGCCCTGTGGGACTAACCATTAAATACACAGAACATTACTTAAGATAAGGTGATTATGATAGGCCAGGTTGATGCTTACTGAATGTGATTTCCTGTGATAAAAATGGAGGAAATATCTGGGTTGACAACCCAGCAGCTATTTTGGTAGCGTAGATGTTGTTTTTTCTCATACCAGATGTGCTGTCCATGTGTGAAGCTTAAGTCAACCAGCCACAAGACAACATTCTTTGTTTCTCCTTGTCACTTATAACATAAAACGAAATGTTTTAAGATTGACAGTGGACTGCATTATTTACAGAAATATAGGGTGAATGCACATTGTTATATTTTACAAACATGTTCACAGCCTCTATGTGCAAGTGTATGCAACCCAGGGGCTACTACAACGTATCAGCTATGCACTGGGAAGGACAATAGATATGTGCACCCTGTAGAACATAAGGCAATTGCATTAGCAAACTCAGTCAGTTCACATCATATCATATAACTGTGAATGTAGGCCTGCATGCATTTACACAGTAAGCCAACCACACAGCCCAGAGATGTACTGCTAATAAGATAATGTAGCTATATCTCCCATGGTAAACTTTTTGAACTGTGCCATGTAACCATATAAAAGAATACATTATTAATACATTAAGAATACATTTGTATCCCCTGTAATTGTGCTTTGAGGCTCCCTATTATGTAAGCATTAGCCTAGCACAAGTGCAGATAACCAGAGAGAGAGAGAGAGAGAACCATGCACTGTACAGAGAACGTACTAGAGTACCATAGTCAAGTTAAGTCAAGTCAGTTTTATTTGTATAGCGCATTTAACATGCACAGAGTGCAACCCAAAGCGCTCCACATATAAGACATTCTCATTGACACATAACAAAAGACAATAGATGCAGGACGGAGCCGCGTAGTTGCCAGCGTACCCGTGACACCAAGACATGACAAATACATTCATTTCACAGTGAGAGAGATGAATTTGTCGCTTGTCATTAAGTGTGTCACCAGTGGTCATTCTCGGCTGGCCCACCTCACTCAACAGGGCTTCATGCAGCCCTGATGTATGGAGATTACATGGCTGTAATCAATGGCTGATTACACCTCTGTGTACACCACTGTGCGGGTACTGGTAGTGGGCCAGCAATGATGACTGGCAGCTCACACTGATGAGCTAGCCGGCCAGTCAGTGCCTTAACAAGGCCCTGCAGAGCCCAACGCTTTGGCCATCTTGCTGCCTCAGTCCATAATGCGTGCTAACACTCACATTTCAACATCAATAGATGATCCAGTCCTATACATATTCAGACCTTTTTTTAAAAAAAACAATCAAATAAATCATGTTCTGATTGGTGCTCCGCTGTTTCATGAGTGTTTCATGTCCAGTGGAAGCCATGTGGAAGGAGAAGCATGCAGCCGTGACAGTAAACTAGAATGACACATTCTGTTTCCCTTGGCCTTCCTCTCGTCTATTTTCAGTTTCCCTCTGTTTGCTGTTCAGCTTCTACCTCCCACAGATGGCATACTGTGTCATTCATAACAAAAACCCCAGATGAGTCAGAATCAACGATCTTATTAACAGGGTCTGACTTCTATAAGACCAGATAGCATCACGTTCACATGTAGTCACTAGACTTCCATCCAAAACACATGACAAAGGTACTACCCACACCACCCATGATATGTTTTGATCGGAACTGAAACCACAGCCTTGGCCTTGCTCTTTGCATCCCCTAGAGAGGCTTATTGTAGAGTACTGTCTACTGTGAGAGACAATGGGCTATAATCTAGCCAAGCTGCTGCAGCTGAGTGCGATGCCTGAAATAGCTTGTCGTCTTAAGGAGGCTACAGGGGATGCTGGGGCCTCACGTCAGGTGGGGAGTGGTGACATTTAGACATGGCCGCCTGGGGTTTGTGTTCTTGCCGTCTTAGAAGGCCACACCGGAGATCCCCACTTCTTTTCCTCATCCCTGTGTGCCCTACTGTTTGACCTGTAGAGATCTGCGCTGTCTTCCTCATCTGGGTTGTCAATCAGTAGGTCCCGTGGTCACCCAAAACGTACCACCTTTCATTTCCTTATTTCCGTTTAATCAAACCCTCGTTCAGTGACCAATGCTTGTTCAGCGTGTTCATTTATTTTTGTTCATTATGAAATGAAAGCTACTTTCTGTTTCACTGGGTAATGGGGGTAATGAGGTTATGCTGTAATCATCGTACTGTGTATACTGATGTTGCATTACATGTCACTGATTCAGTGGGGCAGATTCAGAACTAGCCAGTCTCGCCTCATCTTTTCTCTCTCCTCAGTCTCTGTCGTTTTTCTTCTTCTTTTTAACCCCTTCTCTCCCCCCTCCTCCCACCACTCTCTCCCTCTCTGTTCTCTTGAGGGGTGAGTGGGCGTAGCGCAGGACTGCAGGTGCTGTCTCCCAGTAGCCAGCCAGTCATTTGCTAATAAGGGAAGGTGGGAGATGGCTCTTGCAGCTCGTGTGATAGTAATGACATCAGACACTTGTTCTGCCAAGAGGAGAACGAGTCAGCCCACCCCCGCAGAGAGAGCGAGAGAGCGATAGAGAGAAAGAGAGAGAAATTGTCTTCAGGGTTTGCGCCACGTACAGCTATTTTAGTATCCATGAAACAGCGAGTTAGAACCTTGTCACACATATGGTCTCAGTTTGCCCAGCGCTCAAATGAAACATTAGAGTTGAGTGTTAATATTTTAGTAGATGAATGAAGGGTACCTCAGAGTGATATATTCCATGGTGTAATACTGTAATACTGCCTTCTTAATTTGCTCAGATATGGGGGGAAAATACTCCAATGAATCTTTCTTAATGTATGAGGAACTAGCCTCCGGGCTAACTAGCTGAGTGCCATTTTTTTTTTTTTTTTGGTAAAAATCACAATCTGGAAAGCAGTAAGAATTCTGCGGGCCCTTGTGCTTTGGGTTTATGGAGATAATGGCTGCATCAGTGGCGTTGGGTTCCTTACACCACTGTGATCAACCACTCAAGCACACTCCAGTTTCCCATGCCACACGCACTGAGGAGTCATCCACCTTGGAAACCTCTGTGACAGGCATGAAAATGTGATGTAGATGTTATTGCCATTATTTGAGTAAAATAATGTGTGTGTGTGTGTGTGTGTGTGTGTGTGTGTGTGTGTGTGTGTTGTATGAGAGAGCAAGAGAGAGAGAGGGAGAATGAGGGACAGAAAGAAAGAAAGAAAGGAAGGGCTCATGTGTCTAACCTGAGAGGGCATTACAAGGTGAATTTCTACTTAGATTCATGTATTGCCATTCTATGTGTTTCATTCTCTTACAAGGTTGATGACGCAACTGTTTCATATGGAACCTTTTGATAGTGGCTTCAAAGCCCTGTTTGATTTTGCATTTAGTGGTTCTCTTCACCTGTAAAAAGGAGCTCTGTTTGAAGTCAGTGCTTTACCCCATCCATCTCCATGCATCATTCAAAGGCTCAGAGGAACCTCTGCAGATACTGCATCATTCAGTTCCTCCTCTAGATGATTTGTGTGATGTTTGCAGAAGGTTTTCAATAGACAATAACTGTTCATGTTATTTGCATAGACATATTTTATAATGACTTACAGTATTTTAAGCTACCAAACTGAGTTGGGTTTGATACAACTGTGAAAAAAATATTAATAAGTAAAACGCTAGTTTATTGATGAGCACTGTGTTTAATGTTTACTGTGCAGAAGGTTCACAGTTAATATCTGTTGATATTTCACATTACTTTAATATCTGATATTTTACGTTATTTTAAACCAATCAAATTGAACCGCATTGAATTGAATGCACAATTGAAGGTACTAAAATAAATCTAGTTTAGCTTATGATCTTCAAGAATTCTTAGAGCATCCATCAGCAGTGTTCTCTCCAGAGTTTTGTCTAATCATCCTCCATCTTCATCACATTCACAATACATTTACATTAACATTTACATTGCATTACATTTACATACACATGCATGCACATTAGATCAAGTCTTGGGCCTTTTAAAAAAAATTCTACTTCGGAGACTACTTTCTGCTGACCTCCAAACCTTTCTGTCTATGTTGGAAGTGCGTCCTGGGATTTGCAGCTTTAATCAGAGCTGCTTTGATTACCGCTCAGCCCTGGCCTCATTCCTCATTCCATCTCCTCTTCTGCACCTGCATTCATACACGTTACAGTCGCGCAAGTTCTACAGCCGCAGACCGCTATGTCACCTGGTCTCAAAAAACCCACACAATGCAGGCAGCAGTTCTTAGAGGACGTTCTCTTTACATTAGTTCAACTTTAAAGATGCATTTTTGTATGCTGATGAAGAGAGCTCATCTAAGCTGAGTTCTGAGTTTTTAATGTTGAATGACAGTGGAAGTGATCATTTAACAGCATGATATTGTGCAATGCTCAAATAGTTTGGCATCAGTCTGTGATGGTGCTCCCACAAACTGTATAATGAACAAGTTACCCAGAGTATGTGCAAAGGTTCATTTAATCTGCTTTGGATAAAATTATATTCTGCTCTGTCCTCCAGGCATCCGTGTGCAGCTTATCTTGCCCCAGTGTATTTGGTTCATCTCAGATAGGTATCATGCATTTAGTCTGACTGCCCTTATAAAGAGCAGCCTTATGTCATGAGTTGAGATGTCATTTCATGTTATTTGACAATTGGATACAACGCAAGGTCACTGCATGCTGGTCAGCGCTGGGCTCCCTGGACTCACACTCCATGCGCACTGTGTGTTTGTGACTTGAGGTGACTGACATGGTGCGCGCGTGGCGTAACCCCGCCCTGCGTTCCATCTTCCCGCAGGGTTCCGCTGATTCGTACACTAGCAGGCCGTCGGACTCGGATGTGTCTCTGGACGAGGAGCGGGAGGGCGGGCGGCAGGAGCGTGAGCAGCAGGCCGCACAGCAGCTGGAGAGGGCCAAGGTGAGCCTGAGGGGGAGGAACTCCACACAGACGCTCCTCAATCAAACTCTATACAGACACTCACTCTTCATTCACACTTCACACAGACGCTCCTCATTCAAACTCCATACAGATGCTCCTCGTTCAAACTCTATTTACACACTTCTAAAACTCTATCCTCATTCTGCTCAGTGGCTAACTCTACCTTTTTCCAGCAGGAGTCAGAGGTTTAGATGGTATATTACTGTTTGCCAATATTTGTAGTTTTTCCACCATGTAAGGGCCATTGGGTTCTTATAAAGTCACTCAAACTATTCTGCAATTTCATAACCACCAAATGTCAAAGCTAATATATACTATATGTCTAAATACATATATGTATGTTTATATATAAATATAAATATATATATATATAAATATATTTATAAATTCAGGCGAAAGCAGTTGCTTTTGCAGTGAAGACCAATGTCAGCTACTGTGGAGCTCTGGATGAGGATGTCCCAGTGGCTGGAACTGCCATTTCATTTGATACCAAGGACTTCCTCCATATCAAAGAGGTACTAAGTCACTGGACTACTACCTACTTAAAACTATAAGTACTTGTGTGTTTGTCTTTGTCTGCTTAGAGTGAAAATAAACACTTTGTCATCAGTGGTTTTATTTATAAAAATATATTTTAGAAACAAAAGCAATCAAGGAAATGTAGTACATCATTGTCACACTTATAGTATTTCACTCATGACCTTGATTTGATTTGATAGCTTACCATTCAGTAGTATATACTAGAGTATTCCATTATATACTAAGGGTATTTTGTCACATTCTGTCTAGTAATGTTTTAATCCATCACCGGTCCCGCTTTGCAGAAATACAACAATGACTGGTGGATAGGTCGTCTGGTGAAGGAGGGCTGTGACATCGGCTTCATCCCCAGCCCCCTCAAACTGGAGAACATTCGTCTCCAGCAGGAGCAGAAGAGAGGACGCTTTAGCGGGTGAGTGACTACCACTTGAGCCTCAAGCCCTCCCTTTGAGTGACCACCACCTGGGCCTCAAGCCCTCCATCTCCACCTGCACTGTTTCTGCAAGAATTCCCCACAACTCAGTCACACCTAACCGGCCTCAACTACAAAATGGTCTAAAATGGTTGCCACGTCGGTCTAATGCTCATTATTGCCATTCATTCTAATATGGTCCTATTTACCATTTGAATTAAGTTTATTTGATTTTTTTTCCATTTCATTTATTGAAAAAAATTATTTTCATACAGATAATATTTGTCTTGTTTATTCACTCTGTTAGAAACACCTAGACCACACCTAGACCTGTTAAAAATACCTAGACGATCTAGTCATTATTCAGAGTCAGTAGTAACATGGACATTCATTCAAAGGTGATTCATTCATCACCTCACATACATACAGCACACTGCTTGCTACAGTAAGCCTCCTCTACATACTTGCTGCACACTGCCCCCCCTCCCTACATACACAGCACATTGTCTTCAGGATCTTCTCCAACACACATCCTCTACATACTTACAGCACACTGCCCCCACCTACCCACACACACACTACACACACACACACACACACAGTAAACTGCTGGCACCAAAGCAATCGCTTCAATAAGATCATATGAAAAAGGACAGTCTCAGTTATTGGTATCAGACATTTCTCGCATTGAGTCCAGGACAAGTGGCGTTGTGTTTGTTAGACACTTTGTTACCCCTGTTTCACAGCGTAATTTATATTCTGCGGTGGCCAGCCCGAGTGGAGTCGCCTGCTTTTTTGTCAGGTTTGATATATGGTGCTGTCTACCTCGTTAACGCCACTCCCTCTCCTTTTGTCCTCTGTGCTGTGCTTGCAGTAAGACCAGTGGGAATTCCTCCTCCAGTCTGGGGGAGATGGTCTCGGGCACTTTCAAACCCAACCCTCCCTCAGCAGGTAAACTCTTGCGTGTCAGCCTCAGCCGGGGTGAGAGAGAGAGAGAGAGCTAGAGAGAGAAAGAGAGGGGGTGAATGCCTTTCGGAGCTGACCCACTTTAAAAACACAGCTGGAAAGAAACCAGTCAATGAGAGATGATGCCCTCAATTTAAGTTCTAGTTAAATACAAGTTGCAAGAATGAAAAAAAAAAAACTGTGATAGACCTTTAAGTGCTATCCATCATAAGTGTTCTTTTTGGGTTAGGCTCTTTTTATGGGCATTTTCAATGTTACAAATGATCTGTGGCTGTGAACCCTGTCAAGCAGGATCATATTAATTAAGCTTGTCTGAACTGCCCACATCTGAGAAGAGTTGAGGTGGAGTCTATTTCATTTATTCTCATGCCTCGTTATCGTCAGTGTTCTCCTCCCATTCAGCAGAGAACACAGACCACTTTGATTTATAATACAGCCTCACAGTAGAGAAAAACATCTTCTGTGAAATCTGCTCTTACACCTGAACTAGTCAGGAAGAATACAAACACCTTGTTTGTTTTGACCGTATCTGTATGTGTTCATATTAGTTCCATATAGGAATTCTTATAAGCTTTGTTACATTCCCTGAAACAAGTTATGATTGAAACCATCACCTTCTCTTACATATGGGTGTTTGAAATGCAGTAGTTTAGAACATTTCATTAATTGACCTATTAATGTATTGCAGTATGTATAGAAGTATCTATTGTAAATATAATTATATAATGTATGTAAATGATGATTCAAGACTGTATAGTTCTTTCAACATGTTTCTTCTTTCCATAGGAAAACAGAAGCAGAAAGTGGTAAGTGGTCACTCTGTTACTTTTTATGGTTGTTGCTGTTTGTTTTGTTTTTCTGTTTTGTGACTGTATAACATTTATCCTGTGTACTGTGTCTTTTGCCTTGGCTTAACAAATAGAGCCAAACCCAACTGCTCTATCAATATTTCTAATAGGAGTCACAGGGTGATGGTGTATTGACATTTAAGCTTAGTTTGTACAGTAGATGATGAAGATAATTTGTGTTACTTAAAATAGCAGGCAACATCTAATACCCAAGTTAAAGGTGAATTTTTTTTTGACAAATTACGTCCACTGTTAAATGAAGCAGGGCTGCCCATTGACTATTGATTTCATTTCTCAGTAGACACATTACTGTGCTCTAAGCGACCCAGCACCCCTGTTCATCAGCAGTATAGTGTGAGCACGATGCTGCCGTCTGCACAAAGGGGCAATCACCCGGCTATTTCCTCTGCATATTCCCATGTCTATGTAAAATTCAGAGGAAATGGGTCACAACCAGCATCCTCCTGCTTAGCGAATGCCACTGACAAAGTTGGTTTGGAGTTTGGGGTAACACTCTGGATAACATTGTTTTCTTTTGTTGTTGTTGTTGTTGTTGTTGTTGTTGTTTTGACAGGCAGAACACATTCCTCCCTATGACGTTGTTCCCTCCATGAGGCCGGTGGTCTTAGTGGGTCCCTCTCTCAAAGGTTATGAGGTATGTTATCATCAACATTCATTTCTTTAATAATTTATTTAACCACAATGCCGTTTTGTCCCGTTACACACTTTATGAACAGTATTGTAAACGTGCTAATTGCCAACCATTTTGTTCGAAAATTCTAAAACAATTATGTTTTTTAATACTTCAAAATAACATTTGTTAAATGAACCTTACATTTTCAGTAGCTATACATGTAGGTGTGTAGATTTGAACAAAATCTAGTTTGGTTCTTACCGGGGCTTTTTATTGCCTGAAATATCCGATTTTGTTTACCACGCTCTGAGTTTAGTGCTGGGCTGGTGGGTGCCTATTCCCAACCTTTATCAAGGCACATCAATGGTTAGCACGAGAATTCTCGTCGTAAATCAAAATTCCACTGGAGCTCCAAGCGGATTTGTACACGCAGCCTTACAACACTGTTTACAGCTCTTCAAGTCCCGGTAAAATGTAATTTTTGGTACATAGATAATTTAGATACACTTATGGTGTGGGTGCTTGCGTTTCTTTAGGAATCCGCCGTCTTGGTTTGTATAAAATAAATATTAAGTGACACATACATGTAAAAGGTTGGAAATACGGGACGGTTGGTAATAGCTGACGTTACGATATATCAGCACATGATATCAATGAACTCCAGGTTCCAATAGCACTTGCCCACCACGTCTTATATCCCTCATTACTGCACTGTTTACGAGCTCACAATATGAATGAAGCAGGCAGAGGGGGGGGGGGGGCAGAACTGACAAGAGAGCCATTGCTCCCCCTTCAGTTCTGGACACTGTTGTGAAACAGTGGTGCTCCCTACCAGTCATACACATGGATATGGGTTATTGATACAGGGGGGGAAAGGGATCGTCTCTCCCCCGGCATTTGGAGGGGGAAGGGGACTTTGATTATGAGGTGAGGAGAAGCTGAAATAGTCACAGAATCACGGTCCTCATCTCTGCGCGGTGTTGTCAAGGCAACAACCTTCTGGGTACACCACGTCAGTCTCAAAAGTGGAGCGTGGTTTCAAATTAGAAACAGGGAGAAGGCGACAAAGCATCTGAGAAGTCAATGTGAGACTAGATACACCAATCATCTGCGTGCAAATAAAAGGGTGGTTCATAGCTCGGCAAGTGCAGAGCAGGAGTGTGAGCTTAATCCTGCAGATTTGTGTATGTTCTAGTGACATGGGGTCTATGACACCTGGGAAATGAATGTGCAACATATGAATGATCAACATCAATACTCTATTCATGTAAAGAAGACATAATACCACATAGAGAGCTCTCTGAAATCATTCACTGTTTGTCTAGTCTGATATTGCTGTAAAATATTTCAGCAGAGGGAATTTCACTTATTTACCATCAATTGTTTTATTAATGGTAACATACAAGAAGCAAATGGCAGTCAATACATGAAAAAACTGTTATGAGGGATTACTGTAAAACGACTATGATATTGAATGTGTTTGCTCATCACTATACTCTTTAATCAAAAGCAGAATTGATTAAATGGCATTTATGAAATAACTTAAATTCTACATTTTTGTGGAAATTATCGTAATCTAAGTAATGTGTGACAAAAATACAAATAGTATTTGTCTGTAGAAAAAACAGCGAAGCCATTCATGTAACCCATTTTACACCTGAAATGTTAAAAGGTGATGATTCATGGGGCAACCTTTTAAGCAATGTTGCTGGGCAACCAACCACATCATCGGTTCCGTGTGTTCTAATTGGATGATCATGACAATTTGATGAGTTGTTCAGAAAAATGTTTTCATCATCAGTGGTATTTCAATATCAGTAGCAAGCAATGTGCCAAAATCACAATATTCAGGAACACTGCATTGCACATTAACATTGCTCAAAAAGTCTTGAGTATCATCTACTTAAGCCTAATTATCTTCCAGTGAAAACTTCCAGTCAACTTGCATCAAACACTGAAACCAAATGAATGAGGCAACAGGAGTCATAGAAATGAGTCTCAAATACAGTCTTACTTCTTCCTCTCTCCAGCATCTGCTTAGTTATAGACCTTGTTTAAGTACTACAATTGCCGGACGGTCCTCCTCTCTGACTGTCCTCTCTCATGTTGAGCATGTCCTCCTCTTGTCCTCTCTTACGCTCCCCTCGTCTGCTCCTCTGCCTTTCCCTGGGATGCCTTGCGAGCAGGTGACTGACATGATGCAGAAAGCACTCTTTGACTTCCTGAAGCACAGGTTTGACGGCAGGTGAGGAGGGTCACACCTTGCATGTTGTGGCTGAGAGGCAGCTCGTAGGACTCATGCACAGTGTGAATGCTGGGACGGGTGTTGTCATTGCAGTTATGGGGATAAATGATGACTTTGAATGGTACAAGAGAAGTCCATTTTTCAAAAGCCCATAACACATGCATGTGTGCGTTTTAATTTAACATGTGCGTCATCCTAGTCTGCCTGCTTCTATGCTTTTCTCCTACCACCTTCTCTTTTCTGGTGATCTAAGGCCTGTCTTGTTTGGCGGTTGTTGCATTATCTGTTGTACTGTATTTTGTTCAGAGGATGTACAGTCATTTTACCACCTTTCTCATAACAGGATATCCATCACAAGAGTGACTGCAGATATATCTCTGGCCAAAAGATCTGTGCTCAACAATCCTAGCAAGAGGGCCATCATCGAGAGATCCAACACCAGATCCAGCTTGGGTATGATGTTCTCCTGGTTAGAACTGTAAAGCATTGAGGCTGTGCTGTATGCCACACCACACTGTATGTTGGGATTTCAGTGTTGATGTGTTTTTTCTCACGGGTATTAGCGCTCTATTCCTTAGCATTTACACTCTCCCGTCAGAGCGCTGACCTCTGCAGCTGTTTGATTTTTTTCTTGACCCGTCCGAGTGACGCAGTGTTGACATGCCGACTTCTCTCTCATGTCCTCCACAGCCGAGGTGCAGAGCGAGATTGAGCGGATTTTCGAGCTGGCCCGGTCCTTGCAGCTGGTGGTGCTCGATGCGGACACAATCAACCATCCGGCACAGCTCATTAAAACCTCCTTAGCACCCATCATTGTCCATGTCAAAGTATCCTCTCCCAAGGTAAGAGTGGATTGCATCCGACAAATCCACTGGCAACTATTTACAGCGGCATCGACAGATAGTGTCCCTCCTCTGTTACTGTCCATTCATTATTGCTTCCCCCTTCTGGAAAATCAGACATAATTGATAGAAAAAAAATGATGGTCCAACACATTCATATGCAATCAAGCTCACGTAATGACAATTACAGATCTTTGTACAAATGAATTATTTTTCATTATTTTGTTCTGTAGTATTAATTCATATGACTGATACCACTGAAACTCTTATTATGGGTGTGTGTGTGTGTGTGTGTGTGTGTGTGTGTGTGTGTGTGTGCATGTGTGCTTGCTCATGCGCCGCAGGTGTTGCAACGGTTGATCAAGTCACGTGGGAAGTCCCAGAGCAAGCACTTGAACGTTCAGCTGGTGGCGGCAGACAAGCTGGCACAGTGTCCCCCGGTGCGTTTCCCACACACCCACTTCCCTCTTCGCCCGTTACCCCTCAGAAACCAAGAATGTCATGACTCACTCTCCTCGTCGGTGTGTGTCACCCCTCAGGAAATGTTTGACATCATTTTGGACGAGAATCAGCTGGAGGATGCCTGTGAACACCTGGCCGAGTACCTGGAGGCGTACTGGCGTGCGACGCACACGTCTCTCAGCACCCCGCTCAACCCCATACTGGGAAGGAACCTGGGATCCACGGCTCTCTCTCCATATCCCTCTGGGCTGCAGGTATGTTTTCGTCAGGCTAGTTTCCTAATGGTTCACAAAGCTCCACAGTTGGTGGTATATTGTACCTGAAGATCTGGAGATGTATGGCTGGTTTTCCAGTTGTCAATTTTATGTTGTTATGGCCTGTATTTTCCATCTTTCATGCAGGCTATAGCACCATAGCATTGTTGGCACTGTGCACAGAGCAGACAGATCTGAATGACTGTTTAATGCCGCTAAGAGTGCTGCTGTAACTCAGCAGAACACAATATCCTGAATATTTTCTTGTCTTAATATATCTTTATATCTTAATAACGTGTATATTGTAAGTGGACTGGAAAGCATGGAAAGCATTGGTGCATTTTTAGATACATTTGTAATTGTTTTCAGTGGATACTAGTCTGGTGGACTTTTAAAAACTGACTTTGCAATCTATCCATCAACAGGGCCAGAAGAATAAGCAGAGCAATCACATGGGGGAGCTATCCCCTGCCGAAAAACGTAGCCTGATGACGGCCGACGAGAACTACCACAATAACGAGCGGGCGAGGAAGAACCGCAACCGCCTGTCATCCGAGTCGCAGCAGAGCCGGGACAACTACCCGCTGGTGGAGGAGGACTACCAGGACCCTTATCAGGACACGTACAAACCCCACCGCAGCCGAGGCTCCCCAGGCGGCTACAGCCACGAGTCCAGGCAAAGGCTATGAGTCCAGGCCACTCCAGAAACAAACGAAAGAAACAAAAACACTACAAATACAACTGGTCTCTCCTCTCTGTAAAGCTCTGTAAAGGAGGGGGCTCCTGTGAGACTTTCTCCAGAGTGTTTATGGGAAGTGTAGTACTTCAGTCTTCTTGTGTGGCACAGTCTCCCTGCAGTGTGGTGGCGATAGGCCTCAAAAAGCAAGTGCTACCACTTCTTGCCGACACGAGGCACAGAATACTCATAATTGCTGGATGTTGAAAGTGTAGCGGATATTTTCAGAGGCAGTGCAGAGCACAGAATAGTTAGGAATTTAGTTTAGGCGGGGAAAATAAGCAGACCATCCACCGAGCCTTAGGGTGTTTTGGTAGCGTGAGTCTCGGGAGCTCTGTCAGTGTTAGCAGGTCAGACTGCTGTGGCATGTTGTTCCTGAACCGATGTCAGCATGCGGAAATGCTAGACAGCGCCAAGAGCCCCAAAGTCGACACGGAGCCTTCCCTTGCACGTTTTGTTTTTCTTCAGTAGCCAGTGGAGGCAGTGGAGTGTGATGCCTCGTTAATGTTATTTCATTTGTTCCAGTTGTCTTGGCTGGTTGTGAGTGTTTTCCGGTGCACTGCGAGGCACGGGGCAAGTAGAAAAAAAAATTCTCACAGTTAAAATGTTGAGTGAATCTTGTCAGGCTTTGATTTTTCTCTTAGATCTTTCCCCCCAATTCAAATTCAGTACCAATCATTTCCAAACACAAGGACATGTCTTAGCTGTTTGCTTTTTGCAGTTGAACCAGAGTTTCTGCATATTGTCCATTAGGGATGTAACGATTACCGGTATAATGTAAACCGCGATAAAAATGTTGACGATAACAATTACCGTTTTCTTTTCAAATATCATAATTATCACGGTTGATTACCGCGGTGTGGAAACCGTGTGTTTAATCCTTCCCAGCTTCATCCAAGCCTGCTTTTGACATACAGTAGGCCTGGTACAATGAAACAAAACTGGTACCTTACTGATTCTGTTGTCTAATTGATGGTTGATTTTAAAAGGTGGAACATTTTCACCGCAAAATGTGCACTGTATCATGTAGCCACTCTGCGTCTTTTTATGTTCGTGCCCACATTAAATCCATTCCACTCACGTTATCAAGAGAATACAGTAGCCTAAAGTTTTATTTCGAACGCTTACTTTGGTCTCACTCATTGGATCCAAATAACAGAAATAGCAAACTCTAAGTTATGGTAGGGTAAGTTAAGCTATAAGCACATAACCAATTAAATATGAAGAAAAAAGTGAACAAGACAATTTTTGAAACTATTTCAGTATGTAGGCCTATCAGTGCTTTCTGAACATATTGAACACACTTTTAGAAATACCGTGATAATACCGAAAACCGTGAAAATTTGGTCACTATACCCGTGAGGTTAAATTTTCATACCGTTACATCCCTATTGTCCATGCCCATACCCTGTATTCCAGGCATGTTGGGACATCTTTAGTGATGTCTTATGTGTTTCAGAGTCGACAGAAAGTTGAGTTGTTCCAATTATACTGCTTACGTGACATAAAAGGCCACATAGTTCATTCAGAAAGCTGCTCTGCAAGGGGAAAATAGGGGTAAGATGATTCTGAGTGATCTACTGAGCGTGTCAGTAAATCACAATATCTTCATTATGTTTCTAGTGTACCCTCCTTCTCTCAGTGAGCTTGTCAGAGGAGGGGAAGGAACACTCCATTCGGTAATGGAGAAAGAGCCTGGCTCAGCACAGTAGAGCTCAAGTTCCACTGATCACGTTACACTAGTGCAGCTTGCCCTTCTGCTTACCAAGAATGATCATATCAACACTGGGGGGGGAACTGGGAACAAGGAACTGTACTGTTCAGATTATCTATGTTATCTATTCTTCATCAGAGTAGCATTTTATGAATTGGAGGACAGGATCATGGTTCTTCTCTATATCAGTTTGTTTTTGTTTCTCAGTTTATCCCATTCTTATGATGTTTCTCACATAATCCCTCATTGTAATTCAGAAGTGTAGATTAGCAGGCATTTCAGGCTCTCATGTTCCTTATAATTTATGTTCAACTATACACACACCATTAATAACATATAATGTGTTAATTTTATTGTGAAAAACATTTGATCAGAAAGGCATGCATAATATGAGACCAGGCAACATCCTGATGTGTGAAGGTTGTTCTTCAATTTACAAAACCAGAATGACTGAACTTCTGTGATATCCATGTGTGTAACTGATTAACTGCGCGTCGGGGTCCGGTTCGCCTTGTCTGGACTTATTTTCCCAATAATGACTAGCGTTCTATACATTATCCCTTACTTAAAAGTATAGCTTATTAGTAGCTTCGTGATAGCACATCTGAAAGGGCAATTGCACTTTGGTAGCAGCACAAGTAGGATGGTAGGCCTACAATATTGTAGTGTTGAACTTGAAAAAGAGCCATTGGTTCACTTGTTGGCCTGCATATATTTGTAAAGCTTACGTTACATTTAAGCTTTTTAACATTTATCTGGTTTGTGGGTTGGAAAGGGGATTCAGGGGAATAGAGCATTTGTGTACAGTGGTTTTGATCCAGTTGTAATTCAGGTCTGGACAGTTATTTTCTTCAAAGAAGATACCAACTCTAGAAGACTTTTGTAGCAAAGTTATTTAAAAGATATATACTTTTTTCTTTTATTCCAGTCTCATCCTGATTAGTCTGTAGAAAAGTATTTACAGATCACTTTGCCATTTCCAGAGATTAGTTCAATTGAAATCCTGATATTTCTCAAAAGTCAAAAAGCCTGAATTGAGTGTTTGACCAAGTGCAGTTGGAGATAAGTGTCCTTACTGTACTAGCACTGCCATACATTACCATATATTCCATCCACATCTCCTATTTCCTAGAAAGTATGAATAAATTACTTTGGGGCCTTCTGTTAAGCTATTTAGGTAATTTCACCCAGTTGTATTAAATTAAGGAGTTCTTGAGAATATTTAAAGGGATATTCCACCATTTAGAGAATTGCACTCATTTTCTAAGTGACTAAGATTTCTGGTAATTTTCCTATTTAAAACTTGTCTCCTCTCAAGTTAGAAAGTGTAATAAGACCAACGGAAAATGAAACGTGGCGATTTTCTAGGCTGAATGAGAGTATAGTTCCATGTCAAATCAGCCTAGAAAATCGCTACATTTGATTTTCTGTTGGTCTTATTACACTTTCTAACTTGAGAGGAGACAAGTTTTAAATAGGAAAATCACCGGAAATCTTAGTCCCTTTTAAACGTGATGCTAGCAGGCGAGATGCTAATAGACTAATTCAATTCAATGATCTATGCTAGGCTGGAGCTAAAAGTGGTATCGCCAGACTCAGAGAACGGCTTGATGAACTGGAGAAAGGTAAAAATCAATTGTTTAACTCAAGGGGAGGTGGAAAATGAGTGTAATTCCCCAAATGGTGGAATATCCCTTTAAGGTAAACTGAAAATGTATACCCTGGAAATCCAGAGTTCTTGCGAGAGCACAATTTGAATTTGCTCAGCAAGTCACTCTGGCATTCAGTAGGCTAATGATATATTTTGTCTATGGTAATGATGCTCATTAACTATGCCCTTGTATCCGAGCTGCACCAATCACATTGGTGTATCTGATATAGGTGGGCCAGAGGCAAGCTAAACAGATGACGACAGCACTGCAACGTTGAAGTCCGGAACCAGTCAGTAGACATTGGTCGTAGTGTTATCCAATTGCGTACAGTGAGATTTTCAAATGCATGCTTGGTGCCGCCCCTCAAGTTGGGCCATTTTCATTACTCAATGCCAGACCCTTAATCTTTCGTATTTGGGTCTGGATTCTAGTTGAGAAAATGTACTGAATTAATTGAATAAACTTTCAAAATGCCAGTTGAAAGTATACAATGCTTCAGTCTAAGATTTATATGTTCACAGAATGAGAGTTATGAAACATCTTTAGACATTGGTTAAGTATATCGATAACACTTTACGTTAAGGGTACATGCATTTTCATGAATTCATGCATGAATTAATGAATGATTTATGTATTACTTCATTTCTTAATATCTCATGAATCATCAGGAATTGACATGAGTCATAGTCTGTCATTCATGACCTCATACATGAATAGCACATAAACTAAAGCAAGTACAGTGGGCACATCATTATGAATTATGATTTATTAAGCATGATTTTTTTTTTCCTGCCAAAAATGTGGTAATCACTGCTCAAATTCTGATTTGAACATAACTTGTGCAATTCTGTAAACACGTGACATTATTCACTACTTTAGGGGACACAGACATGATGAACTCATGAGCAATTAACCTTAAATTCATGTAATCATGATGATCATTCTTAGGAAATCATAAATCATAATGATGTACCCACCGTACCTAAAGCTTTTGTTGATGTGTTGTTCATGCATGAGGTCATGAATGAGAGACTATGAACTCTTGTCAATTCCTGATGATTCATACAATATAAAGGAATGAAGTAATGCATAAATCATGAATTAATTAATGCATGAATTCATGATAATTCATGTACTCTTACCGTAAAAAGTGTTACTAGTATATCAGTGTTTAAGCGCAGTCAAACGTGTTGCTCTCCTCAGAAAGTAATATTTCACAAGAAAACTAGTCATGGAATGTGTGGGGCTCTTTTGTTATAGTCAAGAATATAGGTATATCCCTAATAATAGAAACCATCTGCAACGAGACATTTTCTGGGCTTATTTCTGGGTTAAACAGACAGCGTGAGCCACTGCCCACATATTTTAATGAGTGAAATGAAACTGAGTGTAGGGTGTGGTGTGCTAAAGCTCTCTGAAGTCCTTACACTTTGTATTGACAAGGGAAATGTTGACAATAATTTCCTTACAAGTATCCCAGCCAAAGAAAACCTCTTCTTTCTGTACCTGCATCTAGTGTAAAAAGATTTCCCGAAGAGCATCATTTGGTGTAGTCACTCTGTTATGAATATTATTTAGTCATACAGTGTTTCTGAATCTTTGTGACCCCATAGATCTTGTATGAATTGTAAGATGCTTTCACATCGATTTGAAACATGATTTTGTTCCATCCCAAGATACCTCCTTTGTTTAGTTCCTCATGTATATGTAACCATGACCTGGGCAAGGCAGAAAAAAAGACCTTTGCAATAGCCATGTTTTCGTAATGCTGATGAAATTACTTTATATAGGCTAAATCCAACTAAATTGGATGCTATTATCTATTTGATAATCCCCATGATTGTTTTTTTTTTTCACCATCCAAACAGGCACATTTGTAAGAAGGAGACAACGGTGAAGGATAATATAAAATGTCAATTTACTATGCAAATGTGTACAGTGCTGCATGTTGATGCTTTACCTCCCTCTGCTAAGTAGCGGCTTTGATGGAGTTCAAATGAAGTTGTGTCGTTATTTTTGTGAAAGATTACAAAAATGCAATGCAAGTCTGCATGCAGAATATATAACTTTGAGTAGCCTAATTGCTGAGAGAGAATATGTTTTATGGAAATTAGAAGTGTGAAACCTGACTCTAGCTGCATTTCAAATGTTTTTTTTTAAATAAAGAGAAAGTGCTAAAAACTCGAGTTTTAACCTGTGTTTTAGCTTTGAACATAGAATGATCCCTACATATGGCCTACATCAGTAGTTCTCAAAGTGTGGGGCAGGCCTCACTAATGAGGGATAGAGACAACACATGACAAACGAAATGTGTCTTTTTTGTGCCTATCTTTATGAATGCCTTTCTTTATTGATAATGAAGATTAATCTCAAAACAACCACATGCAAACAGTCATCATAGGCCTACATACAAATTAAAACAACATCAGATCAAGGGACCGGAAAGAAAATATAACACGGAACCATGGTGCAAAAATCTATTACTGTTGCTACCATTTTGTTGGGACAATGTCGGACAGGTGGGCCTTGAAAATAGGGGAATGACAGAAAAAGTAATAGGCCTTTAATATGCATAAGTCAGGCCTACATACAGAAATATAGGACACATAATACGGTAAACACATAGACAAACAGGGCCTAAGGTTGCCGATCAAGTTTTAACACCAGGTGGGCAATCTTAAATAAAAAATACATTAGGCCTACTAGACCTTGGCCTAATTATAGCCTATTCACAGTTTAGGCTATAGGGCAGGTCTTTAACTAAACGCATGCTGTGCATATCAAATAACTTTCAGTGTGTTATAGATGGAGACTTTTGTAATTAGTGTGGTATTTAACACTTTAAGGACCCCGGTGTTTTCAGATCAGGTCAGAGGCCTCTGGACAATGAGTGAATGCGAGACTATGGGGTGAGCGTCAATTGCAGTCATACGTCACACGTTTTCAGTTTGAGGCCCCATGTGTCAGCACTGGTTGAGCTGCTGCATAGCCACAGCTGTGTCCTCCTCATCGACAGCGCTGTACTCTGGAGCAGCAAACCCGAACACAGGCCTGATCCCTTTCTCGCCAGATCTCGGCTAAGATGTGTATGATGCTGGGTAGTTAGGCTATCGCAGTGTACCTACGTGTAAGAAGATGTCTCCAAAAATGTCGATATATCGTTAACTCTTCGTAGAATCAATGAGAAATCGTGGCGAAGGTCTTGCTTTAATGGAAACTGAAGTATTCAATGCTCGCTATTCCAGCAGTTCTTGGTAGCTTGCTTGCTAGCTTGGGCTAACCAACGAGCCAGCAGATTGTTTTCAAAGTCTCGAATTTGTGGCTGCCTCTGAAGGCCCTTGGTCTGCAATGGGAATTATTTTTACGAAGTTATGGAGGCTGTTTAATCACCAAGGTAAGCATGTCATTAACAGTAAGTGGTTGTGGAGTAGCTTATATTTACATGCAGTTTGTTAGCGGGCTGGCTAATTGGCAAGCTGTAACGTTATTTTGGTAAGCGTAAGGTAGTTAGCAGTGTACAGTTAACGTTAGCTTAGAACCACGAACTCTCGTATTTGCAGTGATGGAACAATTAGTGCAAACTATAATATTTTGGTATGTAAGATAATATTATAACTTAGTGCACACAGCGGGTTACAAACTCCAGTAATAGTGTGTTGTTTTTCTATCATTTTCGCGACGCATTGCTAACACAACTGGTTAGCAAAGCTCCTCATAAAAGCGTACTGGAAACGGTTACGCTTTGGAAAGCCTTCATACAGCAGTTGTTTCCAGATGTAAAACAATAACTACTGAGTGTTCAATAAGCCAAACAGCACATCAAATGTCTAGCCTCGTCAGTGATGGTTTAACATTAAATGACTGGAGGGACGTTCTTACAACCTCGTGATAGGCGGCTTGGCAGACTACATTAATAAGTTAGACGTTTTATCGGATAGTGGTGCTCAGCTGCCTTGCTAACAAGCTTTCCTGACTTCAAGGTTTTAAACAGACAGCTAAACGCAGAAAATAAACACTGTCATAAACGTGGGCAACTAACGTTAATGATGGTCCTATCAAACATTGACTTTACAAAGCGATACGAAATCGTTTTATTAACATTGACAACGCCTTATAACGAACCTTAGTTTTACGTGAAGTGTTCAATACAAAACAAGGAATAGGGGGAATAATGGTAGGTTGACTAACGTTCTATCAGGCAGCATTGTTGTCAGTAAAAAAAATCATATACTTAAGCCCACGTGTCTTCGGAAACATTATTTCTAAACCCCGCATAGGAAATGTGATAACTGTTTGCCTGTCACCAAGCCTATTCATTTTAATTTCATAAAAACTTTGTCAAAACAACTTTTGCCATTCCACTAATCTTCAAATATCACAAGTAGAATAATTGATTTCCATTTGTCATGTGTTTCATGACACATTCCAATACAGCCTAACTTGAAATCAGCTCATTAAAAAGCTTTCCACAAAGATGTTTAGATCAATTGATAATGTAGGGTCATTGTTTAATATAATGAACTGTAACCTGAAGGCCCCCTTTGTAGCTTCCCGAGCCCCTTTGTAGGCCCTTCCTTGTTGAGAACCACTGGGCAAGGATAAAGGGTAGGCCTAGTTACTGCACTGGCCAGGTACATCACCTTTAGTAGCACCTAGCCTTCATGCATGCTGCATTAGTCTTTCGTAGGCTAACATTTTCGTGGTGTGTTCATATGACTGTGGTTGTCTGTCTGTGAGGAGGCTAGTAGGTATCAAGTTAACATTCTTGGATTGGATACATGAGGGATGTTGCACAACCATTGCATAGTATAGCAGCCAGTGGAAATAGAGAACAGAGGCTTGTGTGGAATACATGCTAAAACGTTGTGCATGCACAAAACCTGGAAAGAATTTTACACAAAAAAAAATCAGATTTATGAATCTTGGTGTATGCAGCATTCCACACATAAGTCAGTGGAAATGTAGAACTGATTCAGCACCCATTGGCAAAAAGATAGCAATTAAAGTTGTCTGTTGTTTGTCCATTTAAGTTGTCTGTTTGTCCATTTAAGTTGTCTGTTAAGTTTTCTCTCAGATTCTTGGAAAGTGTAAGCTATAGGGGACAGCTAAGTAGAAATCGAATAGAAGGTAATTAATATGCTCTGTTAATAAATAAATGGACCTGTTTAGACCTGTTTACTTCTCTTGTACTTTTCTAGTGTGGTGGTCTTTTCTTTAACAACAAGACAATGGTGTGGGATGACACAGCCTAGCAGGTTAGTCCTAAAGTGATTAGGAGTTAACAAGGCCGATATTGGCCGATACCTATGTTTGGCTGATATATCGGTGCATCCCTAGTGACCGATCCTCTATATCAATTATACATGTGGTGGGTCCTACATAGACAGCTGGGCCACTGGCTCCAAAATGCATGTTTGCTGTAGACTCTTGACTGTCCTAATTATAAGGATACAGATGCCTGGAAACTAGTCTTCCCTCCATATTATGAGAGTGAGTGAATTTGTGCAAATAGTGACTTCCTTAGCAGACAGTGGCTAAGAGCCTGATGAAGGGCAAGTGGGAATGTAATCAAATTTGTCTATGGAGGCCTAAACATCTCCTGACTTCAGAGGTGAAGAGAGATGGCTATTTTAATAATCGGAAGGCATACAATGTCCTGTCACACTTAACTGTACTTCTTTGGGTTTTTCTTTTCAAACTTTTTTTTAAAAATAAGGCTAATCTAAGCTATTTTAGAGGCTGTAGGCTGTTGAGCAAACAAATCGAATTTCGTACTACGTCTAATTGAATAGCTCAAATTATGAAATGAATGAGAAGAATAAATCAGTAGCCTTAAGGATTGCTGTACTATGTGTAACATCAGTTCTAGCTTCAGTGGCTGGCATGTCCCATCTTGTAGCTGGTCGTTTTGGAGGTCAGCCATCAATTTGAAGTAAAAAAAAAGAATCTTGCAACACAGCATCAAGCATACATCCTGTACCCAAAAGTAGCTCTTTGTGTTAAAATGTCATGTGACCTTGTTCACACATAAATGGCCTTTGTTACTCTGCAGTCCTAATATAGTATAATACCTGATGTTCATAGCAAGTTACATACTCAGAAATTATGAAATAGGCATATCTTACTTCTACTGTCAAAACATGTTTGAATTGATCAATTTCAATTTAGAAATTCAATTTCAGTTTAGAGTGAATGATGGTAACCCAAAAAAAGTTAAGGATGTTGAGGTTAGGGATGTGTTTTAATTTGGTTGAATTGGAAGGAAATCTCACAAGCTGACTTTCCTTGACTAGGGAGAAGTGGTCTTACTTTGTGAAATACTCTTTGTTCCAAACCTTCAGCAGAGCATGTCCACAGCATACTAGTTAGTCTTATCCATCGTCAATCCAGCATTGGGTTTGTTTTAGTTCATCATGACTGTATCCAGCTGTTAATTATGGAAAAAACAAGCCAGATTTAACATAACAGAACATAATTCATAGCTATTTTTATGTGGATTGGATTGAACTACAAAGCGTAGTAGTGTTGGCTGTCAAATTAGTTATTTATTATTTACAATGTTATTGATAAAGTTGCTTAATATTAGTATTGTTCCTTCATCTGTGACATTGCTCAAAGTAAGCAGCTTTCTGTTCTCTATTTAAATCTGTCTATTTACACTATGGCTTGCCAGATGGCTGGTTTAGGGAAATGGATGTCTTCAGCGCACAGGCAGGTTATGATGAAAAAAAGATAACAGTCTATATCAGCAACATCACACTTCTGCCAGCACTTCACAAGGAAACTTCCATTGCACAGAAATGATGCAGAAGACAGAAAAATGCATGTGCAAGACAAGGCCTGAGGTTTTCAGCTTTGTTATTGTGGGCTGTTTAGCTCGCAGTGGAAATAAGGTTGTGATAAATGAGCTAGCTGCTCAAATCTGGGAAGTCAGTGTATTTCAGGCCTTGTTTGATTCTCTACAAAATATAGAGAATGCCCCCCCAGCTGTGGCGATATCCAACCCCATGACCACGAGTGTCATATTGCTTTTATACAGAAATTGTGTTTTCTATCATTTATTTACATTTTTGTTCGTTCATCCTCCACCCACAAATAGTTCTGATCTTTAACCTCTTCGTTTACCATTGCCAAGCAATGTGACACCACTCGTTGCTTGCAAGTGAACCCGAAAAAAATTATCCAACATGGCGGAGCTAACGCTAAAACGGTAGTAGTTCTGTATTAACGTTTGTGTTGGTAATTTAATGCAATATGCAGAATGATTACCAACAGTGAAAAGTTTGGGGATGTGGGGATGTGCTGGGATATCGCCACTCGTGATGCCTCTCGTCCAATAAAAAAATTATTAAATAGCTCGACCGGACCTAACTGTTGTATAATTATAGTGGATGGAATCCACTATCTTGAAATCTCCTGGCTTCTTATTATAACCTTTTCTTTTTACCTTTTCAAGAGTAAATGCGACTCTAACCGCTTAACGTATACACATGTTGAATTAACCTTTCTGAAGGTCTGGTGTGGGGCAAGAGTTATTATTTCAGATTTTTAAAAAAGTTTATACTTTTTGAGAAATAGGGGATTAAAAATGTTAAAAAGCTCATTTTTCCCCCATAGACTTGAATGGCTGTGATGTCATAATGGCCTAAAGCCAGCTGCGCTCATTAAGCTCCCAGAGTAGTTGCCGGGCTAATCAGAACACTGGCACAGGTGTCACCCGTGAATCCAACTGTCTCAGCTTCTAATGCATACAATGTGGTGCTCCCCAAAACTACACATCCTGTTTAACTGCTTCCCGTGTGTCAAAATAAAAGTCACAGCCATATCTCATGCTTTGCGCATTATATCTCCAGAACGGCTTGACGCATATGCTTCAAATTTGGTACACGTGTTTGTATGGACTCAAAGATGAAGTCAGTTGATGTTGGAGGTCAAGTCCATGAATACTCTGAGCACGATATCTCAAGAATGCCTTGACATACGTGCCTGAAATTTGGTATGAGTGTTTGTATGGACTCAAAGATGAAGTGAATTGATGTTGGAGGTCAAAGGTCAAATGTCAAGGTCAAAAACACCTTGAGTGTTATATCTCAAGAACGCCTTGACACACAAGGTTTTTTGGTACAAGGGTTTGTATGAACTCAAAGATTAAGTGATTCAATGTTTTTTTTCCACCAACATTAAGTCAGCAGTTTTCCATCCACTATTGTAATTCCTCTGGCATTACATTTCTAGTTGAAGATGTTTTTCGCTGTGATAATGTTTTCTTTTATGTATTTTTTTATGTTAGTGGCTGACACCGTGTAAATGGTAAAATCCAAATGAATCCTTTTTGACTACTATAGTCAACCATAGTACTGCGGCGTTATGCCCAGCTTTTCCACCCTGTGTGTTCAAGAGCATTCATTGTGGCCAACCCACAAGTAGGCTATCATTTCAGTGTTCTAAATGGGAACGCTGAATCCACCACGTCTTGGAGATGTTATTGTTTAGCCCAGAAAGACAAGATCAAAAAATCTGCTAGTGTGCTTAGACTAAACCCCAGTCACAGGCGTGTGGGCTGAAAAAACGTTCACATTTCTTGTCTCCACTCGTCTGAACTGTGCTTTTAGTGTTATATAGGTCAAATGCCACGGGCTGCAGGAAGGCAGCGATACGGTTTGCCTTTTTTCTTTAAACTCGAGCATTATATTTTCTCTCCCTGTGGAAAAGGCCTCGCCCTCATACTCCAGACAGCCAGCAGATTATTTCCAAGGTACTAGACAAGTCGTCAGGGAGTCGGAGCCTATTTTGTGTGCCCCTAAGAGTGTGTATAGTGAGGATTACAGAACAATTTTGCAGTTAGATGACAACACATAGCCTGTCAGATGCATTCTGAAAGCTGAAAACAAATGGACAGGTGTTTCTTGCAAAAGTTGTAAGGAGAAGTTGTAAAGGAAAGAATTGTCATATTCTTCCTTCTCCCCCAGCTGATGAGCATCATAAAAGTGAATCAGAGATCATCAAATATTTCAGGCAGCAGACAGCTTGCACCTGAGTTGATTGTTGACAGGAAACCAGTCAGACATGTTATTGTTAGCCCGTATCTATGGCTTCCTGTTTAGAATGTTGTTCGCCAATAGTGTTGCACCTATAATAGTTAAAGGATATGCCTCCTTAGGTAGGATACTCACATCATAGGTTATAGCCTAATCACTGATAAAAAACGCTTTGTTTTGTATTTTAGATCACGGGTGAGCCTGATGATCCATTATTTAGTTTACAGCTCAAATCAAGTTTTCAGGCCGTGACCTCATAGTTTTTAAATGATTGTGGTAGGCTTGGTTCTCTTTTCAAGTTCTGCTTAAGTCTGCTCTTCTGTCAGCCTGTGTCTTTCCTTGAGGTCTTTCTTATAAGCTTACATGTTGCATGCTAAACTTAAAAAAAAAAAAGAAAAAAAAAAAAAAAATGCACATTTCTGGTGGAGTCACAACACAGCTCCCACTGCACCGTCACAACACAGCTCCCACTGCACCGTCACAACACAGCTCCCACTGCACCGGAAACATATGTGCTGGCTAAATAGCCCTCTGTGCAGGGCTCTACAGTGCTGTTTTATTTGTTTGTATTGGTAACCCGTGCAGATCAGGTACCCACACCGTTACAACACAGCTCACACTGCACCGGAAATGTATGTGCTGGCTAAATAGCCCTCTGTGGCATATAGTCTGTTGAGGCAGGTTCTAAGTTGGTTGAGGCTTGTCTGGTTCTAAGCTGTAGTATAATCACCTCAGAAAATTGTCAGATGTTGAATAGGCTGAAACGGAAATACCACACACTAGCAGCAAATAATAGGCTACTCCCTTTTATGTTTGTTTGACATTACAGCAGTGTTTCTCTGAGAGGAAATCAGGTCTTGGACTTGACCTTGAACTGGGTGCATCATGGGTCACCCACATCTGAACGTAAAAACAAAAGAATAGCCAGAAAAACAAATGAGCTCACCAGAGAGGGAAAAGTTTGCCCTGCCAATATCACTTTTGCCAGTTTGTTGCACACTGATGTTTCAGTTTCTTTGTGTATTGCTTTATGGCTTAGACTTTGACAGCTTGTAAACTAGGTCAGAGGGAGGCTGTTTTGGTCTTGATGTTTTAAAATAAAATAAAAATGTTTTTATGCGTTTTGGTATATGCAACACATGCATTGTCTGAGCACTGGGTATGCAAGAAAATTGTTTCGATAGTACAGATTCAAGGAAGAGACTTGGAATCGGGTGTGGTTTTGTGTTTAAGTAGATTATATGAACATCCTGTTTTCTTTCAGCTGACTCCATGGGGTGTTTGCTGGACTAACTGAATGAGTTGGCTACCAAGTTTCAGTCCCCAGCTCAACTGTGTCAGAAATAATAGAAGGCAAACTAAAGGACCTCTGTAATCATATAAGACACTAATTCTTATAGCAATTCATTACAGCATTTCAGATTAACACACTAGCAGTTAAATTGTTTATGAAATTGGATTCTATTCGAGACAAACTTTTGCAAACAGTAAGGTAATTCATACTTAAACAACTTCAACATTAACTGATATTATCACACTTTTTTGCTGAAAAGAGTGTGGTTGTGGAATCATGAAAGCGACAGAGATTAGCCCAACTCGTCAGAGATTAGCCCAAGTCTGTGAGGGTAACCATAGTCTCTCTGGACAAACTGTGAGGTCTGGCGGTGCCAAGTCCAGCTCAGGTTGTGTTGTGTGCTTGTGTGGGTCCCTGACTGATTTATGGCCATTACAGTGGCAGGCTGTGTGAGAGAGGGGTCCCTTTTGAAGATGATTCATCACCGGAGCTGCAAAGGGCTAACAATGTCCTCAGTGTTTCAACAAGAACAAAGGGCTCAGGGCCCAGACAAAAAAGACATTCACTGTCTTGATAGTCTTTTACAATATAATCTATATGTATTTGCCTAAAAATCAAGATGAAACCAAAAGGAGGAGGCCTTTGTTACTTCCTTTTATGGTAAAATAGTCAGCTGGTCTCATTAACTTCAAAGCTTTATATAACGAAGCCTTAATCTAAACCGATATCACTACTTTTCACCACTTACAGAAAAGTTTTTATCACTTTCATCACTGTTGATTGAGAATACCACATTGTGGAAGATCTGTTTTTGATAGGCATGGTAGGTACATCAGGTCTTATGAAATGGCTCCTCACATTGTGTTTGCTTCATTATATGTTTCAGAGCACAAGGTCATCATTGTGGGCCTCGACAATGCAGGGAAGACGACCATTCTTTATCAGTTGTAAGTACCGACCCAACTTCCTTTTTGGCTACTTTTGGTAATAAGGGAAATGGTAGTGCAAGGCGAGGTGAGTTAAAGGAAATCATTTAAACAGTCTTTCCTGAGACGAGGGACAAAAAAAACGACAGACAGTGGGGGGGAATAAACTTTATGCCATAACAAATTAAACCGCATGTTCATATTTACCATGTAGTACTCAGCTAGAGAGAGAGATGACCTGATGCAACCTTTCAACTTGTGAATTAATTTGATGGTCTGACAGCATTGATGGTCAACACAACAAATCATTTTCACAAGATAAATGGAATTAATGGAGTAGTTCAGTTCAGTTATTTATTATCCACCCCACCCCCCTCACGGACAGTTTCAAGGCACCCCTGATGAACCTTTCATCTGTCCATCACTTTGTCCCATTACCGTCTATTTAAGGACGCTTTCATACCTATTTTGCACCTCTTCCAGGCGGTCTCGGCCCATTTGTTTTGTTCCGAAACCGAGAGTGAATGTTGCTTTCACATAAACCTAATCGAACCAATCTTTAGGGTAAACGTTCCGATCCAACAAGCCAGGTATGAAAGCGCCCTAAAAAAACGGACCCACCTCTAATCACTGTTGGAGAAAACACATAAGAGCCAAGGACCGCAGCGCAGAGGTATCCTCGAGCAACAGAGTTTTGGTGGACAATTCCAGGCGTGTTAGGGGTGTTCTGTGTAGTCTATAGACCACAATATAGCATAGGTGATTTTTGTCCTTGATATTTACAGATTGGATAAAAGTCGAGTTGACAAATACGGACATCTGCATTAAATCTATTACACTAAAAGGATTACTAACATTGCTGTCCCTTTTTACAGATTATTGTTACAGGCATTCTTTGTATCAAATTTCAGTCTGTCATCAATAACTGTTCCAATATGCCTATCCGCTGTATCAATATCAACAGAATGGTAACCTAATCATTTTGTGTTTACTATTGATGCTTGCTGCTTCAATCTACTATCTTCTAAGATAATGGGATCTAAAATTTGATGATGGTGTTGACATATCATGGTTACAACACAGGGGATGTTAAATTGAACAAACTATTCAAAAACTAAAATTGATCAAAGCCTGTCTGACATTGATGTATTCTAGCAAGGTGGGTCCTTGTGTCCTTGATGTTGCCTAATTTTGTTAAATTTTAGTGGATGCCTGCCAGTTTTGACATAAAAGTGGGGACACAACTGTGAAACCTTTATAAAAGGAAGCATGTTTTCACCTGCTCATTTAAAAAAAATAAAAATGAGAAGGATGGTGTTAAATATGTTTCACATATAATTTACCATTACATTTTTTAAAGCAAAATATTTTTTTGACCAAAGAATAATGGATGCCACACAGAGGAGAGTGTCTTAGATTTCCAGAGCTCCCAGAACGCCTGGTATTGCAATCATGTTTTCGTCAATTTTAGACAAATTTGGTAACCTCTAAATGGGTACATAGTGCATTTAAAATGGCTGAAAGGGGTATTTCCTACATTGTGTTAATTTAATGTAAAATGAAATGTTAATGGTAAATGTAATAAACCTGGGAACAGTTACATTTAGTTGTCTCATGTCTCAAGAATGGTTATTTTTACTTATTTTGTTTTTCGTATTTTTACTTTGGTTATGATACTCAAATTATGATCTGGTGTGCAGAACAGACACATCTGTTGTCCAGGTTGTCTTAGTGGTTTGTAGTTATTGGATTCGAACACCCTGCAAAAATACACAGAAATAATCTTCAACAATGTTGTCAGTTTTACAAGTTGACACATTTATCAGTGCCATTGGCGCAGTGGGTGTTGATTACAAGGGTTTGCATGTTATTTTGGGGTTGGTAGCTTGGTAGTTTTAGTAGGACACACGTGCCTTTTTTTAGTTTCTTATCTGTATAAACAGGAGAACTAAACGGAATATCGTAACACCCCCAATTATCACCACTTTTGTTCAGAAATTCTAAGACAACAATGTTTTTTAACACTTCAAAATAACATTTACTAAAGGAACCTTTAAAGGATTTGAACAGAATCTGGTTTGGTTTTTAACGGGAGCATTTACTGCCTGAAATATCCGATTTTGTTTACCACGCTCGGAGTTATAGTGCTGGCCTGATGGGTCGCCTATTTACACCGTTTCAACGGCACATTAACGGTTAGACCGAGAATTCTCGTCATGAAATTAAAATTCCACTGGAGCTCCAAGCGGTTGTGTACACGCAGCCTTACAACACTGTTTACAGCTCTTCGAGTCACGGTTTAGATACACCTATGGCAGGGGTCTCAAACTCAAATGAGCTGGGGGCCAATTCTGCCAACGTCATCTGTTTGGATGCACCAGATTTAGAATAGGTGAATAACATAGCCTACCTAAGACTTCATCACACGTAAACGTTTTTCAACATTTGGTGTAGGCCTATTTCTGCTTAATTTCTGCTTCAATTTATGCAACACTATGGCCTGCATCGCTTCCGCGTCATTACAAATGCACGTCTTTGTGTTTCTCGCGTGTAATACAAGTATTTCCTGAAAACTTTGCGCAGCGATTTTGGGTTTGAATGAAGCTCTGGATGTCTAGCACATAGTGGAGCAGAGTACAAATGAGATTTGTCACCGTACTTGGAACTATCGTCTATTTTAATCAGTATCGTTGTTTGTCACAATTAAAAAGTCTCAAGGGCCGGATTACATTATTATTTTGACATACGTCGCGGGCCGGAACTGGGCCGGACGCGGGCCGGATTTGGCCCGCGGGCCGGGTGTTTGAGACCCCTGACCTATGGTGTGAGTGGTTGCGTTTCTTTAGGAGTCCGCTGTCTTGGTTTGTATAGATATTAAGTGACACATACACGCAAGACGGTGGAAATACGGGACCGACGGTAATAGGGGGAGTTCCGATAGTTGGGTCAACAAAGAAGACTGAGAAAAAAAAAAATCTTTGTATTGAACACACACTGGGGTAGCCTGGAAACCAAGGTCTAACTAAAGCTAATTTAATAACTACGCAAAATGAATTTGCTAATTTAACACCATGGGCAAGACCTTAAATGCAAATGTAGTTGACTCCCACATGCCATATGATATGCATGCATGGGAACTTTGCTTTTTCACTGACTTTGGCCTTTGCCCACTATTAAAATTGGGGCCCTGGATGTGTCTCATTGGCCAACGCTGGATGGTTGCTAACTGTATTCATTTGCTCTCATTTCCCCAGCTCAATGAACGAGGTGGTACACACCTCGCCGACAATAGGCAGCAATGTGGAAGAGATAGTGGTCAACAACACCCATTTCCTCATGTGGGACATCGGGGGTCAGGAGTCCCTGCGCTCGTCGTGGAACACTTACTACACGAACACCGAGGTGAGACCTCTCACTTGACACGCTCACATGTTTGGAGAACTTGATACAATCGCATATAAAAGGCAAAGGAGGGTTTATGTCTGCCTCCTGCGGTGTGAACTAACTAGCGCACACTAATTTACCAGTCATAATGACATGTTATGACCTGCACCTGTGCCTTACTTGTAAGCAGACATGGGCAGTATTTTAATTAGATGTATTTGAAATGCGTATTTAATTACTTTAGGGTAATTTGTATTTTGCAGGATTGGAAAAAATAAAATGTAGTTTGCAACAAAATACTTTGAGGTATTGTATTTAGTAGTATTTCAAATATTTTTTTCCTAAAATAAGCCAAAATTTCATCACTCATATGTTATCTACAGCCATGACAATAGGCTATGCTTATTATAGTTCGGAAGGCCAGAATCATCGTGGTGAACTTGGTTTTGTTTGTTAAAGTTTTTTCTTTGCAGTTGCCGTTTGTTGCCTAGGGGTTACTCAATCAGAATAGGGAGGGCGCCCAGAGGGTAGGGAGTAGGTGAGCTACACATGCAAAGACACACATACATACCCACACGCTTCTCCATGCACACACAAACAAACACAGACATAAAAAGAAAGAAAGCAGGCTCTGTCTGCCAATATTAACTAGGGATCCTTTTACTGTGCATTAATGCTTCCTTATATACAAACCAAGTCATAAGACAGCCAATATGAAATAAATAAAAGATATATATGAATTTAAATTTGCCTCATGGGGCCTACCGTGGGCCTGTAGGAGAAACAGTCAAATCTGAATGAGAGAAAAAGAGAGTAAAACAAAACAAAACAAAGTTTAGGCAATAAATCATGCCTCCCATATACTCAGGCCAAATAAGATCTAACTTATGTTCAACAACCATGGGCTTAGAAGAAGAGAAGGAAAAAAAGAGAAAAAAAATGCTTTAGTAAGAATATGGAAAAGAAATGAGACATTTCAGTTCCCATCAATTACATCTAGGCCTTCAACCAAGGATATCAGTGTGAAAAACTGCATAATGCAACAGATTATTTTAATCTTGTACGTCGAACAAACGAGTGACTATAGTCATTCAGGGCAGGTTTGTGTAGTGTCCCGTAGAAAAGATTCCACTTCTCCTTCTTCTTCCACTTTAGAGTAGCAGGGTAAAGCAAATAATATTCCATATCACGTTCGCAGAGTTTTTTCTTGATATCATCAAACTGCCAACACTTGAGGAGCGGGCCAGCACTGAAGTCAGGGAAAATATGGACGGGGTTGCCATTGTACTCGTTCTTGTTTCTCACGGGCAAGTCAAGTTTCACCAGAAAAGGCCTCGGCCCAGCATTCTATTCCCTAGTGCAACACCTACCCGGCTCTGTGTAGACACTAACTACACTACCAATAGGGCTGCACAGTCCCGCCCACAGCCGATGCCGGAAGTAAAAATTCAATGCAATTTCTCCATCGACAATTGCAGTATAAGCCATAAAAACTTAACTGCACGTGGTAGACTTAAAACCAGCTACGGCTGTACTAAGCGATTGTATATGCTCATATAGACGCCAAGAGTTCATAGGGCACTAACCTTGTTTTGAGATAAATGCCTTTTATTCGCGAATTCTTGGATAAGTACTTCATTACCCACAATCCTGAACAATCCCACAGTGATGCCTCTGATTGGTGGAAAGGCCATTATGGTCATAGTTCGAAACCTTCTCAGCGAAAATTATTAACAAATATGGCGGAGTATTTTACTGCCTATGGCGAAAATCTTAATGTGATTAAAAACTTTCTTGACGAATATTGGTACTTGTATCAACAAGGATTGTGGTTTATAAATCACACAAACTTAGTCAGGGCCAATACACGATCAAATAGACCACTGTAAATGTTAGTCTAAACACTCAAAACTTTTCAACCTTTAGCTTTTTCGACATTGTATGTCATTACATAATACAGCTAACATTAGCCTACATGCTGCAACACAGAAATATATTATGTTTTAGTCAGTATCCAAAGGGGTGAAAGCCACTTTAAATTGGGTCACATTATTGACTGTTGTGTGTCCAAGAGTCAGCTTGTGGGTTTTGTAAGGGCCAGCATGAGGGACAAGACCTACAAAGTTGTGGTGAGTTAAGCAGGGAGGTTGGTAACGTTAATGCTGCTAGTTAAACATTAGCTAGGCTACTGTAGCCTTCATACTGTATGATTCATATCAATCATGAACCTAGGAATACTTCTTTGTGCATTTAATGAACATTTTGTGTAATAATTCACGGCAAATTAATAAACTGAATATGGTGGTCCAAGAGCAGACCATGCACCGGTCCATGCATCAGCCCGACTGAGCAGTGATGACAGCATAGGATGACAGTAAGGTACGAAGCACTGCACCATGTTGCTAACGTTAACGTTAACCGCTTTTACACACACACACGATATAAAATACACAATGATAAATATAAAATTCAATGTCAAAACACTATTATTTACACGATTACTCCTGAAATAACTGCTATTAACTGCACATTCACTATATAAAAATAACTGTTTGGAGGAAAGGGTTCGCGTGCTGTCGCCGGTTGGAAATTGTTCAAATGGCAATATTCGCGCCGTTTCGTCCTTGCTTATATTATTCAGTGAGGCGTGGTGGTTTATGGGATGAGTAGTTCCTTCGCTCGGAAATGAAAATATGTACACAGTCTTGTACCTTTGACTTTTTTTGGATTTTCTCTTAGTTTTTTCACTCAAAATGGTATGTTGTATGCTTATGAGTTATGCCGTAGCTGGTTAGCCTAAGACATGCTGTAAAACTCTTTAGATATGGATTTTTCCAAAACATCAATGGGACAAATGAATGGGAATCTTACTTCCGGCACCTTGTAACAAACGCTCTCTAATGCTTCCAAAAGAGAGGGCTACAATACGCATCAAAAGGTGTGGGGCGACTATTTCATTACACTATGCTGGCAATCAAAGTAGTGGACATGCATTAAATAACCAAAAATACAAACATGGATCGTCCACGCAATAAACCCAGGAAGTTTTACCAAACACGGTTGAATCACACAAAGACACAAACTTTAAACCTCCGTGCTTTATAGAATTATTGTACCGGCGGGTTAAGAAATCTACAGGAGGCCCGCTCTGTTCATTCACTCATAAACAAAACAAAGTGCGCGCATCGCGTCAGCAACCCCAAAATCCCCCCAAAACGACACGCAAAACAATTTGTCCAGTATATTGTGCAATAGGTCCAGACCGTGGAATAATTAAATGTCCGAGCAAACAAAACAATGTCCTTTTAGGAGGTGGCAGCCTTTCCGCGAACGCAAAAAAGATAAGGAAGGACACGGCAGTCCGGTTTTAAAAACCCCACATCTCACCAGCCTGTCCTTGTTGGCAAACGCCCGTCCAGATTACAAATCCCCATATAGCAAAAAAAAGGCAAAGTATCCAACAATGTCCGAGAGAACGAAAAAAGGGTAATCTGAGACCGTGCGATGATACTCCACACTCACGTAGTCCAACATGTCAAACACATAGGCCTGTTCGCGCTGCCCCTACCTAACGTGATAGCAGAACATAAGAAAACTTATGTCCCACGAACGCCTCCCATTGATTGACAGGCCAATCAATGGGAGTTCCTCATTACCAGTGTGAAAATCAGTCCTCTATACCCGTGTGTTTACTTCAGTTCTGGTATCTAATGTTCATGACTCACATAATTACTATTATACAAACAGTAAAATTCAAAACCATACATGTACATGCTCAAAATAAAACACATCATTTTAATGGGTGACCATTACAACCTAACCGCATTTTGGCTGTGGGCGGGACTGTGCAGCCCTATAACGGCCAGTTCAAACACACCTGGCTCCACCGGAAACAAACGAGCGCTCAGAGAGTCTTCTGTGCACGCAGTTCACCTACAGTTAAACTGGACCAGCCATTGGACTGGTATTACAGCAGCATACAGTATACATGCTGTCGTGTGTTTACCAACATGAGCCACCATGTCTCCAGGTGATCTTCAGCACTGTTGCTCAGAAACTGGGAGGAGTCCCTCATTGATAGATAGATAGATAGATAGATACTTTATTGATCCCCAGGGGAAATGATGCACCCAGCCCTTCCACCCTTGGGTGCTGCCATGGCAACGAGTGGCCATGATTCATTGAGAATATGCTTTGCTGATGTTCCAAGCTCCTCTCACGCGACCTATTGTTCTGTTATCTCGTCATAGTTTGTGATCGTGGTGGTTGACAGTACGGACAGAGAGAGGATCTCCGTGACCAGAGAGGAACTGTACAGAATGCTTGCACATGAAGTAAGTGAGGTCTTCAAAGTGGCATACAGGTCGACAGCAGTGTGTCGTGTCCTAATCCTTGTGTTTATGCAACAGGGGTGCGTTTCCCAAAACCATAGTTGCTAACCTGTTAGCAACATGTTGCATTGCAACCAACAAAGTTGCTAACTTTGGGAAACGTGCCCCAGTCTAGTTTCACATTTATTTGATAACGCCAAAATGTATTGCTTAAAGGCACCCATATGCATTACTTTTACAAAGAAATTACATTTTTCTGTCACAGCAAAGTAGGATGTTCGAAAGAAACTGTTTGTTGTTTAGTTGAGGGTACTTTCAGTTCCTTTCAGCCTTCTTGTTTTGAGTTCAACATTAGACCACAGGGTTTTTTTTTGCCCTGTCAATATTGTTTAAGTAGGTGCTCTAGTTACAAAGTTGAACCAAAGCCCAATCGTACATTGTTGCAAGTAGCATGGTACCACATACCATGGTGGCAAACTTGAAGATGTAGTTTCTCAACTTATGGAACAGATCATCCTTCTAATACAAACATATTTAGCCATTTGTGTGATGCCATTGTCATATTTGCATTTAAAAAAATATGCTCATAAAAATATTACACCTTCCAGTAGGTACCTTAAATAAGCATGTTCTATCCCCCAGGACCTTAAGAAGGCTGGTTTATTGATCTTTGCCAATAAACAAGACGTGAAGGATTGCATGACCGTGGCGGAGATCTCTCAGAGCCTGCAGCTCACCTCGGTGAAGGACCATCAGTGGCACATCCAGGCCTGCTGTGCTCTCACTGGCGAAGGGTACGACCTGCCGCACTGCCATGCTCCAGGGAGGAGGAATAGACACTGGGTTGCTTGTCACAGAGAGAATCACTATGATTTTAGCTGTGCCTTTCTGTTTATTTTAAATTGGACTGAACTCTGTGATCTGATTGTAGTGAATGGAGAATACTATTTGGGACTGTCTAACTTTAGAATGTGATATGGTGTTTACAGTTGACCTCTATGGTATGAGTCAGAAAACTGCAGTGTGATGTGTGTTGTGTACATGCATATCTATGGTATATCGTGCTTTGGACTCCAGATGGCTAAATTGCCCTGACGACCCTCTCCTTTTTTTTTTGCTCGCCCTGCAGGTTATGCCAGGGCCTGGAGTGGATGATGTCACGGCTGCGAGTGAGATGACCTCTGACCCCTTAGTGTGCAGTGGGTTCACTCTGATGTGCAGGCGTGACTCTGGGGGCCGGCTGCTGCTCAGCTCACTGTGAAGGTGACACAGTGACGTCACCAGGACTCATGGTTTTATTTATTTACAGATCACTGCTCAGATTAAGAACTGTGAACAACCACAACACCACATGCAGCAACAACAACAACAAACAAAACAAAAACCGGACTCTAGACTTTCAGGATCAATGAATTCACACCAACCCAAACCCCTGTGTTTTCATTTTGATTTTTTTTTTTTTTTTGATTTCGTTTGTTTTGTTTTTCTTGCACGGTTTTACCCTTTCATTAAGAAAGGAGAGGTCGGAAGGGGGAAAAACAATTAAAAATGAGAATGGATCTAACTGTAGATGCAGAGGAGAGCTTTGGAGAAGACAGACCCAGATGAGCGTACATGCCTGTCTGGAGTACTGCAGTGCTGCCAGCCTGCTGGAGATTGTGTTGCCCTGTATGTGCAGTCCAGTATTTGCATTAACCTTGTGCCTGCATCAGAGCCCTTAGGCATTAAGGGCTGAAGAGACAAGCGAAGAGGGGAAAAACTCCTCCTCTCTGCTCATGTAAAAAAAAAACAGTGAAATAAAGTGTTTTTATCTGTCATTGCTGCTGTCGTTGTAGTTTATTATGTATTTTATGTATGTTTTTTCCAATATAGAGAGCATTGCCTTTTGTACATTGCCTTGTGTAATTTACTGTTGTTTGCTCCCAGGCTGTTATACCAAGTGTATACAGAAGGCTGCCAGGGACTCATCCAAAACCATTTGAGAAGCTTAAAGTACTTGCTAAACCAGTGTTTGATTACAGAGTACCGGTACATTGTTTAGGCGTATAGTGGAATTATAGTGCTCACACTGTTGACCAATCCCAAGTAAAGTGTGATACACCATCAGTCCTGATGAGGGCAATGTTTTTACTTTGTCACTGACAATGCTTTACACTCCTGACTAAGGGACAGAACAGGAAGTTTGAACAGCTTCACAATGTTCTTGCTTCACATATATGTTAAGAGGTTTTCAGTCTGGAGTTGTTCAGATTTAGCCTTCTAGTTTGGAGGTGTTAAATATGTAGCTAGTCAGTAGCCTAAACCAAAGATTTTAGAGCACTAGGCTACACTAAATTATTTGGTTAGTTATTTTCAAATCTATCAGAATAAACATCTAATTGTTTTCAAAGTACAGATTTAAGTTGAGTGCCCAGTGTAGACCACATTGTCAGAACAAATGTGGGTATTATACTAGGTAGAATAAGCTCACTACATTGCCTCAGCTATGAATTTCTTAACCAGAAAAAAAAAGCAAAGAGCTCATTGTTTTGTTTTTTCAATGTGGTGTGCACTATTGTGCTCGAGAGACAAACCATGTTGAGGCAACATTCACAGATGATCTTGAAAACTGGTTCTGGGCAGTGCTGTGCAAGAGGCCTGAACCCATGACCAGCATGAAGTATAATGTTAGAATTTTTGTCATAAGATGATGGCAGGTAGACACTGTAATATGTATATTATTTAATTTTTTTGTTTTGTTTACCTCTAAGGTTATGCTCAACTGAGGTAATCTACCAATGCTAAAGTTCCATGCAACATCAGTTCTCCAAAGTGAACCACTCCCGATTTTCCTCAGCAAGGTCACAATTCTGTAATGCTATTTAAGTGCGGACCTTGACAAAGGGTTCATGATGTCCACATTTGGATTTGATGATGGGCACCAATTAACAGATCTCCTTTTCTGCAAGTCAAGAAGCACTATGAATACTGCATTTGATCATCACAGTTTTGTATGATGTAGCCTTCTATGATCTCATAAGTGCCATTTGTTAGCCAAATATTATGTAGCATAATTTTTCCACAGGTGTTTTTTAATGCCATCACTTCATTTAGCATGCTTACCTCAGTGATGAAGAGTTTTGTTTTCTGATATGAGAGAGTGCTCAGTGGGGGGGTCCAGTTGTCCTTTCTCCAGCGTGTCATATTTTCCAGTGACTAAGCATCCCTGGACTTTTCCTTCTGCTCTCTGTCATCACTCTCCATTTAGGCTACTTCTGTAGCTGACTGCCCCCCCAAACATCACTGCCCTCCAGTGTGTGGTGGTCCATCAAACTGTCTCTTTTTAAAAGCTCTTCAGATGGTCCCCGTTAATGATGGAATTGGATTCAGTGTCCCTTCACTTTCTGCATGTTTTAAAGTGACAACCATAAATAGTGTCAGTGATGCTCTATTTGAACATTTTTGTACAATTAAAGGGACACCAGGCAACGTTTTCGTGTTAATTAATCATCTTCGTAAGTCGGTATATGGTTAAATGACTCCCCAGATGGCAAAAATACAATGGGACGGAACTGGGCCACACCTACCACAACGTCCGGCACGGATCTGCATAATGGACCTGATCCGGCGTCCAAACGCACATCGGTCCAAAATTGGTCTGGATCCGTTTGACGGATCTGGTGCCAATAAGGGCTAAGACTGGCCCAGTTCCGTATGATGGTCTGTGTTACTGACGTGTTCCAGATCTGCTTATCATATGCAATACGGGTCCGCTTATTGTGTGTGGTAGCCTACGGACCCGTTTATCAGATATCAGCCGGCTTTATTTGACATGTGAAATGTGATTGGTAATTAATTATCCTGAAAAATCTGCTACACATTTGCTAACAGGTTTGTTATAGGTTCACCCAGGGAGCGTACCTATGTTCCCCGCTTTGTATGAGACCGGGGAACATAGGACCCTTTTTTAAAACCCTATAACCCTAACCATAACCCCGAGCGGGGAACATAGGACCTGCTGAACATAGGGATGACCCCTTCACCCAGGCTAAAGTTCGTAACGTTTTCCCAACAGCTCAACTAATAAACATAAGCTAAACACAATAGGGTTATTATTTTTTATTCAACAACCTGGCTGTAGAAGTGCAATCCCAGACAAAGTTTAAGGCGTGTTAATTCCACTGTTCATCGATATTCAGGCTGTCTTCCTCAGTCATCTCCATGGTCAATCTGAAACAACATAAAATAAACATCAGCCATTATTCCTTTTTGAAAATAGGCTAATTAAGTCACAATTACACTTAAGTCACAATTACACTCGTTTTTTATTATCAGTGATCCTGTTAGCGTTATCGGTTAGCTGTTTTTCCAAAATAGTTATTGTGATGAATGTTTTGCTCAAGCTAGTATATTGCTGGAAATAATAGCATTAACCTTATAGTCCATGGGCCAGATGAGATGTCGGTACCACTCAAGGTGGCAAAGGTTGCTTACATTTTTTGAAAAGATATATGTCTGTAGTTAACATTTTTGTTTGATAACCCTTCTGAAGTCACAGCTAAATTAATGTTATCAGCTGTTAAAGTTACCCTCCCCCATTGAAAAAACACATTTTTGATGCAGGTGCCTATCTTGCTATTGGCCTTTGTTAAAGACATATTTGCATATTTGATTTTATTATGTTTGGTATCATTTTAAAGAGGACAATCTGAGCTTTCATTCAAGTCCTTTTATGAACACTTTGGACAAATACAGCCGACCCTGGAGCTCTTCAAGCTTTTAATCACACACATTTTCCTGCCATTTCTGCCTAAATCATCTTTTTTCTTTTAATCCTGTGGCATCAGGCAGAATCAGAGATACAAAATACAAACACTACAATACTGGCATGAGACTAAGGATTCGGAAAATGTATAATTTTATCTCATTCTGAGGTGGTGATTTTCAGCTTTATATCAGGCATGGTGTTTTTTCGAAGAAAGATAGTTTTGCTATTGGACTCTGACTTTAATACTCAACCATCTTCTGGGCTTTGTGATTTTGAAGTTTATTTTGCTATTGCTGGTCCTGTCAGCACTGTCTGACCACTTCTATTTGATCTGCATCTGTTGCCTGAGCTTCAGACAGTGACAAATGTATGCTTGTTTTTGTGAGGCCAAAACTGGTGCATGAGCATACTGTAACTTCTTGTCCATGAAGGGTTGAGACCAGACCAGGGTCAAACCTAAAACTTAAAAAGCCTCAGGGCAGGGCCACAAACACTGACCCTGGTGCTTCACATGAAAATTAATGGTTCTCTATCAGTCGAACTACTCAGCGTTAATCAATGGGAATACACTCCTCGATCACCACTGAAGTCCTCTAATAGGTTCTATTGGCGCGGAACGGCTCGGCTATATACAGTATTAGCCGTCACGGCCAATAGCAAACACTCTTTAAGGGCTTTCAGACATACGTGTAAGACCGGAGGTTCTGCGGATGTTAAACGGTTGGGCACCACCTCACACCACGTGAGGACGTGTCAATGACGTTTCTTTCGTGCGTCCATGTGGCGGGAGCACTTAAATGCCAGGGTCATGACCATGATGGAGTGGCATAATGCTGTCCAGAAAATAGCCGACCTGGAAAGACGAAGACATCACGGAGCTACATGAGGGCAGACAGTGCCGTGATAGAATACATGAAGGGAACGGCAAGAGACACGTTGATGTAAGCCTACAACCGCATTGCAAGGCCAAAGGAATTCAAAAGACCAAATCATCATAAGCAGAAGGCGCTGAAAAGGCAGTACAACGACGTCATTGATGACAATAACAGTATTACAGTTTAATATAAGAGTATTTAATAAATTGTTAGCCAACACGGTCGGTTTTCTGTTCATTGATAGCCTTCTCATGACCTCACTGCTGAGCCCGATATTTGTTGAGAATGAATAATACCTAGCTAGAGAAAATGAAAAGAAGAAAACTCAACTTTATTACAAGCTCCTTACGTAAATGCAATAGACACATACAGTATTTGACTAGTTTGCAGGAGCACACAAAAGGCATGTGAATGGCAGATTATCATTTAGGCTGCCACTCAACGAAATGCAGGCACACGTTTGATGGACTGTAGTAAGCAGGTGCGTATCCCACAAAAGGCACCTGCCATTGGGACAGGGGAGATGCTTTTGGAAAAATAATCCAGGAAAAAAACTAACCACTTCCCCGTTATGTTAGTATTTTGTTTGTTGTTTAAAAACGTTATATATGATGGCCTTGAAGTCTTGAGTTACTGAATTGGCTGGTACCATAAAGCCTACAAGTTTGTGCATGCTCTCACCAACGCAAACCAGATTTGGGTTCCATAGCCAAGTAATTCTGTTACATAACGTTGAAAACAGATAAATCTGTTTGTTTGAAGCACACATACAAATACTGTAGGTCAGCTTCAAGTAGGCTTATGCGCACTTACGTGACTACTTCAAGTATTAGCCTACGTCAGTGTTGTAGTCAAGTCACTATGCCTCGAGTCCAGGTTCGAGTCCCCAGTGTTCAAGTCCGAGTCAAGTCCAAGTCATTAAAAAAAATTCCAAGTCAAGTCTGAGTCGAGTCCACTACTCATCCGAGTCAAGTCCGAGTCGAGTCACTATTGATCCACGTTGAGTCCGAGTCGAGTCCCTATTGATCAAGTCGAGTCCAAGTCTAGCACTAAAGTAAGCATAGCCTACATGTCGTTCCATTTTTTCCCATTGCAGATGAAATCCTTAAAAGGCAAAAGCAAAACAGACAATCTTCTGTCTCCAAGCAGGGGTGCCATCACTTGTGTGAAAGTAGTATTGCCAAATTTCTTGCCAAACCCAATGTGTTGTATTTATTATATCGGAGAGAATACCATACCATAGCCATACCATAGCCTATAGGCCTACTCATAATAAATGAGCAATCCACATCCCAATCATACAGGCCATTAAGTCACATTATGCTGTTACTGACTGTTGACAATTGTATAGGCAGTGTTGTAGAAGTTCATATTTCACAAGAGCTAGATGGACGTTGGAGTAGGCCTATTTTGTAAGAGGTGGATCATAAAAGGGCCTCCCCCGGGCATTTTTTAAAAAAAATTCTGGCGGTTAAATAGCCTACACAATTTTAGCGCAGTTTGGGAGGGACAGAAACAGAGCAGGCCTGGTCCGTCTCTTCTTTCTGACTCCCATGACGTGAACACTTGCCTGCAACTGCATAATGTTATCACTTCACTGACACTATGGAGACATATTTCACGTCAACAATAGAGATGAAAACTAGCTTTCGGTTAACGGAGATGCAGATCATCTGCCTAATTAATTTCTTTGCGCAACAGGCCACATTCTACGTTCATTAAAGCGAAATGAGTGAAATAAATGTTTTTTTAAGCTGCCATTGCCATAGGCTACTATTTGCTACGATATTCACCTGTTAGAAATAGAACAAGTTGCTACTTCCTTTTTTTCGTGCAGTGGATAAGGCTATCAAATCGCTCGTTTGAACAGTAACAGTAATCCACTTCATTCGTGGTTTTAAATATAGTTGTTTCTGGCCTACCCACGAGAGGTTCAGTTTGTCAGTTTCACTTGCACAGACACGTAGGCCTACATTGACACTCTACATGGACACTCTACTGGGCAATTTAATGTTATTCTATATTTTATGACACCAAAATTAAGAAGTAGGCCTATGCTATATCTTGATCGGAAAAACTTTTAGTTTATTTTTCTTTCATCCGATAATAGCCTGCTGCAAATTAACAGACAGAAGCACGGCAGGGCTAACCTGACCCTAGCCAGATGAATGTCGTTCCGCTTAGCTCCGCCTAGCTTCACTCACATCCATCTGGGACCTCTTCCATTGAGAGTGATTTCTCCAACCAACTTTATGGTTTAGCCAATCAGGACGCAGGGCGGGAGTTTCATAGATGTGACATAGCGTAGAAGCGACTGTGAGTCTGTTATTAGCATCACGGGTTGGCTTCGATTATGAGTGGTTGAAGTAGCACGTCAATAGATGACGGACAAGTGGCTTATTCAATCATATGCAAGCATTTTTTGATTAGGCCCAGCCTTCTGAAGCAACACTTCAATGGATCGGTTCCAGATGGATGAGTGGAGCTAGGCAGAGCGAAATTCATCTGGCTATTGCCAGGTTACGGCAGGGCACGCCCCAAATGAAAATTAATGAATGGAACCTCGCTTCTCGCGTCAGTCAGGAAAAACACTGCTCACCAAGTCACGATGATCAGCTATCCTGCAGCAGTGTGTGATGTTTAGCCTAGGCTGAGTGTAATCTTAGGTAATGTCATGTCATGTTTGATAACTAATATTGCCTGGCAATACTACATTGAAATTGCGGCGGCCATGTCTCCAGGCATTTTGGTGTTAAAGTTAACGTTAGTTTGCTTTGCATGTGAACATGATGTGACTTGCGGTGTAGGCCTATGACACGAAGCAGTAGCCTAACATTCCCTTGAACTAAAATTAGTATTACAAATAATTTTTTAGATATTAAAATCATATAGCAAATTATAGCCTAATGACATACTACAATTATAGCCTTAAGATATATTACAAAAAAAGGTCGAGTCATCACGAGTACGAATGCACGAGTCCGAGTCCAAGTTTGAGTCATTCAGTGCTCAAATCCAAGTCAAGTCACGAGTCTCTAAATTTAGCTAATGACTCGGACTCGAGTTCGAGTCTCGGACTCGAGTACTACAACACTGGCCTACGTACAATAGATTTTTTATTCTTTAGCCTACATAATGCATAGATTTTGTAAACAAAAAAACAGCTGTGACAGTGGCCACATATATTCTGCGTTATAACACGCCTCTTGCGAACTCTGCAAGCCCCCACTCCTCACTCGACAGCCACACGGAGATTCTTTAATTTGCGTGTATGTCGTTCACACATAGGTCAGTTTAAGGTCCGCAGGTTAGCATCATATCTGAATCACCCGAAGGGTCAGACCTTCGTTTGACAAACCTCCACATATACTCCGGAGGTTATGTCTGAAAGCCCTTTTTCATTCTTCAGCGACGTCTATTGCCACTGGTCTGAGAACGGAAGAATAGGATCTGACGGATGACATAATAAACATTTTCTCTGAAAATAATAAATCTAATCATAAAAAAGCAAGTATGTCCGATGCCGCCCAAATGAAGCAGTGTGTCCAGGGGTGTGGGCAGTCCCACAATTCTGCTTGCACTGCGAGAGGCTGGGGCCGAAGGCTGTCCTCTTCCAGGCTCGCTTGCTTGAGGAGATGGAAGCCAACGGCCCCCCTCCCAGTCCGCCTCTCTTGGGGAGCCACTCGCGCTTCCTGAGTGGCTGCTGGTCGAGCAGGGGGAGGTGAATGTGCCGGTTGGGCTGGCTGCAGAGCTCTCTGGGGTCTCATGATGATGACATTTCTGCCCCAGCGGAAGGCGATCTCCCATCCCGCCCCCCCCACTAGCTCCGATGGCGATACATCGGCAGAGACAGAGGCGCAGGCATCGCCCGCAGCAGCAGCAGTAGCCAAGATCGGCCGGTCAGTCCCAGAGGATTCCCGCAGCAGGGCGGATGCCTCCCTCCTAGGTTGGGGAGTGGTGTGTAAGGGGCGAGCGGTCCGAGGGACATGGAGCGAGCAGCTGCAGCGGCCTCACATAAATGCGCTGGAGTGCACATCTAGCACTCAAGTATTTTCACCGGCTAATTACAGGGCTCCGTCCTCCTACAGTACGTACTTCCGCTCAATTTTCATTTCCCTTCAGTAAGTCGTCTGGGTCTGCGGTATATTCCCATCAGCAAACAGAAGGAGTAGCTGAGAACGATGACGTTGAGGTTGTGCGCTAGTTTGAGCATGACATACGTTATGACCAAATGTTAGTGATTGGTTATGGCAGATCCAGAGTGGCTCTGGGCAGATCCAATAGTTTTAAACTTAAACAGAGTACCCGCATTCCAATCCAATAGTTTTAAACTTAAACAGAGTACCCGCATTCAAGGAAGTTAATAATTAGCAATGGAAAGTGGCCAGACTCTCTGTACATTATGAAATATGTACGATAGTTTGGTAGGACCAGGCTACCCTATCACATTGGGAGTGGCATCTTTACCCACAGGTGGTGGAGGGGGTGTGGCAGCGCTTCGGGAAAGCTCATGTCAATCTCTTTGCCTCGCGCGACACGATACACTGTGTGAAGTGGTTTTCCCTGACCGAGAGCGATGCTCTGCTGGGAGTGGATGCTCTGGCACACAAACGGCCGAAGGCCTTGCTGTATGCTTTCCCCCCAAAAGGCATTGATCCCAGCGATGTTGGAGAGAGTGAGGAGAGACGGACACAAAGTGATTCTGATAGCCCCTCATTGGCCCGATCAGGTTTGGTTTCCAGTTTGACCCTGGTCTGGTCTCAACTCCTTCATGGACAAGAAATTATGTTCAAGCACTTGTTTTGGCCTTGCACAAACAAGCATACATTTGTCACTGTCTAAAGCTCAGATCAAATAGAAGTGGTCAGACAGTACGGACAGGACCAGCAATAGCAAAATAAAGTACAAAATCACAAAGGCCAGAAGATGGTTGAGTTTAAATTAAAGTCAGAGTCCAACAGCAAAGGAAACCTCAGAGGTTGGCAAAACTATCTTTCTTCGAAAAAACACCATGCCTGATATAAAGCTGAAAATCACCACCTCAGAATGAGATAATATGGGTAAATTATACATTTTCCGAATCCTTAGTCTCATGCCAGTATTGTAGTGTTTGTATTTTGTATCTCTGATTCTGCCTGATGCCACAGGATTAAAAGAAAAAAGATGATTTAGGCGGAAATGGCAGGAAAATGTGTGTGATTAAAACCTTGAAGAGCTCCAGGGTCGGCTGTATTTGTCCAAAGTGTTCATAAAAGGACTTGAATGAAAGCTCAGATTGTCCTCTTTAAAATGATCCCAAACATAATAAAATAAAATATGCAAATATGTCTTTAACAAAGGCCAATAGCAAGATAGGCACCTGCATCAAAAATGTGTTTTTTCAATGGGGGAGGGTAACTTTAACAGCTGATAACACTAATTTAGCTGTGACTTCAGAAGGGTTATCAAACAAAAATGTTAACTACAGACATATATCTTTTCAAAAAATTTAAGCAACTTTTGCCACCTTGAGTGGTACCGACATCTCATCTGGCCCATGGACTATTACAGTAAAGTTATCAATCGCTCGGCTGCTTGTTGTCTCTGAAAAAACCAACAGAGATAAAAAGCAGATAGCCTACCTTGAAAAGTTAAGCTGTGTCCTAGTCCAACCGCAGGCTGGCAAATCATGTCAAAAGATTGATAGTGAGCAAACCAAAGATCCTTGATTAATGTTACTGCTTGGACTTCTGCATGTGTGGCAAGAATATGGGGTTGTCTCATAGCACTGTTAGATCTGACACAAACAACAATTGACTACTTTTACCACTGCTAGGTAATAATAAAAATAATGAAACGAGCATGTGATCAATATTGAGCCAACTATCTTCTTTTCCAGCCTTACTGTAGAAATGAAGTGGCCATGGGAACATATAGTGCACCCCCATGGTTTCTAAATTTGTGCCATTCCAAAATACCTTTTTTTTTCTTTAGCAGCCAGTTCAATGAAGTAGGGAAAGGACAGTCAATTTAGCATAATCAACACCTTAATCAATGTCATTACCACCTGAGTTTGCTGTGAAAGAATGGTCCTTCGGCTCATATCCGTAATCCAGGTTTGGGCCAAATCAGTGTTTTGTATTTTAAACGCATCTCCTGACTTCCAGTTGAGTTGCGGAAATCGGACCTGGGACAAACCTGTAAACTGGTGATAAAACAGCATTGCTAGCAGAGCTGAAACCTCTATCAGGAGCAGATCTGGCCCACAGTCAGATACCATATGTCCGCTACAGGCGGATCTAAAGGCTTTTTTGCGGATCCGGCCCAAAGGAAATTGTGATCATTACAGGGCGAATGAAGACTCTCTCGCCCGCCCCTACTGCCTAGGAAGAATATCCCGCTTGCAAGTTCGGTGTATCCGACCCGCCGACCTTCAGTCTCACAAAGTCTCAGACATCGCGAGAAGCAGGATCAGTTTACATCCTGCATCCCCAGCACCGAGGCAGGCTAACGAAACGCTAGCGATTGTTGCAAACGTGTGTATAATGGCAGAGTCGGCGAAGAAGCAGCAAAAACCCTTGACGGAAGATGCAAAGAAAAGGAAAAGACCTTTAGACCGAGCCAGAGCTCGCACACGTATCGACACATACAGACGCTAGGGGGAGCTTCATAGAGAAAAAGCATCAGGCTTGCCTGGTGTCCTTTTAACCCAGCTTAATTCTCAATACCAATTTCCAGGTTTCGCCTGAAATTGCACAGTGCCTGCTTCAGAGGCCACTGTTCCCACCTAGTTTGGCCAATAATCAAATGCTTGACCTCTTTGGAAAGCTGAGACATTGTAGTTTCTTGAAAAACAATAACTGTGTGATGTACTGACACAGAGTTACAGTGGCCAAGGTATGCTCATGCGTTTTGTAAATTGCCCTATGGAAACTCCCCATAGAACTTTTGGTTATCTAAAATAAATACTGACAATCAAATGCTTACTGTCTATGAACCCCTTTGTGTAGAAGCATAATATTGGTCTCAAATGAAAGGTAACATTTTGAAGTTTCATGCTTGTATTTGAGTTGTACTTCTGGGGTTCTGATATGGAATGACTACACTAAATATGGAATAATTCCACAAAAATATAAATCTTTGCAATTTCTATTTCAATTCAATTGGTGTGTATAAGATGGACTATACATCTGCACAACTAATATTGGATAAAATAACATGATTATTTAATTTCTATGGATTCTTGTGAATATTTCAAGACCCAATATGCTACATCTAGCATATTGCTAAGGATATACACTGCAGCTAGAAGGTAGGGAAGGACCAAAAGCGGAGGAGGGGAAGGGGGGCATTTTTGATTGAGACATAGATTGAGTGAGACATTAATTAATCTGGCAATGTAAAGCAATACACATATTTTACATGAAACAGATCATGTCATGTATTGATTCCCAAGAGCCCAAGCTTTCAAATGATGTATAATATGACTATGCTACATAACAATCTGATGTATAAAAATGATTTAGAATGTTGGTGGGGGTGGGGGGGGTGTAACCGTCCCGCCGGTGGGACACTGCAGATGAATGTATCATCAAACACCAAGACCTGAATATTTAGTTTAGGTAGCTCTCAATATGCATATTTGTATTTCAATGGCCTAAACAAGCGATGTAGCATTCATAATGTAATAACCTTTTTTCTCCATGCCAGAGACAAAGAATTGTGGTTGGACAGCATCACATGAAGTTTTAACTGAGAGCGTTGCTCCCTCCCATCCATCTCAGATTTGAGAGTGCTGATGCTACGTCTTTCTCCGACGCAGAGCGAGCCAGAGGAGGAGGAGGTGTGAGTTGAGGTTCTGGCTCCCTGACCCTCTCAGAGAGACGTGCAGCTGCACCTGTCACTCAGGCAGCCGCACTCCGCTGTGGAGCATGAGCGGAATACTGCAGACGCTGGGGAGGAAGAGGCTCCAGAGGGAGGGGCAGAGGTGGGGGTTCAAGGAGAAAAATGCCAGTGCTGCCTCTTTCATACTGTCACCTCAGGCCTAGCATAGAGGAAGCATGAGTTGGCTGCATAATATCAAGCATGCTGATCCTAGAGTGATCTAAAAGTCGTATCATCCCGACATTCATGCCACTGGGTGCACAGCGTGCTTAAAAATAGGCCCTTGCTGCAGTATTTTTGAATCACCCGGAATAGTTTTAATACTGTACTGATTATGGGACGCACAGGCCGGGGGAATGAGAAGGCAGCAATGCTAAGACAGCTGCTGTCTGCTCCTGCATATTAAGGTCACTGGACAAGGTTAGCACCTTAGCCTTTAATTTTCAGGTATGAGTCAAGCCATGATCATCAGTGTGTGGCCATGAAAACAAGAGGACTGCTGCTCATCAGTGACAAGGGCCAATTCTTCTAGACTCTGACCTCACTTTGACCTACACCAGAAATAAAGACAAGGCTACTGTGTTAATGTGTGAATCCATTCATTTTGGTCCATATGGTCCTTGAAAGGAACATGAAATTGATCTAAAACTTTCACATTTAGCTCAGGTTGTTTATTCTTTGGACAGGTCATTGTCTTAAACGGAGCTCTGGCTTTGACCTGGTTTCCTGTGGAGCTGCAGTCATTGGCACAGGGTATTTGCCAGATGACCTCAAAGACTCTGGCCTCCAGAGCGTTTGTCCTGGTCAAGTCCAACCTTTCCCTTAAGCTCAAACTTCACAGATCACCTGCCTCAATAGCAGCTAATCATCTACTGGCTCCTTCCCCCCACAGCATCACAACACCTCTATGTCAACCACTCATTTATTTTTCTCAGGGCTCTCCTCATAGTTGAATCATAACAGATTGGCTGAACAGGTGGTCTTTTCTGATGGGATCGCTTAGGTAAATTTAGCTTTTGAAACCTGAGAGCTGAGGTCTGTGATTGGCTGGTAGAGGCACATGATAACCAGGTCTCTGGTGCAGCTGTGAGCTGTCCGCTCTGAGTTTCTCAGGAGGGAAGAGTTGGGGAGGCTCTGGAGTCTGGGGAATCGTTCATACAGTAACCGGTAAGCAGCTCGAGACCGAAAAAAAATCACAGTAGAACCAAAAGCAGCAAAAACCAAAGGAGAGAGGCTTAGTGGTGAGCTCACCCACATTGTCATCATTCGCAACTTTTGCATAGCCTCTACTTGGGATTGTTTTTCTTCTCACTAACTGGACCAGTGGATGAAGTGGATTAAGGCTTGGGCCTGATGCTGTCTTGGTGATCATCCTGTGGAGAGACTCCATAACAGACGCATTTCCAATCAATACAGGTTCCAAACCAAGTCAAGAGCTCTGTGATTGAGATTAGATTTGGACACCCCACACAGGAGAACGTCCTTTCCACTTTCCACTGGGGGCAGGACTCAACTCAACCACCTGGCCTCTTCTTGGTTCTCTTTTCCCCTTTTATTTCTTTTTGGAAAGAAAACAAAGATAAATGTATACATTTTTTAAATTGTATTGTCTTGTCAAGTGCTAAAAAAGGGTAGTCAGTTTGCAGTCCTATATTTAACCTCTAGCCTCAGAAGGCATTGCTTCTTCTGCTAGCTAAACAAAGACAGCCAATGAGGCCACAGCATTAGCTTACATGACGAATAGCTGGAGCGCTTTGGGCAGCTGTCGCAGTCCTTCAGCCAGGAGGCGTAGCACTTTGGGGCATCTTCGGTGTCAACCTTCTAACAGAGGCCTGCAGCAGAGAGCTTATCCTCATAGCCTTTTTTTGTTTTGTTTTGTTATTGTCGCCAAGCTTAGAGGTTTCAGAAAAGTGTGACGGCATTTTATGACGCGTCTCTGTCTCTGTCCAGGTTTGCAGCAACACAATTAAGTGGAATATCAGTTTTTGGCTCTTGTGGATGGACATTGAGAAGCTTCCTTACTGCAAGGTTGCTGAAAACTCTGTCAGATCTCTCTGAAGCGGTATGTGTAGCATGTTAATTGAGTCTATTATGTTTTGCACGTTACCTGTGTTCAATTGGGGGGGAAAAAAAGAAAAACAAGAAGCTTGATTAGCCTCTAGACTTAATCTTGAATGCATCTACTGTCTTGCTTGCGACCAACAGAATTCCTTGTCATCATACTAAGCTTACAGTATGAGCAGTTGATATTATTACTGAGCTACATTTTGTGAGTATAACTTAACAGGCCTGTCGGCTTTGGCAGAGTGTGTGACTTCCGTCTGCCCCTCTGCAGAGACCCTCTTAACGTTTGATCATTATGGAGACTGAAGAAATTGAGGAGGAGTTCGAGGAGGAGATTGTGGAGGTAAGATCAATGGAGTTTCACCACACCCTATAAATGTGTTAATAACACAACCAAGTGAATGGCCGTTGTCTCACAGGAAGCAAAATGCACCTCATTCACTTTCAGCTTTTCTGGACCACTATAGTGACTTAATTGGATACATCCTCAGATTCCTGTAGACTTGAGGTCCAGTGGTTAAGATCTATGAATAGTTAGCTATGATACTGACTCAGTCAGCAGTTCGGTGTCAGCAGTGAGCCATCTGCAAGTAGAGCTGGGTGTCATTTCACCCCAGCCTCCTCCCTGGAGTTACAGGGACCCTACCACCTACCTTAGGACATACTGTAGTAAATTACCCCCTCAATAAAACCTTCACTTAAGTCTTACTTCTATATATTCTTAACAAAATAAGACCTTTTGCAAGAAGTCTGAAAATGTATTTGTATAGCCACTGGAACCAAGTACCTTCATAAAAACAGAAAGTCAAGTGTAATACATCTACACCACATCACCAGTGTAATTCCTTATGATATGTATGTAACAAATCTGATTATCCTGGTTTATTACAAGGCCACATACAACCAAACATGCCATTTATATTCACATTTCAACTATGCTGTTAGTAAGTATTCATACATGGACAATTATTGTCAATTATGATGTTTGCTTGAATGGAAGTACCCACTGTTAGCTATGATATTCTCATGAACATATCTTGTTCATCATGGACCATTTATACTAACAGTGAGATTACATTCTGTTCACATGCAATGCCCCTTGTGGCAGGGAGAGGAAGATCTCCTTAAAGCTATATTTGGAGCTGACATAATTGACTAAGGTGAAATTGTGTTAAATTTGGTTTTGAATGGGCTGTGCTTATTGTTCAGGACCAGTATTTGTAAACAAAACAGACACCATATTGAAGTGAACTGGGACCTGCTGTGCAAAGCACCATTAAGAAATTAATTATTAACACTTGTCTCTGGAAATTGGCATTTTGTATTGAAATGTTTCATAGTTTGAAAAACTCCAGGCTTTAAGGATTTCTACTCAGCTAACTGCTATTGTGCAAATGCAAATGTGTTCTTGTGTTTATTCACAATGTGTTTGTCTGGGTGTTCAATGGAAGAGTGAAAACAGAAGGCTCATACTTTAATGTCTGTTTCCTGGAGAAACAGGATTAAAGGAGGCCTTGTATAGGTTGACTATTTCCTGGTCGAGATATCTTAAAGGGGAATACAAATTGGAAGTATATAGAATCTACACTATACTCAACTTAAACCTTACAAATATTAATTTGAACAGTGGCCATATTGGACTCTCCTTTAACATATCAGCTGGGAAATGGTGTACGAGATTTACCGTCTTGTTTTAAATCAAAGACGGAAATCTTCACAGGGGAAAAACACTTTCAAGCTGCATACGCTCTGGTTTCACTATTACTTTCATCTACACTTATGATCAGCACAAGGATCTATTGTTCTCAAAATAGTCAATTGGATGTATGGAATGTGAAGGAGGATACCAGGACACACTGATTTTCTTTTTGCGAGTTTTCTCGCATATGTCAGATACCAGATATTTCTTGTCATCAGAAGATAGACATTCTTTACAGAATATCAGGTGGTCCTATTTCCACTTTGCCTCTTTTATTTTTTCCTGAATGATTTTATTCTTTTTCCCCCAAGAAAATCCATTCCCCCGATAAGGGAAAAACAGCTCTCGGGGGCCAGGGCTTGACTGGGGGATAGTGCTGGCAGTAGATACAAATATAGAAGTGGACATCTACGGCAGACTCGCAGGGAGGCAAATGAGACGAGTCGTGCTGTAAATCACACTCCAGTAGCTCTGTAACCATTAACGTCACGCACAGAGAATGTGTTAAGGGGGGAGGAAGCATGGAAAAGCCACCTGCAGAGTACAGTGGAGATGTTGAAGGAGGAAGAGATATTCAATGTATTTTATAACCAGTCATATCACTTTTTCTGCACACATCTTAATATTTCTGTTTCACAGCAATAGACAGTGCAGTAGACATTGCCAACAGACAGGGATAGAGGATTTCAGAAGTGTCCTGTGTGACTCCTTGCATTTCCATAGGTCATCATGATGAAGCTACATACAACTGTAGCTGAGAGTATGCTGTTGGGCTTTGTTTTTCCAGCTCTGATAGCTTGATTTGATTATGTCAGGTCTTCAGTAGAACATTATAGAAGGTTCTGAAGTGGCCTTGTGATGGGGCTTTGTGAAGCAGCCTATTCTGGTGGATGTTTAGTCACGTTGGTCGCCAATCACGTTGGTGTGATCCACTGAGCCAGTGTTAGGGTCTCAGCAGCAGTTGGAAATAGTTGTTGCGGTGAAACAGATCGGCCAGAGGTCATTAGAGGGACATTTTTCTGACTAGCTATTTTTAGAAAATAGCGTTAAAAATGGAGTTTTCTTATACTGTATGGTGTATTTCATTGGAATTATGACCAGGATCTAGAAGAAATGTATGTTTTATAAATGTATTGGATTTACCCAGCTCTAATATCACTTCAGATATCTTGCTGAACTAAAAGAACCAGCAGTGTCAAGAGTACTGTCCTGACCGCTAGTTTCTATTTACCATCACAACAATGGGTTTGACAGTAAATAAGAATAGCAGTGAGGTCATCTGGGTACTTAGATGTCCTGGGCAGTGGCGGTTCAGAAGGCTATGTCAGTCAAACTCGACACGGGAGGTCTATTATAGGCTCCTGTTTCCTCTCTGGAATAGAGGAATGGTCACTGCCACTGATTACATTTCACATAGTATTAAGGAGTATGAAGTACAGTATGTAGTCATTTGGGCTGAAAGATGTTTTTGGCAAACGGAACATTGCTTGAGTATAGGTTTGTAGAGAAACTTCTCTTAAGTTAAGATTTGGGGTAATTTATAGCCTCTCAGAGCTGGAAAAACCACCATGCAGTTTATCTCTAAAGTTTTTGTGATCCTTTCATGAAACCGCCGAGTTTGTCCTATATTTATAGTATGAGGAGGAGGAGGAAGAGGTGACAACGGCGATTACTCAGCAGGGTACACAGCAGGTTACACAGCAGACCATGGTCTCTGGGGCTCAGGTAAATGAGTTAAAGCCGCAGGACGGCTACGATGAAACTATGCCCCGATGCTTCCTGAATGAACACCACCTGCCTGCTGCCTTTAATTGACAGATTAATAAACTGTCGGATTTTCAGTGGCTTGTTTTCAGATTAGTTTGCCTTGCTCATCTAACACTTTACAGACAACTGATTTTGGAGTATTTCAAATCCCAACCTCCAACAAAAAGGAGGTTGCTATAGTAATCAGAACATAACCAACTGTTTGAGTAGAATTATGAAAGATTTAAGATAAGTATGATTTGTTAGTTATCAAGAGCTTCGATCCTAATATTGGCTGAGATTTGTTCATGTTTGCATGCATATCGTCCCTCTAAAACAGTGCATGGAAACTTTTGCTCTCTCATGGTCCATTGATCAGATATGTGCTTTATGGATAGTCTGTCCCTTTTGTTGCCCTACTTTCTTTGTCTTGATGACTTGATACTGTTGGCAAACACTTTTTTAAACAACTGATGAATTACATTCCATTAGTATGGATGTTTTTGTGAGTAAAAGTATTTTTAATGGGTTTATGGGTTCTGATCAACTTTGACTTGCAAGGTAAGATACGATTCTCTAACAGTTCTTAGGTAAACCTTGTAATGCTCATTCAAACAACTTAGTGATATTCATATGATGTAGAAAGACTTGATCAGAAAAAAGTGAATTATACATTGAATGATAAAACTGATTACAGTGCATTGATTGATTCATTACAAGTGTTACATCATTGCTGGCAAGTAAATATCTTCATTCCACCTGTATGTTCCATTGTGGCATGTTATCTGTTTACAAGGACATACTGCCTCATCTATCACTGTTACTGGACCTGAATTCTGAATTCTGCCTCTTAGACGGGAGCCGGTGGCCTGCCCACCCGCAAGGTCAGGAAGAAGGTCAAGGTGGACACCTCCAAATTCATGACCCCTTACCTGGCCCACAGCCAGAAGATGCTGGATCAGTACAGTCACGTAAGCCATCCATCCCACTACCTGCCCCTGAAAGCCCTTATTTAGTGGCCGTTCACACCAGGGAACGACAACTATACCAACAGCAAAAAAAAAAAAAATCGCTCTAATATGAATGACAACGTCCATACATTAATTATAACGAAAATGACATCAACAATATTGACTTTCAGAGCGATTTTGAGAATTATAAGAAGCTGACAGACAATCATAATCCATCTAATTTTAGACATCACATTTATCAACACGAGGAGAGACTTTCCTTATTGTTGGTCAATATTGTTGTAGTTATATCTATAACATTAACGTTATAGTTTGATATCTTTACAGTTCCTGGTGTGAGCAGCCCTTTTAAACAAAAACAAATATCTTGTGTAGGCCTATACGGGGGCAAGGGTAGCACAGGCTGCAACATCCCTACCACATACTGTATAGAGGGTCAAATGCCGACTGAGATCTGGGTTCAGAAAGCTCTAGTGCTCTTAGCATTATGCTAACATGGCTAGCAATGCTAAGGTCATGTAATTCTAAATATAAAAACCTTTCTTGGACTGCAAATCACTCTAAGCAACAGTATTTACTCAATAAATGTGTTTGACTGTGATGCAAATCTTATTTCCAGAACAAGTACCGTGAAGCCTATGAGAAGAATGTGAAGGGTCTGCCTTATGCTATCTCCAGTGACACTCCTGAGCTGATTCGCATTAAGAAGGCTCAGGAGCAGCTCAGCGAGGTACTGTATGGAGGAAGTATTCATCCGTATACAGCACTTACCATGCACTTCCCTCTCTTCCCTTCTTTACCTCCTTCTTCTACACTTCTTCCTCCTACCACACTTTGACTAGCAGGCCTACTTATAATCAGTGTTGGGAGTAATGCATTAAAAAAGTAATGTAATTAAAGTAATGCATTGCTTTTTGCGGTAATGCAGTAATGTAAGGCATTACCAATACAATTTCAGTAATATTTTACTCGGTACAATTCTCAGTCACTGAAGTTACTTTGCTTTTTAATCCAAAATTGAGAAATGCTCAATTGGGACCAGAGAAGATTATCCAAGAATTAAAAAAAGTCATCTATGCTGGTCCTGGAATTTGATTGCCTTGTTTAGATGACTGTAGAAAGGCAATTTGAGTTATCTCTGCCATTCATGCAACAGATCTAACATGGTTAGGCTATACTTCTCATTTCAAGCAGTGAGAATAACTAAAATGTTGCTTTTACAGACAAAGATCGTAGCCATTATTCTTAAACTATTTGCATTAAGTCTACACCACTGTAAGTGTAAGGAAAGGCAACCAGCAATGATGAGAACCATTTAAAGTCAACATACAATTTCACTATGGCTATATTTTACTATATTGAGTTGTGAGTGACCTTTGGGGCCTACATTGTCCCATGAGCCATAACTGCAAGCATTATATTGTTCTTTTGTTAGCCTTAAGCCTAGGTCAGTCATTATGCCATACCACATCACCTCCTGCTGTGTAATGAGCTGCATTGAACACATGAAGATCTATTGAGAACACCAAATCCATATTTCCTGTTGAAAGTAATGTAAACGTAGTGTAATGCCTTAACATTCAAAGACAGTAATATTGTAATGTAACAAATTACTTTGAGATGACAGTAACAAGTAATAAATAATGCATTACGCTTTTGAAGTAACTTGCCCAACACCTGCACTGTATCTTAAATGTTATTCCTCTTGTTGTAAATCCCTTTGGATAAAAGCATCTGCTAAATTAATAAATGTAAAGGTAATATGTATGGTTGAAAAAATAATCCCACCATGCTCTCAATTTTCATTATTTGGCATATGCCATAAAACCATATCCCATTCTCCAAAATTAATTTAATCCACCTTTGCTTTGCTAGGGCTATTTACAGGTAGGTCTGGATTAGGACTACCACTTATATTAGGTAGACTGAGTACAGTTGAGACACTTTTTGCCCACACGAAATCAAACAAAAAATAGATAGCCCACTGAAAAGTGATTTTCCACACGACATTCCACATGCAATTTCCTTGTATAGACTAAAATATTATCAATCAATAATACCCATAAGTAGTTTATATTTTCCACAATTAGCTCATAAACATAAGGTGCATTTTTGTCTTGACTGTGTCTCAACTGTACCCTATAGAGTACAGTTGAGACACCTACCTGGTACAGTTGAGACACCCATTTTTAATGATGTATAGTTAACTAACCGTTCGTTGGAAAGTTGAATAAATAAAAACATAGCAATTGCAAAGTGTTTGTAGTTCAAATTCATTCATTTCATTTCAATTAGCGTTAACAGTAGCCTACAAATGGAATGTTAGTAATAACACAATCCAATGTGTGTCTCAACTGTCCCCTGCTGACCACCTCACACATTTCTCTAGATTTTGCAACGACCTTACATGACACAATGCCATAAAATGTGCCAGTTTTTAGGACACAGAATAATGTTTGTAATGATACCAGTTACGTTTAACAGTAACATAAGTGTAATGAGCTATTCATTGTCGAAGGTGCATGGTGAAGTGAAATTCTTACTTTTGGAAAACAAACATTTGCCGATATCCTTGGATGGGAGATACTTGTGTCGTTCAAATTTTCCATGATCAAAGAGGGCACTAATACGCATGTGCATAGCAAAAATCACAACTTGGGCTTGCTGTGCAAGCAAGATATTTAAGGTGTCTCAACTGTACACATGTCTCAACTGTACTCAGTCTACCCTATCTTTGACTTCCAGGTCAAATACCGCATGGAGGGTTCGAAGGCTAGGACCCTGTGCAACTATGATGGCGAGGCTCGTGAGATTGCCCATGTGAAGCATGTAACTGACCTGATCAGCAAAGTAAGTGTTCATTCACTGTGAAAAATGGTTTCAACTTGAGAAACCCTCCAAAATAATGCTTTCCACTGATAAAACATGAAAATGTCCCATATTTTATCACTACAGGTTCTTTACAGGCAAAAGTGGGACGAGACAAAAGACCGCTATCTGCTGCCACCTGATGCTCCAGAGCTTGTACTGGCTGTGAAGAATGCAGCAAACTACAGCAAGGTGGGTGCAGATCATCCGAAGGAAAGGGTGTTATCATCTACTATGCACACATATTCATAAGGTCTATAGATAAAGTCCATAGAAATGGGGGCACCAGATAGTAGAATATATTACAGATATTCTTTAATATCCTTAATATATCATTAATATCCTTATGTGTACTGTGACTTCTGTATACTCAGGTTTGACTGGTCCTGTTTTTGCTTTCCAGAAACTGTACACTGAGGTCTGGGATGAGGATAAGACCATGTATTATCCTTACAGTGACAGCCCTGAACTTCGCAGGGTTGCCAAAGCCCAGGAGGTCCTCAGTGATGTAAGTCGGCCATTTTGCCAAGTGCTACAGTATTTTATTTAAGTTTAAATGTGATGAGACCCATACATTGACTTTCCAATTACAGTATCATGTAAAAAATAGATTCTCTTTATACTCTACAGATTTTTCCTACATGTGTTCTTGATAAGAATACTGTCTTTGAAATCCCTCAGTTGTTTCCCTCAGGTGGTTTCAAGCAAAGATTCTAGAACAGAGCTCTGTTCTAGAATCTTTGGTTTCAAGTAAGTAACCAATTAAACTCCTCATGTCCTTTTCCCTGCAGATCAAGTACAAGAAGGGTCATGATGAGCGCAAGGCCAAGTATACATCCTTGGCTCTACCTCCGGATGTGGAGCTGGCCAAGAAAGTCTTCACCCAGCGCAGTGATGTGAGTACCCCTATCGACTACAGTTCTCCTGGGCCTAGTATGCATATGCTATTCCTGGGCCTGGTGTGGAATTTTTAGACATGCCAGTGCAGTTTGTTTTAGAAAATGGGACATCTTGGGACATCTATAATTTCATACTATTTATTTTATAATTTCATGTGTTATACATTATATTTTTTATATAGACTACAAGTCAAAAGTTGACTGGTAGTGTATATCTGCATCAGATCTTTGCCTGTGAACTAAATGATTTGTACCTGGGCGTGCCAAGTTCTCTGTGGTGTACATTCTGTGGACAAGACCAGAACTACAGCTACAATTAACCACTTTTAGACTTTCACCTTACTGAAAAGGGCCACTTTATAGGCCTTTATCGGTTTTATCCTAATAAGCATTGTCCAGCCACAGCAGAAATCCTCAGTTTTAAGCATGATTCCCAACAGTGAACTGTATAATCTATGACAGCATTTAAGAACAATAATATATGACTATATACATATTTATGTGATGAACAAAGGGAGACCGCACACTCTAGCAGCTCATATGCCAGTAGTTTAATACAAACAACGTTTCGGCCTGTGGCCTTTCTCAAGTCTTACGTATTTATACCATACATGAATAGCTTAATGCAAAACAAAATAAAATGGAATGTAAGATACTACTGTGAGTAAAGGCCACTGCCAGTAACAGTTTTGAGCCATCCCCCAGCAAGAGGGATGGTGGGAGAGTATGTAAGTCCTGTTGGCTCAAGCTGTCACTCCCAGCCAGATGAGGCCATCAGCAAGCCATGGGCTCTGCAGTCTCTGAGAGAGAGACCGGGATATCTCCCACCTGCTACCCGATATTAATAGGGAGTCACATATTTGTCCAGACTGTGCTAAGTAAAGGACAACAAAGGGCCTCAGGCCAGGGAACATGACAGCGGAAAAACCCTTATGTCTGTGTCAATGTACTGAATTCCACCCATAGCTGTTTCACCCATTGGGTGCAAAAAGCACTTGTAAATGAGTAAGAACCATACAGTGTAGTTTCTCCCATACAGTGTAATAAAGTAAATTAATATGATTATGAGTTTTGATTACACTCTCTGACTAACAATTAATAAAATCTATCTTTACAGCTCAAATATCATGAAGATTACAACAAGAATGTCAAGGGCCACTGGTGTGAGACACCTTACTTTGACGTTGCCATCGCAAGACAGGCCATGGACAACCTTAGCTCCGTAAGTCCATGGAAATATACAGTGATATCAACACTATTACTGATAACTGACATTACATGTTTTGTTACCATAATTTTCCAACTATTAGCCGAGGTTTATACATCGATTTTGCTAAATTTCTTCAGCTGTGAGGTTAATACACAGGGGCAGATACTGTAATATGGTATTAATATGGGTTTGTTTTTTTAACTTGCATAAAACACTGTTCTGTGGCTAATACACAGGACATTACTGTATACAACTGTATGAATTCTTTACTGATCCATATGCTTGTATTATCTTTCAACTACAGAAAAAATACACGCAAGCGTTTGAGGACATAAAAGACCAAATCTACTTCATGCAAACAGACACGCCAGAATACACCGCTCGCAAGAAGGCTGGTAACGCTGCAAGCTCGGTTTGTGTTTTAGTCTTTTTTTATCCCTACTATGTCTCCAGGTGTACACATACTTTGTTGTTTTATTCCCTTCCTCCTGTTTCGTCCTCATCACTTTTCTCATCACTTTTCACTAAAGTGTCTGCTAAGAACCAAAAACATAAAGATTCTACAATTCCATGGAATATTCCAAATATTTTTTAGAACATTCATTCTACAACATTCTAGTCACACCAGTGGGCACATGCTGAAAGGCAACAGCCTTGAGCAGCTCAGAGAGAACTGTGGTAGGTCATGCCCACCTGAGACAGGAGCCTTCATTTACATCAGCTTCTGCTGGTAGAACACAAAAGGGCAACCAGGATTAATTGTCTAGCCAAAATATGAGCCATGCATCAAAGAGGCTTTCAGATGCAATGCAAAATGCAAAAATGTAACATCAACAGCATTAGATAACAGCGTTTGGAATCTTTTGGAATGAATATTTGAAAGTGACATTGACATTTGTGGTATACCAGTGAATCACTGCATGTTCACGGCCCCTTACTAAACTGGTGCTTGACATTCTATTTATAGGTCAAATACAAGAAGGAATACGAAAAGACCAAAGCAGTGGCTGGCTACAACGTTCTCCCCGCAACAGACAATCCCCTGCTCACCCAGCTGAGATATGCTGGAACAATTCTTAGTGATGTATGTGGTCACTCCTCCATCGATGTTACCATTGTGTTCTTGGTTTTTAAGTTCATATGAAAATCCCAAACTATAAATGTGAAATGATAATTACTTTTGAACATATAAACCACAAATGTTCACTGAGACACCAAATGGAGAAATGCAAATGTAAACGTCAGTACAAATTGCAAGATAGTAAACAAAACGAAAGAAATTGATCAATTTAATTCCTTCCATTGAATTCAGATCTCTACATGCACAATGATAATAACTAATTGAAGCTGAATGCTTTTTGCTGTCTCTCTCTTGTTTAGAAAGTCTATAAAGCCAGCTATGAGAAATCACGGGGATCCAGCATCAACTACTGTGACACGCCCAAGTTCAAGATGGATAATGTTCTCAAGCAGTTTACTGACGTGAGTGGGGAAGTTTGGTGGATTACTGTTGTCTTCCCTGAGATAAAAAAACGGACATTTCTTTTTTAAATGGGCATTTTACATAAGTGCAATCCATTCACTCTTCTCTTCAGGCGCACTATAAAACAAAGTATGAAAATGAGGTGAAAGGTCATTACATCGGCAGCTATGAGGACATATACATGCTGCACTGTCAGAAGATGGAAGAAATTAAGAGCAGTGTGAGTAACTCATTTTCTAAATTTCCCTTAGGATCAATAAAGTGTCTCTCTGTCTATCTGTTGGTCTGTTCATCTGTAACCTCCCTCTCCTCATAGGAGTCAAAATTTAATGAGTTTGATTTTTTTCTTTCAATTACATCATCAGTTCACATTCAGAGGGAAATATTGTCAATATATTCTCCCTTTTCCAGACAAATTATAAAGCAGATTATGAGGACATAAAGACAAGATGTTACTTCCCTCAAACCGTCACGCCAGAGTATGAAGCCATAAAGAGGGTTGGAGTGTGCAAAGATGTAAGTTGACATATATATACTATATAGATATTATATACATTATGTATAGAAATAATGAGAAAAATCCTGCAGTAGATGTTGTATAACTGCAGTTTTATTTCTGTGTGGTTGCCTTTTTCAGAAACAATATCGCCAGCATCCAGACACAGTTAAATTCACTCAAGTGACAGACTCGCCTGTCATGGTGCAAGCTGGAATTAACGCCAAGCAGCTAAGTGACGTATGTATCCTATATGTACTTTTTCATTTACCCTTTGCATACACTGAAACATATATTCAAACCTGGCAGTGAGAGAGTTGTAGAATAATGATGATGATGAATGATGATCACAGAGAAGCACTCAAAATGGTTGCCATGGCATTAGTGCTCTTTCATCTAGGATGTCTCTCCCACATCCAGCAACATTCATTCATGGCCCAGCTGTCTTGCTCTGGATGCTATGGAAACCAGTGCAAGCAGCTTTTTTATTTTTGGTAACGTCTTCGCAGATGGTCCAAAAATACACCAAGGGAAGGGCCAGTTAGTCAAGCAAAGATGCTTTGTTACAGAATATATCGTATATCGTTTCCTGGGCAGCACTGCCACCTAGTGAAGCTCAGTGGTATCACACTGCTTCACCATCTCTCCTCTGTGTTGTTTCCTACAGCTCAATTATAAAGCAAAGTATGAAGAGACGAAGTTCAAATGCTACGTACCTCCAGATTACCCCTTCTTTATTCAGTCAAGAGTCAACGCCTATAACCTCAGTGATGTAAGTATGGGTACTTCACAGTAACATCATTGTGTTTAATGTAGGCCCCTACTGCATATGCACTCCTCTTAACTCTCTGTGTGAAAACGCACATCATGTTTTCACTATATACATATGCAATAAACATGCACTCCATGATTTTCAGACTTGTTACAAGTATGACTGGGAGAAAACAAAAGCGAAGAAATTTGAGGTGAAAGGGGACGCCATTTCAATCCTCGCTGCCCGTGCCCATACAAATATTGCCAGCGATGTAAGTATTCTGACCTACAGTACACAATTTAAGTGAAATGAATTTTGTTCTGTCTGAGTGGTCTGCACTGAACTTGTCCTTGGTTTGTAGTTGATGACATTTTTTGCCGGTTCTGTTTATTCCAGTTTAAGTACAAGAAGGAATATGAGAAGAATAAAGGACACATGATTGGTGCCCTCAGCATCAACGACGACCCCAAGATGCTGCACTCTATGCATGTGGCCAAAATTCAGAGTGGAGTAAGTTGCAGTTTAATCACCTTTAGGTCAAGAATGAACAAATCAGCGTGGTCGGATTGCAAATCTATTTTATGTGTATTACGCATAGCCTACATATGTAACCTCAATGAGCGGCCAATAAAATCTGCATTTTCTTAAATGTCTTCACAGCGTGAATACAAGAAAGACTATGAAAAGTTGAAGACCAAGTACCACGCCCCTCTGGACATGATGCTGGTCACACTGGCTAAGAAGTCCCAGGCTATTGCAAGCATGGCTGGCTACAAAAAGATCCCCACTAATTACCTCCTGCCCTACAATAGTATGTCACTGGAGTTGGCCAAGCAAGGCAATTTCATCCAGAGTGATGTAAGGAATTTTCTAACCTGACTTGCCCACACCGAAGTGTTAAAAAATACATTACATACTAAATACCAATTAAATACTACATTTGCAACTAGTGTCTCCTTTTGTACATGCTACGCGTAATTTTCATTTATTCACCAATTCATTTAAATGTTCGAGTCATGATGTATTCCATAATATGGCAGAAAAACCCACCCGCTGTTGTACTCTGTTTCTGAATGACCACAAACTAATCTTCCAACTCCAGAATGAATATAAGTCTGACTACAACAACATGGTCAAAGGTACTCCTTGGGTTCCCTTTGGGTCGATGGAAGTTGAAAAATGTAAGAAGGCCGGTGAGATCCTTAATGAGGTAAGATGTAGTTTTAATGTCTGAACAATTATGTGACAGTGTATTGTGTATTTGATTTTGACAGATCAGTATGTTGTTTTTGTCTCTCATGTTTTTTGATCAAAGAAAAAGTATAGGCAGCACCCAGATACCATTCCATTCACTGCCATCGATGACCATCCGGTCATGTTGCAGTCCAAAGTCAACCAGATGTTGAGGAGTGATGTAAGTTCTTACCACATTCACAATCATGACTTACCTCTCTTTCTAAAACATTTTCTTTCTCTTGTGCAGTAGCCTCTGTGAATATACAATGCACTTTTCCTTATAGCTTCACTACAAAAAAGGTCTTGAGGAGATCCATCAGAAGTACTCCTTGCCTCCTGATATTCCAGAGTTCCTTCAAGCCAAATGTAATGCTTACAACATCAGCAAGGTAGGCTAGAGCTCACAGGCTCCTCATGCAATGTAGGAAGGCCGTCTTTGTGTTTCAGTGCTCGCTTGACTGTTGTTGATTTGGAATTTCTGTTTTTTATTCAGAATTATTACAAGATGGCTTGGGAAGAGACTATTGCGAAGGGGTACGATTTGCAACCTGATGCCATCCCCGTCAAGGCTGCTAAAGCAGCTAGACATGCAGCTAGTGATGTGAGTACCGCACACATACACACACACACACACACACACACACGATTCTGTATTGGCAAGGTAAACATTATATGCATTCAAATGAATCAGCACACATTTGAAACTGGTTTTGTTCCCTCTCAGTACCAATACAAAAAGGCATACAACAAGGTGAAGGGCCAACACATCGGCTTCCGCAACATTAAGGACGACCCTCTGCTGGTGCACTACATGGAGCTGGCCAAGATGAAGAGTGACAAGAACTACACGAAGGACTATCACAAGTCCAAGGTGAAGTTCAGCTCCCCTGTGGACATGATGAGTGTGGTGCACGCTAAAGAAGCTACAGCTAAGCAGACCAATGCCGGCTACAAGAAGCTTATCCACCACTACACCCTCCTCCCAGATTCGATGAACCTGCAGCTGGCCCGTAGCATGAGTACCATAGCCAGTGATGTGAGTCATTTCATAGTCATTCATTACCAATAACCAATATTTTAAATAAATTTAAGTGTTGGCACACATATTTTTTTTTCAATCACAGTACAACTATAAAATGGATTATGAGTGCTCAGTCAAGGGCTCCCCCTGGGTCCCTATTGGGTCACTGGCGGTGGAGAAAGCCAAGATGGCTGCCGCCGCACTGGATGAGGCAAAGTACAGACAGCACCCAGACACGATCAAGTTCACTTCTGTCCTGGAAACCCCAGTCAATGAGCAGGCTAAGCTCAATGCCTTGCAGCTGAGTGATGTAAGCATGCACACACACACACACACACATAATATTGACTGTTGACTGTTTGGATAAGAGCTCTGTTCAAGTACCTTTTGGCTTGAGAACTCGAAAGCATATAAGTGGTGTATGGTATGGATTTCCCGTACAGATGACAGACAAAGACAAACAAAATACTTATTTACTTTGTTCCATTTTGTAAAGTGTTCAATGGTCTATGTGTTTCTTTCCCCCAGAGAGTGTACAAAGCCAGTGGTGAGAAGTTCATGCATACTTACAACCTTCCAGTTGACACCCCAGGGCTCTTGCAGGCAAAGTATAACGCAGCCAGTATCAGTGAGGTAAGTTTCTATGAACAGTTACAACCACAGCTAATGAATTCAATACAATACACCTTCAATACAAACGTGGCCATATCATTGTTCTTAAATTCTGCTTTGGGTTTTTATTTCAGTCCTACTACAAATACCAATATAAGAAGGATCTGCTGAAAGGACATCACGTGAAAGAGGATGCCATTTCCATTATTGCTGCCAGGGCATGCAGTAATATTGCCAGTGATGTAAGTACAAGACCATGTAAATTAGTCTAGAGCATTCAATTCATGGAATAATTCCTATTTACCTGTAAAACTCAAAATTATAGTACACTTATGAAAATAACGATTGCTACCATCTACTCTCTCAGTTCAAGTATAAGCTGGCTTACAACAAGGCAAAGGGCCACCACATTGGTGTCCGCAACATTAAAGACGACCCTCTGCTGATCCACTACATGGATGTGGCTAAGATGCAGAGCGAGAGAAACTACAAGAAGGACTATCACAAGTCCAAGTTGAAGTACAGCTCCCCTGTGGACATGATGAGCGTGACTCACGCTAAAGAAGCTACAGCTAAGCAGACATATGCCGGCTACAGGAAGCTTATCCACCAGTACACCCTCCTGCCAGATGCTATGAACCTGGAGTTGGCCCGTACCATGAATGTACAATCAAGTGATGTAAGTTATGTACAAGACACAGTTTCAAGGTCGGAAATAACTCAGTTGATGTACACTGGTTGTTGAGTGTTGACATAAACAAAATATCTTGTGGAAGCAATTTACACAATAGAGATTCAAAGTCCCTAATCGTCAGCTGCTGCAGATGTATGAAATTAGATTGTGATGCCATATTGATTTCAGTTTTAAGGGGGCAACAAAAGCAGTGCCTAAAACTGATCCTGATATACCCTCACCTTTACAGAATAACTACAGGTCTGAGTACAACAACAACTTCAGGGGAGCCGGATGGGTCCCAATTGGCTCTATAGACATTGAGTTGGCGAAGACTGCAAAAAAAGCATTGGATGAACACTCCTACCGCCAGCATCCCAGCAACTTCAAGTTTACCAGTCTGACAGATGCCATGCACATGGCCCTTGCAATGACCAACACCAAGATTCTTGACAAGGTCAGTGTCTTTAAACACAAGGCAAAGATTCTTTAATGAACTTGACGCATAATATGTGTAATGCACATACTGTAAGAATGAATTCACCCTGGAAGTATAGAATAAATCTGATGGCATAAGTGGTGATGGGTTTCCCTCCATGTGTATATTTCAGGCTGCGTACAAAGCTTCAGGTGAGAAGTTCATGCACACTTACAACCTGCCTGCAGACTGCCCAGAGTTCCTGCAGGCCAAGTTCAATGCACAGACAATGAGTGAGGTATGTAAACTTGGGCAATTATCCCTACATCTCCTTCTCATGTGCAATCTCCACCACAGCTTTTAATAGCAAATCTGCTTGTAAACATGTTTTGCACAAGTTATTGAGTTTTAACCGCTGCATTAATGATGTTTATTTGATTTCTAGCAACACTACAAGAAACAGTGGCTTCAGGATATTGCCAAGGGTTATGACTTGAGACAGGATGCAATTTCAGTTGTTGCTGCCAAGCACGGAAGACACATTGCCAGTGATGTGAGTTTAATTTGAATTGATCTGGGTTCGTTTCTGATGGGATACAGTCTTTTCACAGTAACCTGATGTGTATCCTCTAAAGTAAAATAATTCAGGGTCTTCATCCTCTTTAACTTAAGAAATATTCCCTGTTCCTTTCACTGCTTTCATGTCATGGCTTTGAGCTGATGGCCTTACCATTCCCCTACAGTTCCAATACAAGAAAGACTTTGAGAAGGCAAAGGGCCACCACATTGGTGTCCGCAACATTAAGGACGACCCTCTGCTGATCCACTACATGGATGTGGCTAAGATGCAGAGCGAGAGAAACTACAAGAAGGACTATCACAAGTCCAAGTTGAAGTACAGCTCCCCTGTGGACATGATGAGCGTGACTCACGCTAAAGAAGCTACAGCTAAGCAGACATATGCCGGCTACAGGAAGCTTATCCACCAGTACACCCTCCTGCCAGATGCTATGAACCTGGAGTTGGCCCGTACCATGAATCGCAGCGCTAGTGATGTAAGTGCAAAACTGTGCACTTACAGAATATGTAGAAATCAAACACCTTTCCTGTGTGTATATGTACACCTCAAGCCTCATCTAGGGGTTTTGTTAACATTCCTGTAATACTTTATTTCTTTTTCTAGTACGAATACAAGGCTGATTACAACTCCATGGTCAAGGGATCTCCATGGGTGCCCATAGGCTCTCTGGGTGTTGAAACCGCAAGAGTTGGTGGAGAGATCCAGAGTGATCACAGATACCGCACTCACCCTTCAAAATACCCCTTCCACAGGCTGATGGACTCCATGGATCTGGTTTTGGCCACTACCAACAACCAGATCTTGAACAAGGTAAAAAAAAAAAACACGGATGGTGTACTGTAGGAGACTGACGTCATACACGTCTTTTTTTGGGTATTGTGTGTTTCATGCTGTCGACATATCATTTTTGTTTTACCTTATAACAGCAAGCCTACACTGCAGCCTGGAACAAGGCTAAACTCAGTGTCCACGTCATGCCAGACAGCCCTGAGTTTGTGCTTGCAAAGGCAAATGCTGTCACAATGAGTAATGTACGTACCTCTCTAATAGATTATTACATTTACTACAGTGTGTAGTTTTGTGAAATTTGTAATACTTGTTAGATTTTGCTGAAATAATAATTTTATTCAATTTATGGATTACATAATAATATTCTAAGTTTGTACATTTTCTAAAGTAGGTTTGGATAAATGTGTCTGCAAAATATCTCGCCTTAACATGTGTCAGTGTTACAGAGCTCAGCTTAGAGCATATGTTTTAGTATTAGTAGGTTACATTGTTAATATTATATATAAATACAAGGATTTGCACTTATTAAAAAGACAATGTTAGGAAGAAAATACAGTGCATACAGTTTCCATTTATCTTGTTGGTGTAAATTTTTCATTATCTGCCTTGTAAATCCTGTTTTTACCTCTCTCTAGAAACGCTACAAGGCTGGCTTGGACGAGATGGCTAAAGCTGGCTATCATCTCACAAATGATGCCATTTCTATTTTGGCTGCGAAATCTGGCAGCACTATTGCAAGTGATGTGAGTGAACGCAAATTCAGTAATAATATAGTTTTTATTCAAGCAATGCATACTCTAGAGGACTTGCCACTGATTATAATCAATTCTCTGTAATGCCATTCATTGTAGTACAAGTACAAGCTAGCTTTCCAGAAGTCCAAAGGGCACCACATTGGTGTCAACAACATTAAGGATGACCCTCTGCTGACACACTACATGGAGGTGGCCAAGATACAGAGCGAGAAAAACTACAAGAAGGACTATCACAAGTCCAAGTTGAAGTACAGCTCCCCTGTGGACATGATGAGCGTGACTCACGCTAAAGAAGCTACAGCTAAGCAGACATATGCCGGCTACAGGAAGCTTATCCACCAGTACACCCTTCTGCCAGATGCTATGAACCTGGAGTTGGCCCGTACCATGAATCGCAGCGCTAGTGACGTAAGTGCAGAATATGTAGAAATCAAACACCTTTACTGTGTGTATATGTACACCTCAAGCCTCATCTAGGGGTTTTGTTAACATTCCTGTAATACTTTATTTCTTTTCTAGTATGAATACAAGGCTGATTACAACTCCATGGTCAAGGGATCTCCATGGGTGCCCATAGGCTCTCTGGGTGTTGAAACAGCAAGAGTTGGTGGAGAGATCCAGAGTGATCACAGATACCGCACTCACCCTTCAAAATACCCCTTCCACAGGCTGATGGACTCCATGGATCTGGTTTTGGCCACTACCAACAACCAGATCATGAACAAGGTACTGTACAAGGTTCAATCTAGATTTGTAAGATTGTATATAGAATCAGATAAGTGCTTCGTTTGTTGCTAAATCCATTGTTTTCTATGCATTTAATTCCAGCAAGCCTACACTGCAGCTTGGGAGAAGGAAAAGCTCAAGATCCACGTCATGCCTGACAGTCCTGAGATAGTTCTGGCCAAGGCTAATGCAATTACAATGAGTAATGTAGGTACCTCTTCATTGCAGTAGCCTAATTGCTGTAACTTTTACCCAGTCTCACCCATTTAAAAATGTGAATAAATACCACACTGAGAAAAAAAACAAGGAGAAAAGTTAATTACAGTCCCTTATCTCTGCCATGTTTCACATATTTCAGTGATACTTACAACAGAGAAGTTTTCTTGACATGAAAGATGTTTGTTTTATCTGTCTAGAAACTGTACAATCTTGCCAATGAACAAGCTAAGAAGAAAGGCCACCATGTGGGTGTTGATGCTATTGCAATCAAAGCAGCTAAGAACTGCACAACTATTGCCAGCGATGTGAGTAAAGTTGTAATTGTCCTTATGTCCTCATGAATCAAATATCTAAATTTTGCTCAATTAATTGTAATTGTAATTGTCATTTTTAACATCCAAATGTTTCATGTTTTTTTTGTTTTATTTTTGTAGTACAAGTACAAGACTGGCTACCGCAAGCAGGTTGGCCATCACATTGGAGCCCTCAGCATCCAGGATGACCCACTGCTAATGTTGGCCTTGAACTCTGCCAAGATTGCTAGTGATGCTCTTTACAAGAAGCACTTCAACGAGTCCAAGACTAAATTTAATCTACCTGTGGACATGATAGCATTTGAGCTGGCTAAGAAGAATCAGATCCAGGTCAACGATGCTAACTACAGAACTCGCCTTCACAACTGGACCTGCCTGCCCGACTCCAGTGATGTTGTCCAGGCTAGACATGTCTATGACATTCAAAGTGAAGTGAGTTTGATTTTATAGTTACTGGTGCATTACAATATAGGCCTACATATTGTAAAGTTAGTTAACAGGCAAAGTTGTCATGCACAAACTAAAGCCATCATGTGGAATGTGAGACCTTTTAGCTAACCCACCAATGTTTGTGCTGATGATCTTGCTCATGGTATTATATTTGCAAATGTATTTTTTTTGTTTTGTTATTAAATTAAATTAAATTAACTTAAGTTAGACTTCAGACTTTGCTCTTTGCCCAGTATTTAAAATAGGGCCCAAAATCTCTCCTTTGATATTGTATAGTACAACTATAAAGACGAAGATGATGAAAGAATTCTGTAACGCATTTCCTTCAAATCCCTCTGTTTTTTCTTTGTTTGCCCAGGCTGTGTACAGGGCTGATTTCAAACTGCAGCAAGGTACAGGGTGGGTTCCAATTGGCTCACTTGATGTTGAGAAAGCGAAGAAAGCTGGAGAGATCCTGAGTGATGCATTGTACCGTCAGCACCCCAGCAACTTCAAATTCACCAGCACAACTGAGGATATGCCAATTGTCCTGGCTAAAGCCATGAATGACAATATTAACAAGGTATCACATCTCTTTTAGAGCAAATTCTCCAAATAATTGATATGGTAGAATCAGGCAATATTTCTAATAAAATGCTACTTGGCAGTTGGTCGTTGTGTCTTTGATTTCATGTCTGTATTTCATTTCACAGCAAAGTTATGTGAAGGCTTGGGATGTGGATAAGACAAAGATTCATATCATGCCAGATGCGATGGATGTAGCACTGGCCAGACAGAATAAGGCAACCTACAGTGAGGTAAGAAATTATTATTTTGTATTTTTTCCTAATGGAATAAATGTTGTATATGCTACAGATGCTAGTTTTCATCTGCACAGATCTTTATTGGATGTTAATCCTCATAGTTGCTATGTTCTCATGTTTTTCTCTAGAATCACTACAAAAAAGCTTACATAGATGACAAGAAGAAGGGCTATGACTTGCGCAATGATGCCATTGGTATTAAAGCTGCCAAGGCAGCCAGGGACATTGCCAGTGAAGTGAGTATTTCAAATCACACAATGAATGTTTTTTTTTTAACATTAGTACAGTAGTACACAGTACAAATACATATGTTTAAATTGAATTTCTTCTTTTTCTTTAGTACAAGTACAAGACCGGCTACCGCAAGCAGGTTGGGCACCACATCGGAGCCCTCAGCGTCCAGGATGATCCACTGCTCATGCTGGCCTTGAACTCAGCGAAGATTGCTAGTGACGCTCTGTACAAGAAGGACTTCAACCAGTCCAAGACTAAGTTCAATCTACCTGTGGACATGATAGCATTTGAGCTAGCTAAGAAGAATCAGATTCAGGTCAACGATGCCCACTACAGAACTTATCTGCACAACTGGACCTGCCTGCCTGACTCCAGTGATGTTGTCCAGGCCAAGCAAGTCTATGAGATGCAGAGTGATGTAAGATAAAAAAAATTGTTTCTTATTTTAATTGTTTGGTATCTTTATGCTAGATATATTTAATTATGTTTTTGTAAGGCCAGACATGTTTGTAATGTTAGAATACATTCACTGCTATTATTTGCCTTATCTTAGCACAAGACATGTATATGTCTTATTCATGTGTCGATTGTGATATAATGGGACATTTTATATCTAAAGGGTCGATATATTTTCTGTGTAAACACTTCATCATGCTTTCTCTCATCCTGACCAGGCTGTGTACAGAGCAGATCTGAAGTGGCTCAGAGGTGCCGGATGGGTCCCCATTGGCTCACTTGATGTTGAGAAAGCGAAGAAAGCTGGAGAGATCCTGAGCGAGTCATTGTACCGTCAGCACCCCAGCAACTTCAAATTCACCAGCACAACTGAGGATATGCCAATTGTCCTGGCTAAAGCCATGAATGATAATATTAACAAGGTATCACATCTATTTTAGAGCAAATTCTCCAAATAATTGATATGAAAGAATCAGGCAATATTGATTATAAAACACTACCTAGCAGTCAGTTGTTTGTCTTTGATTGCATGTCTGTTTTTCATTTCATAGCAAAGCTATGTGAAGGCATGGGATGTGGATAAGACAAAGATTCATATCATGCCAGATGCGATGGATGTGGCACTGGCCAGACAGAACAAGGCAACCTACAGTGAGGTAAGAAATTATTAAAAAAAATATTTAAAATATAATTTGTTTATTTTTATTTTTTTCTAATGTAAAAAATGTTGTATATGCTAGTTTTCATCTGCAAAGATCTTTCTTGGATGTTGATCCTCATAGTTGCTATGTTCTCATGTTTTTCTCTAGAATCACTACAAAAAAGCTTACATAGATGACAGGAAGAAAGGCTATGACTTGCGCAATGATGCCATTGGTATTAAAGCTGCTAAGGCAGCCAGGGACATTGCCAGTGATGTGAGTATTTCAAATCACACAATTAATGTTTTTTAAACATTAGTACAGTACAAATACATAACACAGTACAAATTCATATTTTTTAATCTAATTTCTTTTTTTTTTTAGTACAAGTACAAGACCGGTTACCGCAAGCAGGTTGGCCACCACATCGGAGCCCTCAGCGTCCAGGATGATCCACTGCTCATGCTAGCCTTGAACTCTGCAAAGATAGCTAGTGATGCTCTGTACAAGAAGGACTTCAACAAGTCAAAGACTAAGTTCAATCTACCTGTGGACATGATAGCATTTGAGCTGGCTAAGAAGAATCAGATTCAGGTCAATGATGCCCACTACAGAACCTATCTGCACAACTGGACCTGCCTGCCCGACTCCAGTGATGTTGTCCAGGCCAGACAGGTGTACGAAATGCAGAGTGATGTAAGTTTTTCAGAATTGTTATGTAGGATGATTCATTCTGGATTTGTGTTTGTCTAACATACAAGTAATTGCATTTTCATTTTGAAACGCATTCACAAACTCAATACATACTTAACCATTTCTGTAAAAAAAAGTCTTGATCTGGCTGTTTACAGAGCAGATTTGAAGTGACTCAGTGTAGAGTATAACTACAAAGACATAGATGATGAAAGAATTCTTTAACGCATTTCCTTCAAATCCCTCTATTCTTTCCTTGTTTGCCCAGGCTGTGTACAGGGCTGATTTCAAACTGCAGCAAGGTACAGGGTGGGTTCCAATTGGCTCAATTGATGTTGAGAAAGCGAAGAAAGCTGGAGAGATCCTGAGTGATGCGTTGTACCGTCAGCACCCCAGCAACTTCAAATTCACCAGCACAACTCAGGATATGCCAATTGTCCTGGCTAAAGCCATGAATGACAATATTAACAAGGTATCACATCTCTTTTAGAGCAAATTCTCCAAATAAGTGATACAGAAAAATAGGGCAATATTGCTTATAATATGCTACCTGGTAGTCAGTTGTTTGTGTTTGATTTCATGTCTGTATTTCATTTCACAGCAAAGCTATGTGAAGGCTTGGGATGTGGATAAGACAAAGATTCATATCATGCCAGATGCGATGGATGTGACACTGGCCAAACAGAATAAGGCAACCTACAGTGAGGTAAGAAAGGATTAAAGAGATTTTAAAATATTATTTGTTTATTTTTTCCTAATGTAATAAATGTTGTATATGCTACAGATGCTATTTTTCATTTGCAAAGATCTTTCTTGGATGTTAATCCTCATAGTTGCTATGTTCTCATGTTTTTTTCTAGAATCACTACAAAAAAGCCTACATAGATGACAAGAAGAAGGGCTATGACTTGCGCAATGATGCCATTGGTATTAAAGCTGCCAAGGCAGCCAGGGACATTGCTAGTGATGTGAGTATTTCAAATCACACTATTATTATTATTTAAACATTAGTACAGAAGTACACAGTACAGATACATGTTTTTTAAGTCAAATTACTTGTTTTACTTTAGTACAAGTACAAGACCGGCTACCGCAAGCAGGTCGGCCACCACATCGGAGCCCTCAGCGTCCAGGATGATCCACTGCTCATGCTGGCAATTCATGGTGCTAAGATTGCTAGTGACGCTCTTTACAAGAAGGACTTTAACAAGTCCAAGACAAAGTTCCATCTTCCTGTGGACATGTTGTCCGTTGAGCTGGCCAAGAAGTGTCAGAAGCAGGTCAATGATTTCAACTACAGAACTCAACTGCACAACTGGACCTGCCTGCCTGACTCTAGTGACGTTGTCCAGGCCAGACAGGTGTACGAAATGCAGAGTGATGTAAGTTTTTCAGAATTGTTATGTATGATGATTCATTCTGGATTTGTGTTTGTCTAACATACAAGTAATCACATTTTCATTTTGAAACTCATTCACAAGCTCAATACATACTTAACCATTTCTGTAAAGAAAGTCTTGATCTGGCTGTTTACAGAGCAGATTTGAAGTGACTCAGTGTGTAGTTTAACTATAAAGACAGAGATAATGAAAGAATTCTGTAACACATTTCCTTCAAATCCCTCTATTCTTTCCTTGTTTGCCCAGGCTGTGTACAGGGCTGATTTCAAACTGCAGCAAGGTACAGGGTGGGTTCCAATTGGCTCACTTGATGTTGAGAAAGCGAAGAAAGCTGGAGAGATCCTGAGTGATGCGTTGTACCGTCAGCACCCCAGCAACTTCAAATTCACCAGCACAACTCAGGATATGCCAATTGTCCTGGCTAAAGCCATGAATGACAATATTAACAAGGTATCACATCTCTTTTAGAGCAAATTCTCCAAATAAGTGATACAGAAAAATAGGGCAATATTGCTTATAATATGCTACCTGGTAGTCATTTGTTTGTGTTTGATTTCATGTCTGTATTTCATTTCACAGCAAAGCTATGTGAAGGCTTGGGATGTGGATAAGACAAAGATTCATATCATGCCAGATGCGATGGATGTGACACTGGCCAAACAGAATAAGGCAACCTACAGTGAGGTAAGAAAGGATTAAAGAGATTTCTAAAATATAATTTGTTTATTTTTATTTTTTCCTAATGTAATTTTTTTTATATATGCTACAGATGCTATTTTTCATCTGCAAAGATCTTTCTTGGATGTTAATCCTCATAGTTGCTATGTTCTCATGTTTTTCTCTAGAATCACTACAAAAAAGCTTACATAAATGACAAGAAGAAGGGCTATGACTTGCGCAATGATGCCATTGGTATTAAAGCTGCCAGGGCAGCCAGGGACATTGCCAGTGATGTGAGTATTTCAAATCACACAATTAATGTTTTTTATTATTATCATTTATGTAGTAGTACACATAAAATACATGTTTTTAAATCAAATTACTTCCTTTTTCTTTAGTACAAGTACAAGACCGGCTACCGCAAGCAGGTCGGCCACCACATCGGAGCCCTCAGTGTCCAGGATGATCCACTGCTCATGCTGGCAATTCATGGTGCTAAGATTGCTAGTGACGCTCTTTACAAGAAGGACTTCAACAAGTCCAAGACAAAGTTCAACCTTCCTGTGGACATGTTGTCCGTTGAGCTGGCCAAGAAGTGTCAGAAGCAGGTCAATGATTTCAACTACAGAACTCAACTGCACAACTGGACCTGCCTGCCTGACTCAAGTGACGTTGTCCAAGCCAAGCAAGTCTATGAGATGCAGAGTGATGTAAGATAAAAATCGTTTCTTATTTTAATTGTTTGGTGTCTTTACGCTTGACATATTTCTTTATGTTTTTGTAAGGCCAGACATGTTTGTAAAGTTAAAGTTTCTCAGAATTGTTATATACTGTACAATGATTCATTCTGTATTTGTGTTTGTACGAAATGCAGAGTGTTTTGTGTGAAGCAGAAGCTGAGTAGAAGGTTTCTTTATATTTTAAAATAGTTTATATTGTGAAGTGCAATGTTTTAGAGTTGTTTTTTCAAGGCATTCAACAACTAGCATTAACACGGTACAAATTAAATTCTGGAGCAAATGTCATGCTATTCGTTCTCTGTGAATGAACTGTCTCCACAGCGTTAATGTTTCTGCATCCTTTATGTTCCCCCTGTGCTTCTCAGGCCGTGTACAGAGCAGATCTGAAGTGGCTGCAAGGTACAGGGTGGGTCCCCATTGGCTCACTTGATGTTGAGAAAGCAAAGAAGGCTGGAGAGATCCTGAGCGAGAAGTTGTACCGTCAGCATCCCAGCAACTTTAGTTTTACCAGCACAACTGAGGCTATGCCAATTGTCCTGGCCAAAGCCAATGCATCAATAAATAACAAGGTGTGTGCTATGTAATTACATGCATTTAGTATATGTCTTATCCTCTTGTTTTGAGCAACCAATTTTAGGCTCTAAACAAATATAATTTGTACTCCCTCACAGTCCGCGTATACTGAGGCTTGGAACAAAGACAAGACCCAAATTCATATCATGCCAGATGCCATGGATGTGCTCCTTGCAAAGCAGAATTGCAAAAACTACAGTTTGGTAAGGATAACATTATTCATTTTCATTCAATTATTAGTTTAATGTTATGCAGCATTTACTACATTGCATCTACTGCTTCTGATCATTTTAATCTTCCTTTTGCCATTTTAGGACTTATTTGAGACATCAGTTTGACCCACCTGGATGATGATAACATTGTTATTTAAAATTTCATCTGATTCTTTTTTTCCCAACAGAAATCATACACACAAGATGTTGTAGATATGTTCAAGAAGGGCTATAACCTAAAACCTGATGCCATCGCAATCAAAGCAGCCAAGCATGGAAGAGAAATAATTAGTGATGTGAGTAATAAATGTTTTCTTTTGAATATCAGTGTGTTAAAAAAAAAAATATCAGTTACTTAAATTTGATTCATGACTGTGAACACTAACAATCTACATTTTCTTTTTATGATAATGCCTTTACCTTTTCTTTAGTACAAGTACAAGACCGGCTACCGCAAGCAGGTCGGCCACCACATCGGAGCCCTCAGCGTCCAGGATGATCCACTGCTCATGCTGGCCATTCATGGTGCTAAGATTGCTAGTGACGCTCTTTACAAGAAGGACTTCAACAAGTCCAAGACAAAGTTCCATCTTCCTGTGGACATGTTGTCCGTTGAGCTAGCCAAGAAGTGTCAGAAGCAGGTCAATGATTTCAACTACAGAACTCAACTGCACAACTGGACCTGCCTGCCCGATTCCAATGACGTTGTGCAGGCCAGGAAGGTCTATGACCTACAGAGTGATGTAAGTTCTGTGCCATTTTGAGAGGACCTGTTTATTTGTGAAAGGACATTCTATGTTTTCTACTGTGTTTAATACATTCTATGTGAAACAATTATTTTAGGCTGTGTACAAGGCCGACATGGAGTTTATCAGGGGTACTGGCTGGGTCCCCATTGGATCACTGGATGTTCTTAAGGCCAAGAAAGCTGGTGAAATTCTCAGTGACCACTTGTACCGCCAGAAGCCAGACCAATTCAAGTTCACCCAAGACATGCAGTCTATGCCTATGGTCTTGGCTAAAACAAACGCTGACACAATCAACAAGGTCGGTTCGATATTCAAATATGTAACAAAGAGCACAACAATGTGAATTCTCGTGTTCTCCATCTAATCTTAATGTTCATCCTTTGTATGTTCAATACAGAAACAATACATTGAAGCCTGGGAAAATGATAAGACGACGATCCACTTAAATCCAGATATTCCTGAAATTATACTGTCCAAGGCTAATGCTATTAACATGAGCAAAGTGAGTTTCTTTTCTTTGTTGCTGTGATGTCTATTTTATTGTTTGTTAGCTTGAACAGATTTTGTATTTAACTGTCAGCTTATGTCTAAATCAAGTCAGTCATATAATGCTATTTAAGGACTTATTTGCAGGCATCAGTTTGAACTGCCAGGATGATTATAAAGCTGTTGATTAAAATCAAAGTGTCTGATTTCATCTGATTTGTTTTTTCAACAGAAACTATACAAACAAGATGTTGAAGATATGTTCAAGAAAGGCTATAACCTAAGCGCTGATGCCATCGCAATCAAAGCAGCCAAGCATGGAAGAGAAATAATTAGTGATGTGAGTAATAAATGTATTCTCTTGAATTTCTGTGTTATTTAAAAAAAAAAAAAATGTGACTTAAATTTGATTCATGCCTCTTACTCCCACTTACTTCCTGTCTCACTCTTCACTGTCCTATACAAATAAAGGCAAAAAGCCCCAAAAATATACTTTAAAAAGAGTTTAAAAGTATGTTTTTTCATCTTGAGGATGATTCCTTTGCCTTTTCTTTAGTACAAGTACAAGACCGGCTACCGCAAGCAGGTCGGCCACCACATCGGAGCCCTCAGCGTCCAGGATGATCCACTGCTCATGCTGGCAATTCATGGTGCTAAGATTGCTAGTGACGCTCTTTACAAGAAGGACTTCAACAAGTCCAAAACCAAGTTCCATCTTCCTGTGGACATGTTGACCGTGGAGCTAGCCAAGAAGTGTCAGAAGCAGGTCAATGATTTCAACTACAGAACTCAACTGCACAACTGGACCTGCCTGCCCGACTCCAATGACGTTGTGCAGGCCAGGAAGGTCTATGACCTACAGAGTGATGTAAGTTTCACAATTGCTGATGTTTATGGAAAAAAGAGGCACAATGCAGAAGGTTGAAATGCTTATATCAATATCATACTTGTATATCTCTATCTTTAAAGGCTGTGTACAGGGCAGATATGTCATGGCTGAGAGGTTGTGGATGGGTTCCTATTGGCTCGTTAGACGTGGAGAAAGCCAAGAAAGCTGGTTCCATCCTGAGTGAGAGACATTACCGACAGCACCCAAGTCAGTTTCCATTCACCTGCAAAACTGATGATATGCCCTTTGCTCTGGCTCAGTCAAACGCTCAAACTATGGACAAGGTATTCTACATGTGTTGAGCAGTACACTCCAATCTAAACAAGTGAAATAATTTGGGTTTGGGGAATTCAACATTCTGATGTTGAAAATCCCACTAACCTTTCTTGGCTGTTGTTACAGAAAGCATATCAGGAAGCATGGAATAAAGACAAGACAACTATCCACATCATGCCAGACACTCCTGAGATCCTCTTAGCCCAACAGAATAACATCACCAACAGCAGGGTAAGTGTCTAGACCTAAATGCACCTCAATTACTGACACATATGGAAACAGCTTTAAAAAATTTCAAGTGAGAGTACATTTACTCATTGATTTTATGGATTTTATATCACAAAAAGGCAGAATGTTATCTTTACTCAGACTTTCCAACACAGCTTACTGTCAAGACAGAGTGAACTGTCTATGTTATTACTTATTTATTATGAACTATATTTATGTATTATTTATTATGAACTATATCTTGCTGTTTATTTTTTCATTGCTATACACTACTGGATTGTCCTACCTCCTACTGTCATCAGTATTAATTGTAGTAGTGTTAGTTTCACTCCTCAGACAATATCATGTTATATTATTCATACCATTTGGTTTTGAAATGGCAATTTGTCTTGTAATGCATTACTTCTGATTTGCTTCCAAAGAAATTATACAGACAAGCAGTTGAAGATATGTTTAAGAAGGGATACAACCTGAAGCCTGATGCCATCGCCATCAAAGCAGCCAAGAAATCAAGAGAAATCATCAGCGATGTGAGATCCTCATTCTCTTCATATACTTAAATTGATTTAAGGATAACATGTGTTGATTAAGCATGTGTTGAGATATTGCTATGGTTTTAATCATAATTGTTTCCCTTCATTTATCTCTCAGTACAAATATAAAGCGGGTTATCGCAAGCAACAAGGACACCACGTTGGAGCTCTTAGTGTCCAGGATGATCCACTGATTGTGCTGGCAATGCATGGTGTTAAGATTGCGAGTGACAATCTCTACAAGAAGGACTTCAACAAGTCCAAAACCAAGTTCCATCTCCCTGTAGACATGCTTAGTCTCGAGCTGGCCAAGAAGTGTCAGAAGCAGGTCAATGATTTCAACTACAGAACTCAACTGCACAACTGGACCTGTCTGCCCGACTCCAGTGACGTTGTCCAAGCCAGGAAGGTCTACGATATTCGTAGTGATGTAAGGTTACATTTAGATTTTGTGCTTGATGTTGGTGGTGGTTTTCTCTACTCACATCTATATTTGCTCTCATAACCCAAGGTTACAACTGTGAAAGTAATGGGACAGTCTGAAAGATTAATCTGAGAATCTTCCTTTTCCAGGCTGTCTACAAGGCTGATATGGAGTGGATCCGTGGGTGTGGCTGGATACCACAGGGTTCTCCAGATGTTCTGAAAGCCAAACATGCTCAGGAAATTCTCAATGACAGACTGTACCGCCAGCCTCCCAGCACTATCAAGTTCACAAGTGCTGTTGACCTGCCAGAAATTGTTCTGTCCAAGCAAAACGCAGAAAACATTAGTAATGTAAGAAATTGTATGTTGTTCCCTCCTGTTTTCTCATCCTGTATTTCCCTTACAGCATTTTATACCAAAAAGACTTCATTTCAAACGTTTCTACGATTTTAAATGATTGTTGACATGTAAAAGGACTGTTTATCAAAGAATAAATAATCTAAACAACCAGATGTTGTCAAAACTCAGAGGCACTTATTTGCCTAATATGACATGGAACCCCATGTTTCCATACAGCAGGTGATGTTTTCCTACACCTTTAGTTTGTAAACTACACTCTTGCATGTGTGTGTAAATCTGCACTGTGGATGTTCATGGAATCAGAGAGAGAACCACAACAGAGGGTTACTGATGACGGCTTTCCATGTTGACTTTTTTGTGACTGAACTTATTTCTACTTCTTTCTGTCGACAGAGGAATTACAAAGCGGCTTGGGAGAAGGACAAAACATGCATTCACATCAATCCTGACACACCAGAAATCCTCCTCTCTAAGGCAAACTCTGTGAACACCAGCAATGTAAGTTTGTTCACATTGTTGGATATCTATGTACTATAATACCATGTCTTTTCATTCTTCTTTGTATCAGTCACTTACCTTTTTGCTTTTGCTTTTCAGAAACTGTACACCAACATTTGGAACAAAGAGAAAGCCAAGGGATACCACATTAAGGAAGACGCCATCTCTGTACTTAAAGCTAGAGCCTCCAGAGATATTGCCAGTGATGTGAGCATTCATTTCATTACAGAGATGCATGTTTGGAATCAAAATGTGAATTACAACCATTTGTCAGATGAGATGTGATGCAATTCGCCATTCCTTTTTCCTTTCCAGTACAAGTACAAGACCGGCTACCGCAAGCAGGTGGGCCACCACATTGGAGCTCTCAGTGTCCAGGATGATCCACTGATTGTGCTGGCAATGCATGGTGCTAAGATTGCGAGTGACGCTCTCTACAAGAAGGACTTCAACAAGTCCAAAACCAAGTTCCATCTCCCTGTAGACATGCTTAATCTCGAGCTGGCCAAGAAGTGTCAGAAGCAGGTCAATGATTTCAACTACAGAACTCAACTGCACAACTGGACCTGTCTGCCCGACTCCAGTGACGTTGTCCAAGCCAGGAAGGTTTACGAAATTCGTAGTGATGTAAGTTATCTACATAGAAATGTCATCTTCCATCATTCCCACATAGAAATAAGGTCAATTGCGGCCACTGGTATACATGTTTTGATCATCACTGTAATGCCTTGACGTTCATCTCTGGGTGATTGACAGGCGGTCTACAGGGCTGACTTGGAGTGGCTTAGGGGCTGTGGATGGAGTCCTCATGAGTCTGTGGAGGTCAAGAGAGTGAAACATGCCCAGGATATCCTGGCTGATGTAAGTAACAACAGTTCCTTGGAAAGATGTAAAAATTTAGGAAACATCGTGTTTGGCATGAAATGGCAGAAGATTTTAATCTCACTTTCTCTGTCTTACAGAGAGGTTACCGTGTGAAACTGGATTCACAGCCATACACAATTCCACATGACCGAGTAGACTTGGCATGCGCCAAGAATGCAGCTGATGTCCTGAATGAGGTCAGTGCAAAGCCTCTAAAACCTGCTTGCTGTGAGCTGCAAGATAATGCAAATGTTGATATATAATTTGCACATTTCAAATCTTATATGATTTTTGTAGGGAGAAACATTCTCTTCCTGCTACTCTGAATTTTTTTACTGGCTTACCTGCTGCTTCTTTTATTCCAGGCTAAATATCGTGAGCAATGGCACAAGGACAAGACCACATACCATCTGACAGACACTCCGACACTGGCAACATGCAGAGAGACAAAAAAGAATCTCCACCCAGTAAAAGATCTCTTCTATTCCCACAATCCCTCTCCTAAGATTTCTTCCTCTGAGCAATGTACGATGCATGTACACAGTCTCACCTCCACAGACTTAAATCCTTTCATTATGCTCCTCTGATTCTCCCCACAGAAACTGTACACTCAGGAATGGAATAAGACCAAAGCTACTGGATACTTCATGCCTGGAGATGCCGTTGGCATCCAGCAATGTATCAAGACATCTAAGATACAAAGTGATGTAAGTAGGCCGTTAATCAGTGTTCAAACCCAGTGTCTATCAAGGATTTTTATGCACTAACTCAATTGGTCTCATTGATTTTAGTGCAATTGTATGCAGCAACTCAATGACTCAAATGTCATAGATTCTGATAAATATATACTCTTCTCATCAATAACGGACTGTGATGCATTTTTTCCTACAGCACAAGTACCATGACAGCTACCGCAAGCAGGTTGGCCACCACATCGGAGCCCTCAGCGTCCAGGATGATCCACTGCTGATGTTGGCCTTGAACTCTGCTAAGATTGCCAGTGATGCTCTTTACAAGAAGGACTTCAACAAGTCCAAGACTAAGTTCAATCTACCTGTTGACATGATAGCATTTGAGCTGGCAAAGAAGTGCCAAATCCAGGTCAACGACGATCACTACAGAACCCGTCTGCACAACTGGACCTGCCTGCCCGATCAGAATGATGTTATTCAGGCCCGCAAAGTATACGACATCAACAGCGATGTGAGTCCACAATACTTTATAACTAGCCTGACGTAGCCATACTCTATTCTATTCAGAATGTGAATCTGATACTGCTCCATTGGAATGTGATTATGGGGCGTGTTTCAACCGGTACATGGGGGAAAATGCCTCTGCACTCAATTGGATAGACCTAACCAATCAGAGCACTCAATTGGATAGACCTAACCAATCAGAGCAACAAAATAGCCTACCGTGAATCCTGTAAGGAGAACAGCCGAATCATCCTTTATCTCGGCAAATGCCTTAATGCTGTTTTCTGATCATTTTTTAAAGTTAAGCTATGTAACATCAGACGCAATAGGAAATTCTAAATATCAAGCTTCTCTAGCGACAGGCTTTTTGTTGTACACAAAATCAACCGAAGTGCGCTCAGGTGACATGATAGACTAGGCACCGTTGCTCATCTGGCTATCATCGTATAAAGCCAGACAATTTGATTGGTGCGGTAGGTTCGAACTGCTCTGGTTTGGGCATAGTTGCTTCTCAATGGAGTCCAGACAGAATTTCCCGACCTCAAATTTTGTGGGCTTCCAGGCTACTTTATAACCCCATTAGAACAAAATCACTTATTGTGATTGTATTGTATTGAGCAATATTGAAATCCATTCATTCTGTTGCGGATTCATTTAGTTTCTGTCATCCTCCCACAAAAGCATTGATGTTTGTCTGTTCCTCCATCAGATAATTTATAAAGCCGATCTGGAATGGATCCGTGGATGTGGATGGGTTCCTGCAGAATCTGTTGATCATGTCAAAGTCAGAAAAGCCCAACAGATCATGAATGAGGTAGGTTGTCTATGAAACTACTAAAGAGAAGTACATAACCTTTATATATAAATATCAAAAGGCAACTAAAAAGGCAACATCACATAAAGGTATACAAGGGCTGCATCACTAAATATATCACTGAATACTACAATATTTAATGGAACCATAACATATTCTTACAATAAAGAGTAATGCATATTTTTTATGCTATAAATGGGATATTTATCCTTATTCTGTCACTCCCATTATTATTCCTTATTACTATTGTCCTGTTTTCTTTGTTACAGAGACTTTACAAAAAGGACGCTAAGGAGGGCTTTAGCAAGTTCACTCTCATTGTCGATCGCCCTGAGATTATCCAGGCTAAAGTCAATGCCTTCCAACTCAGTGACGTGAGTATCCACAATCAAGTGGCTTTCCTTTATCTGTCCATTTTGAACCTTTCTCTGTTCAGCTGAACAAGGCTAAACTATCTTGTTTTTGTTAATGCAGCTGAAGTACAAAGAGTCCTTCAATGCGGAGAAGGGTCATTACATTGGTTCTGATGACACACCCCAGATGGCTCATTGCAGAGAGTCTGCCAAGAACATCAGTGAGGTAACGCAGAGTTAACTTCTTTCTAACTATAAACTTCATTGGAACTATTTATTTCGCTAAACACTGCAAGGAGCCTGGAGTCCCGTTTTTAGGAGGTTTATGAATTATGTGATTTCTGTGCAGAAACTGTACAAGCTGAACTGGGATGAAAGCAAAGCCACTGGCTACCAACTGAACCATGAGTACCTCCCTCTGCTGATTGCCAAGAAAGCCAGGGACAGCGTCAGTGATGTGAGTATCTCTTCAGTTTCCTTTCATCAATCAACTTTCCAGTCAAACTCAAATAACTTCAGTTCTCATAAAAGGGGTATATTATGTCTACACTGTTGACTTTGTGTCTTCAGTCACAAATATAATCACATAATGATACATATATTCTCTAACATGCAATGTCTTTTTTTTTATGAATCCAAACCACTCAGGCCAAGTACAAAAACGCCCATGAGAAGGAAAAGGGCCATTACAAGGCTGCCAACATCCTAGACTTCCCTGATGTGATGCGCTATGGTGAAATAGAGAAGATGAAGAACCTGGTAAGATACTTTCACTGAACATACATGTTGACATCAAACACACTGCACTTCTAACATCTAGACACTCATACTGTACAGTATATGCCTCTCAGTATTACAGCTTCTCAGTATTATCCGCTGACACTGATACTGAATTATTTTATTTATTATTAGCATTAATTTCTATACTATTTATTGTTTTATTTCTGTGCAGAGGGACTACCATAAGGACTACAATGAGATCAAGACTAAGCTTCACATTCCTGTGGACATGATTAGCCATGTTGTGGCCAGGAAATGTCAGGACATCCTAAGTGAAGAGAAGTACCGAACCTACCTCCACCAATGGACATGCCACCCTGACCAAAATGATGCTATCCGTGCTCGCCGCGCCAATGAGATTTTGAGTGACGTAGGTCATCCCTAACTATCAAATGTTCGAATCATCTAATTTTTAGATAATCTTTGTGCTCTTTTCTGCCAATGTGATCTTTTCTACATTATATGGGGCGCTTATCTTTCTCTTTCAGGTCTTCTACAAGGAGGATCTGAACTGGACAAAGGGCATCGGCTGCTATGCCTGGGACACCCCAGAAATTCTTCGTGCCAAGAAGGCCTACGAGCTTCAGAGTGATGTAAGAGCCAGACAGATTGGACAAACTTTGATATTCAATGGTTCTGCTTTCTGAAAAGTTTAAGCTTCCGAAGGTCTTAAGCAGACTACAATTTAAAACAATCAAGCATGACAAACCTAAATTAACATAAGCACTGTATTTTATTTTATTTTTGACAGATCAAATACAAAGCTGAGGGCAAGAAGGAATTCAACAACTACTCTATTGTGACAGACACCCCTGTTTATGTCACTGCTGTCCTGGGACACACCTGGGCCAGTGAGGTAAAATGCCTCATCTGATAATCATATTTTAGCTCTAACACGGTTCCAGTGTTGAATAATGATCTGTAAGAGTATAATCTGAGTGTTCTCTATTCATCCTCAGTTGAACTACAGAGAGGCATACCACAGGGAGAAGCACTTGTACACCACCACTCTCGACACGTTTGACTATGCCCGCTGTCATAACCTCAAGCATCTCTTCAGCACGGTACGCTCATCAAACCATAAGTCACGTCCATATTGTTCCACTTCAAGTTATTTTCTATTATTGTTGAACTGTTGTGTTGTCTAACATAGCATATGTTGCAACTATTAAACAGACCGATTATACTGCCGCATGGAACAAGATCAAGGCCAAGAGCTACTTCATCCCACACGACTCTCATGCACTGGCCCATGCTAAACGGCAGAGGGTTATCCTCAGCCCTGTGAGTCAAATACTACTACAATATAAATTTAAATATAGAGATACAAATATATTTAATAATTACCTATACATGAACTCTGTGACCATATGGAAATGTTCAATTGTATAATGACAGGCAAAATACCGTGAGGATTACGAGAAGTTCAAGTCCCTCTACAGCTTGCCCAAATCCATTGAGGATGATCCTGCCACACTTAGGTGCCTCAATGCTGGAAAACTTGTCCTTGACGTGAGTACATTTATTTTCCCACAGACACTTCTCATGTCACAACATTTATGTGTTTGATATCGATGTCCTTTTTCTTTTGGTGCAAGCCTAAGCTTTTCACTTATATGTCTCTTTATGAACCAGCGTTTGTACAAAGAAAAATATGAGAAGACAAAGGCCAAGGTGACCGTGCCTCCTGACATGGTTGACATTGTAGAATCACGAAGGACCCAGAAGGCCGTCAGTGAGATTGATTACCGCAAGATTATGCACCAGTGGATCTGCCTGCCAGACATGCAGGTCTTCCAGCACTCCCGCAAAGTTGCTGAGCAGTTCAGTGATGTAAGTGAGATCTTTTTCATGGTATATTAGTTATTTGTGTGTGCCTGTCTGTTTTTAAACATGTACAGTACAAATCGTGTGATCATTGTGACTAGCTTTGGATAAAACGTTCCTTGTTGCCCCACAGATCTGCTACAAGGATGACCTGAACTGGCTGAGGGGAATCGGCTGCTATGCCTGGGACACTCCTGAGATTGTGCGTAGCAAGAACGCCATGCAGATGCAGAGTAATGTAAGTCTTCTGACCACTCTATCTCATCTCATTTTTTTCTTACCTTATCCTCATAGTTCCCACTTCTTTCTGTGCTAATACCATGCGATGTGAATCTTCTCATGGTGTGACTTTTCATCATTCCTCCCCCTCTTTTAGAATGCGTACAAAGCCAAGGGAATTCAGCAGTTCAAGGATTACTCTGTGGTGTTGGAGACTCCTGTGTATGAGACATGCAAGCTGAGCGCTCATAACCTTAGTGATGTAAGTTTTACTCTTGAGACAGTTCACTTACACATAAAACCACACTACTACTCCAAAGGTACAATCCAGTAGGTAACACATTCACCAGTAACTGACTCCAAAAACAGCTAATCATCATTCAAGAATTGTTATTTCTTTATGGTCAGTTTTTTCACAGATGTTGTCTCACACTATGATTTTTCTCTCTTCTCCCTCAGCTCAACTACCGTCACGACTACGCCACCAATGTCAAAGGACAATTCACCTCTCCCGCAGTCACCGTTGATACAGAGAGAGCTCGCCTCAATCAGTACATCCAGAGTGATGTAAGAAAATGAATGTGTAGAAATGCATAGATGCATTCTGAATGAATATCCTGGTCAGTGCTACACGTATTGTGTGTGAGCATTCTCTTTTGTCTTTTCCTTTCTGTTCCACCTCAGAACCTCTACAAAGAGGAAAGCAAGAGTGCCATGGCGAAGGGCTATGAGCTTCCCTACGACACTCCTGCCATCAAACATGCCAAGGCCACTTCTCTCAACTGCAGTGATGTGAGTGAGACCACAAGCTTGTCCTGCTCGCTCCCTCCTACTGTACAACAGGGGGAAAACAGCCCTTTTTGAATGAATGTGATTTTGTGTTCTTCGATCTGATTTGTACAGGTGAGATACAAACTGAAACACGACCAAACCAAGGCCACAGGCTACTCCCTGGACCCTGAGGGTGTCCACTTTGTAACCATCAGAAACGCCAACAAGATCACCAATGACGTAAGATTCAAATGGTTGTTTTGAAGGGCTTAAGTTAGTATCTCCCATTTCAGATTACAGTTACAGATTAAGTTTTCATTGACCTAGAAGTTAGTTAGAAATGAGATCATTGGAACATATAATGCCAATTATCAATGATAAGCTTTAACTATCTATCATGTTAATAATCCATTATGCACATGCCTCTAAGAATAACCATGAGTGCAGTTTTTGTAACTCATTTTCATCGTCTTTACATTCCCTCACAGCGTCTGTACCGCGAGAAATATGAGAAGACAAAGGACAAAATCCACCCCATCTACGACACACCAGAAACCCTGCAAGTCAAGGCCAACCAGGAAAACATCAGTGATGTACGTGACTGTCATCTTTATCCCCATTCTTCCAAAGAACAAAACCGAGCAAAACAAAAATATCAATGAACTCTTTGCTGCTCTTTTTTTGTTTTTACCTAAGCATTTCTTAGCTTCTGCTGAAATGTGTGTTGAGACACTGGAATGAGTTTGTTATGTTTTTTTTTCTTCTGCAGCTGTGCTACAAGGAGAAGTTCCTTGCCATTAGAGGCCAGCACATTCCCATGCCCATCACCCCTCAGATCATGCACTGCTTCCATGTCAACGAGATCAACAGTGAGGTAAGTGTTGACACAAATACATGGAGAGTAAAAATGTCCCAGACGTGCCAATTTTCTGGTGTCATTGATGTGCATCTGTTTGGAGTACTGTTTAACAGTGTGGTCCAATGTCCGTGTGTGTGTGTGTGTGTGTGTGTGTGTGTGTGTGTGTGTGTGTGTGTGTGTGTGTGTCCACAGCTCAGGTACAAAGAGGATCTGCTCTGGCTGCGGGGTATCGGCTGCTTCATGGCAGACTCTCCTGAGATGACCCGCATTCGCGAGTACACCAAGTTCAGGGTAACTTCTTTCTGCTCCACTTTCTCTTTCAAATGTTTTTTTTTTTGACACAACCTCTGATTTTATGTATCCGATTTTGTTTCTCTCTCATTTCTTTTCCCCCTGCCTCTCTCTAGAACAACTATGCAGTTGAAGCCAAGAAGAACTATACCAACTTCTCTGTGGTGTTGGACACCCCGGAGTACCAGCGTGTGTCCGAGCTGAAGACCCACATGAGCAATGTAAGTTAGACCTTTGAGATCACATATACATGAATCACATGCACACAGACAATTTTTCCCTCAGTTTTTAGTTTAACACATTTTTTTTTAATCTTCTCTCCTAGTTGATCTACAAAGCGCAAGGCAAACAGGAGATGAGCAAGTGCACCAACACTTTAGACAGTGTGGATTTCCAGAGAGCCAAATGGGCCCAGAAACTGAACAACCAGTACCAGTACACCGAAGTCGCCTCCAAGGAGAGAGCCTTCTTCACTCCTGAGACAAACACTCCCACCATTGTCCATGCCAGACAGATGAAAGTGATGATGAGTGAGGTAGGACTGCTCTTCATCCTCATTTACTGCTGACTGACTGCTCTTCATCGTCATGTACTGCTGACTGAAGCTTTATACCACTTCTAATTGTAAACCACTTGTTTGTGTTAATGGTCATTTACTTTAACATTTGTTTTCCTTCTATTCTAGACCAAGTACAAGGATCAGTATGAGAAGATGAAGCACAGGTACACTGCCATCCATGACACCCCCATGCTGGTTCGTGCCAAGAAAGCCTACCTGCAGTCCAGTGACGTAAGTAAAACACCGCCCAGCCTCCCAGCCTTGTGTCATCATTCCACGTCACGTAATTGAGCCTCACACGATTATGCTTGACCAACACAGCTGCGCTACAAGGAGACCTTCGAGCTGTCCAAGGGACACTACCACCCAACCAAGGATGCTCTGGACATTCTCTGTGCCAAGAGAGTCAGAGATGACATCAGTGAGGTCAGTATACAGCCACCTGGGGATCTGAGGGACAGGGGCTTCCAATAAAAAAATAAAAAAAGATATAATGGCTGTGATCACCACATGGAGTCACTTCTCTTTCCCTGCGTGAAACAGGTCAAGTACAGAGAGAAGTACATCAGTACTCTGGGAACCTGGAAGTCCATCCCAGACCGTCCCGAGTTTTTCCACAGCAGGGTGGTCACCGATTGCATCAGTGATGTGAGTATCACAGCCTAACCCACATAAACGACGGTCACTCATATTTTCCTGAGGATCTCTTCCTGTTGTGAATGGTGCACATCACATGTGTGTTCTCTCTCAATCTTAAGCTCAAGTACAAAGAGGACCTGGACTGGATCAAGGGCATTGGTTGCTATGTGTGGGACAGACCTGAGATGGTACAAGCAGAAAAGAACAAGACTCTCTACAGCGAGGTAAAATTTCAATAGGTGCCCTTATCCTGTGTCTGCATTTAAAAGTTTTGAAAAAAATAAAATCCTTTTGCAATAAAGCTCATTTATAACACAACGTAAAATAAAATATTTTGAGAATGCAGTACTACAGCAACACTACTGTTCGCCATTACTGTAGTTTTCAGATTAGTATTGCTTTAATCAGGTTTTAGTAAAAGCAACAAATATTTTCCTTATACTCCCCATTCTCCCCCCTAACTAACAGAGGCTGTACAAAGCATCATATGAGAAAAACAGAGGTAACTTCAAGTACACCTGTGACTCACCATTCTTCGAGGCCGCCAAGAATGCTTCAATTCTCGCCAACGATGTAAGTAACCGGAAGCATGCCAAAAAATATGTCTCTATTTCGACATTTTATAAAAATAATATTTTTATATATTATTACAATCACATTGTGTATATATATAATATGTATTATTTCTGTTTATGTCCTATAATGCTGCTTTGGACTCAGGTCTAAAGGTAAAGAAGGCAATGTTAAGCGGAATTGTTAACACTGATTGATTGTTCATGGATTTCTGTTCTTGTATTGCTTCCTTTTTTGTTCAAATATCTATTTTGTTAAGTCCTGTATATCCCTTCCGGTGTAGCAGGAATGTGCAGTCAAAACTCTTGGCAGTTGTCTTTAACTATCATTTGACGTTTTGAGCAGAGGTCCTACAGAGCCGCTTATGAGAAGTCCAAGGATAAGTACACCTATATTCTCGACGACCCTAGAAACATCCAGGCTAAGGAGGCTCTGAAGCTGAGACAGGTACAGCCATGAGCTCCTGTCTCCACACGGCCAATCACCAGGCCCGACCAAACCCAACCCACAGCCTGGCATGAGGCCGTCGAACATCCGCTGGATGTTGCGGCTGCATGGCATCGATGTTCAACGTTTCACGTCCCTTTCTCTTTCTGTAATCTAGGTCTCCCATTGGGTCACTATGGTCCACTATGGATTATTAAGTGTGCCCCTTGATCTATGTGCTCCAGATGACAGCCCTCCAACTCACTCCATTCAGTTTGTCGCTACACTGACATCGCAAAACAATAGGTTCCCCCCCCAAAAATAAAACAAATAAATGGTATCTGTTAAAACTTCTGATCAAGATGTATCCCTGGAGCCCATAGATCAAGTCTGGGAGGGAAGCTTAGTTCCCAGGAGCTCATCTCTGACCCCAACCGCTCTCTTTCCTCCCTCTATCCTGTCTCCAACCTCTGCATGAACTGTGGTGTCTGTGTCTCTGTCTTTGTTTCGGACAGTCTAAGTATAAGTCCAGGGCCAAGGAGCTGCTCAAGAGCGGCTGCAACGAGCTGCTCCGCCCTGACATCCTGGGGGCCATCTTTAACTCCAGCATGTGGAGTAAGGTAATGTCGCGGCTTGCCCCGTGGATGAGACTGTACCACCCCCCCTTAGGTAGCTGACCCCCTGCTCCCACCACCTCTTCCTTAGTTCAGAGATCCATGCCTCCATTCCTTACCCCACCCCGTAACTCCACTTATGATATGACAACCTTAACTAGTTCATCACCACATCATCACCTTCCCACTATTTTTCCACCCATCCACACCCTTGCTTCTTAAAACCCCCACAACCTTCCCTGATAGCTAAGTCTCCCCAAGTAGTTTTGAGAGCCTCTTTTCAGAGGCTTACCTGCGTGATATGGAGGATTTTGTTGATGAAAGCAACGATTCAACTGCACATTCACGTTTTGAGAGGTTTACATACAATATATAGAATCCACTTCTCCTTTTGTTTAAGTAACATTACAGTAAGTATTGTAATGTGTTAAGTAGTAAAAGTAATATATAAGGATAAATATATATTTGTCTTATTTAGAGAGTAATATTTCCAATCAGAAGTTCTAATAGTAAGTACTAGTAGACAATGTAGTTGCTATAATTTTATTTTGCTCATAGAAATGTATAGTAAGGACAATGTAATGACCTACACATGGAATTTAGATTTTTTTCAGTTAGCTGAATGGAAATTCTTTCATGGAACTCTAGTTCTTCCAGACTCCGTAATGGTAAAAAGTCTCTGTCAAAAGTGTAGTTCTGTGTAATGTCGCCCGAAGTTGCTTTCAACCTCCGACTTATGTTGCACAAGTGTGTACCGCATGTACTCACATATTGCTGTTTGTATACTTGTTTAGCAGTTAAGCCTGTGAATGCTCTCCATTAATTCTGTTAAAGTAATTCTTCCACTTTACTAATATGTTGTCTCTGTGTTTCCTGTATATTGTGTGAACTTATATAAATTGACACAATATACATCAACAATACCTATACATCGATATATGTATTTGTTGATGTAAACAGTATTGTTTACAGTTTTTCCACATTACAGTTACAGTACACACTGGCATGAATATGATTTATATATTGATATTTGATTTATATATTGATATATTTGATTGATATATTGATATATTCATAAACTATATTCAAATACCGAATATTAAAGATAAAAAAAAAAAAAAATCAGTCTTTATTGTAAATACACATGAGCCCCTATAAATGTTTCTAACTTTGCTATTTATTCCACCCCCCCTTCCCTCAGTGGAAGTACAGGGAGCAGTATGAGCGTGCCAAGGACAAGTTCACCCCAGTGCTGGACACCCCTGAGCACCAGGTCCACAAGCGCAGAAAGCAGATCAGCGATGTGAGTGCCCAGTTGTACTGATGCCATTTGTTGGTGACTCAATATGGATAACTAAGCTATTGCGGTTGTGTGAAACCAGTGGTGACATTTTTCCGTATCAATTCATTTTTAGATTGTTTACAAGATGGAGTATAACAAGAACAAAGCTAGGGGCTACACTTTGCCCCATGATACTCCTCTGAACCATCACATGAAGAGAGTCAAGGAGATCACCAGCGACGTAAGTCTACCTTTAACTTCACTCATCTTCTGAAAAAAAAATTACAGATCCGCCAGCCAACGTTTTCTGTTAAGCACGATTTCCTTTCAAAAAACAGCTGAAGTATAAGGAAGTCTATGAGAAGAACAAGACCCATATCACCATGGATCCAGATGCCTTCGACATCCGTGCTGCCAAGGAGGCCTACAAGAACATCAGCAATGTATGTGGTCCTTCCGTCTACCAATTTTGTGTGTGTGAGTGTTTGGGGGGGGGGGGTTGGGGTTTGTCTCAGAGGGTATTTTCTACCCCGTTCTCTTCTCAACACCTAAACCCTAACACTTATCCACATCCTTCCACTCCCTTTTAGCTTACCTACAAGAAGAAGTATGAAGCCAACAAGATGAAGTGGATCTGGACCGCTGACAGGCCTGACTTCCTCTACCATGCCAGGAACCAGCTCCAGCAGAGCGATGTGAGTCAACCTCTCCTTTGCAAGTCCATTACATTGTCTATATGAACACATGGACAGCAGTTCAATTTCAAATTGCTTCATCTCTTTGTCTTGTTTTATCTTTTAATTGTGAAGTTCTGCAATTTGATTTCACTGTGATTACCTTCTTATCCACACAGATTGATTACAAGTATGACAAGGAGAGTCTCAAGGGCTGTGTGATTGCAGTTCCAGAGGACAAGTTGACAGAACTGGCTAAGAAGAATACAGAGATGTACAGTAATGTGAGTCATTGTGCCTTGTTCAAAGACTGAAAGACAACAACAACACGTTACATTTATATATCGCTTTTCTCGACACTCAAAGCGCTTCACCGTGAAGGGTTGGACCTCACTAACCACCACCAATGTGTGAAAGATAACACATGCCCCCTGCTGCAGTGAGGATGAGCTTGCTAACAATCTACTGTATGTCTACTGTATGTTCCTCTCCCTCTCTCTACTTCTTTACAGGTGAAATACAAGCAGAAGTATGAGGAAGCTAAGGGACACTACAGGGCTGTTCTGGACACTCCTCAGATTCTTCATGCTAAATCAGTGGCTACTCTCGTCTCCGAGGTGGGAATTCATCCATCCATCTATTCATTAATCTTTTCATTCATTCATTTGTTCATTCAAGCATCACACATTGAACAGTTTGAACATGGCAGGTGTTAGCACAGTGCCCATAATGCTGCTCTTATTTTGTCTTTCAGAGTAAATACAAAGAGGCCAGCAAAAAGGACCATCAGTCTGGTTCCTTCACAACCCTGCCCCAGACTCGTGAGACCGTTCACAGCAAGGAGATGGCCAAAATGCAAAGCGGGGTACTGCAATCCTTCTCAAGCATAATCATTTCTCGAACATCTCCTTTTTGTCTACAACATTTCGTATGATTGAGATATTTTTTATATTTTTTATATTTTTGCCCATACCCTAAAACAAACCCTCCAATGTCCCAACAGAAACTGTACAAGAAGAAGTTCGAGCAGGATAAGGGCAAGTCCAAGTACAATGCAATGATACTTCCTCCTGATGTTCTGCATGCCATGGACGTGGCCAAGAACCAGAGCAACGTGAGTTACACTCCTACAGTCCAGCACATTAGAGGTGTTATTTATTTGCCATCCACTTACTGTACTGAAATTACAGACTAGCAGTCAACTGGACAGTGAGTTTCAGTCAGGCATTTTGGTCTTGACATCATGTAACACTAATACTGATTCCAGGTACACTATGACGATCTTTGGCATTTGTTCCAGAGGTCTGAGGTCTACACAAGGGTCTGATCCAACAAAGCCGTTGTGGTCAAGTGGTAGATCAGTGATTTCTTTTTCACCTCTCTTTTTGCAGATTGCATACAAGCAACAAGCCAAGGAAAAGCTGCATTACACCCCAGTGGCAGACCGCCCAGACATCAGGAAGGCCACTCAGGCTGCTAAGCTCATAAGCGATGTGAGAAGCTCTTGAACACATGAACCCACCAAATGCATATACTTCACTACTGCACCACACATTAACAACATCTACACAGTAAATACCAGTAGGAAGTGAAATCTCATTGGTTAGTGTGGTGTCCCTGTCCCTGTGTTTACAGGTTGGCTATCGTGACAAGGCTCGTCAGGAGGCAAGCCGCGGAGGGTCTCTGTCTTACCGCCCTGACATTGCCCTGGCCACAGAAGTGTCCAAGTTGACTAGCACGGTACTGTTACCTCGTCTGGAACTCGCTACATTGCTCATGTGATATCTGCTATTGTCGTTAAATGCAGCAAATGTATGATACAATAGGTTGCTTACTGCCCCCCCATCAGTCACCACTGATAGTTTTTCGAATTATTGTTGCAAGGTGCGGTCTGTGTTGCCATAGTATTGCACTGCCAAGCAGTAGCAGCAGTAGTAGTACTCCCCTATTCCTTCAGTGCTTCAGCAGAGCTTGTCCAGCCACCCTTTAATCCCCATTAATCTCCATGTCCAGAGCGGTCCATGTTAACCCTAAGTGTCTAAAACCCATTCGACCAGCTGTAATATCCTTTCCTTTGACATCATTCCCCTTTAACCTGTCCTTGTACCTGTTTTATGTGATCCCTCCCTCCTATTCCCCATCCCTTCATATTCATCCCATGCTTCCTCCCCCCTTCCTCTTCCTCCCCCCCCCCCAACCTCTCTCCCTCTTCTTCCTGTGCCTCCCTTCACTGCTCACCCCTGACTTCCCACTGCACTTTGTAGGAGGATAGGCCAAGCCTCCATGGAATCGCCTCCATTGACACCCCCCAGATGCGCCACATTAAGAAAATGAGTGCCCTGACTAGTGATGTAAGGAGGTGCCCTGTGCCCACGGGGCAGAGGGCTGCCATTTTTCCTCTCTGTCTGTTCCCGTCACTTCCTGTTTCTGCTTCTCTGACTGACTGATTGATTTCTTGTAGCATGCACAAGCATAATTTCAATCACAAACTGAGAAAATAAACAAATATGCAAACAAAAACAGGATACGCAAGTATATTACAAAAAACAGGACATACAGAAAAGACTTTTCATTTTTTGACATAATTTTTGTCTACAGGACTTTCTACATATTCCCACCCACAACCTACCCGTGTCCTATCCTAGTTTATTTTGTTGTTGTTGCCTTTTCATTTTCATTTTTTCTTATTTTTTTTTTTTTTTGCCAAAGTTGCTTCTGTGTCAAGCAATGCTTTGTAGTAAAGCCTCCTAATGCTCTTTCTTATTTTTTATTATTCCCTTTTTCACAAAACAACATCCTGTCTTCAACAGTATCAACACATTTTACCATGTTTGAGCCACCATGACATGAACTCCGTTATCGTCCCTGTCTGAATGCTATAAATTGTTGGTGTCTTGCATCTTTCGTATTACTCATGTACTCAAGCTGAGAACTCTGCAGATCTGCCTAAAACAGATCTTTAGAAATTTGCTACAGCTCCAATTCCACTCTAGGTGGCATAGTTGACCATACAAATTGTACACACTCTTGGCCTGTGGTGTTTTTCCAGTTTTTATTTTTGGATCTGCACAGTTCTCAGGCAACCCTTGCTTGATGTTAATTGACATTATTTTTCCCTTTTACCAACCCAGAGTATTTCTCCACAGAAATGGAGTCTCCTTCAAGACGTCTTTGCTGCTTTGTTTAAAAAGCTTGTTCAACAAATTATACACATAATACATACATTCTATATAGACATTTTTGCCACTTGGGATCATTGCATAATCAATCAGTACTGAAAGAGCTATTCAGGCCTTTCAAGATCATCTGTCATGGCACTAGTTCCAACTGGCAATGCATGTTTCTGTCAATTAATGATATGACCCCGTCCAAAGCCTTATTTCACTATTGGTAAAAGCATGCTCATCAAGAGAACATAAACACATATTTTGTAATATTTTGCTCGCCAGCTACCGGTATATACAATTATTACTGTGATTGTTACTTACATTTTAATGGGTGTTCCTTCCCAGGTGAAGTACAAGGAGAAGTTTGACAAGGAAATGAAAGGACAGAGGCCACAGTATGACATGAAAGAGAGCAAGATTTATAAAACTCTTAAGGATGCAAATACTCTTGCAAGCGAGGTAAATTTGACAATTGATAATTCAATGAAAATGTATTTTTTATTTACCCCATAAGCATATTCAAATGACAAATCCATCATATACTGTATCTATTTGTGTGTGTGTGTGTGTCTTTGCTTTTGCTGTTCATAGGTGAAGTACAAGCGTGACCTGAAGAAGATCCACAAGCCTGTGACTGACATGGCTGAATCCCTGTCCATGCAGCACAACCTTAGCACCAGCAAACTGTCCAGTGATGTAAGACATCCATAACCTCCCCCCACCCGCTAACCTCCCTCACTTTTTCTTTTCCCTCCATTTTAACCTCCACATACTCTTGCCTCCCGTCATGTAATATCCCTCCTCCTCCTCACTCTACCACAAATGGCCATCTCATGCCATGGCTCGCCACTTGTGTCTTTTTCTTTTTTCCTGAACCTCATTTATTACATCCTTGACACCTAATTCTGCAGGAGCATCATGCGGTAGTGACCCTTGCCTTTCTCACATACTGGATTTTAGCCTGGTCAGTAACAACATTTTTTTCCCATCCATCTCTGATCTAAGCACTAGAGTAGCATCTACTTTAACCTCTAACTTCAAATGCTGTTAGATTTCTACACCCTTTCTTCATATAACGAAGCCTCTTTTTAACACCTTTTTCCTTACCAAACATCTTTGTCATTCTTTCTTGTCTGCACTTTTGTAATATTTTTGTTTAACTTTTTCCATAAATATAGTACAAATTAAGCCTAAAGTATGTATTACTTAGCTTTACTTTAATTTAAAAAAAAAAACAACAAAAAACAATATCAGTTGTATGCCTTTTAATATTTTTAATTTTTGTCCTTTTTTATCTTTACTATTTTAATTTTTGTTCTTTCCTTTTTTTCTTGATGTTTTGATTACCTTTTTGAAATCGGTGTGAGAAGGCTTTGTATATTGATATTGGTATTGATACTGAGCTGTTTTATCGGGCGTTCCCTCTCAGTACCGATACAAGAAGAAGTTTGAGGAGAGTAAGGGTCACTACCTTATGATCCCTGACACACCTGAACAGCTTCACCTCAAAGAGGCATCTGAACTGCAGAGTCACGTAAGTCAGACCGTGTCAGTGAGGGGTCCTCCAAGCCTATCCTGCCGACAACGCCAGAACTACTTCCCTCACGTGTGTGTGTGTGAGAGGTGAAAAGTCCAAGACCTTCTCATCTCTCAGGTCCTTCGCCATCCTACCCTCCCGGGGCTGATGGATGTGTTTGTCTAGTGTTTGTTATTGTTTTTATTTGTTTGGGTTTGGTTGTCCTGTAAAAGTTGTTTTACTGGAGAGAGTGGTCTGCAGGGTTATGCGAGGCAGTTTTATGTTGACAGTAAAACCTTTCCCCACGTCATTAAGGCTGGAGCCAGCAGTGTACATTATGTTGTTCTCCTTTTCACTGTAATAATGTTCCATCTAACTGGGGGAAAGGTCTTTTTAGAATTGCACTGCATTGTGTGATTAGTGTGCTATTTTCTGTGTTTATGGCTCCAATGTAGACGGCAGTAAGGTCTATGGTGCACCCTGAATGCAGAGTGATGTTCATATTGTGCCAGTATGCCAATATGGTATCATTTTGCACTGACACCATGACACAATTGTTTAAAACACAATTATTTGAGCCATAATTGGAAACAAACACATCCCTGTGTATCCCTATATATTTTATTGTACCTAACCTGCAGCAGCACCTTCTTTCACGTTAGTGTCTACTGAGTAATGTATGGCAATATCTGTGATGGCAGGTCAAGTACAAGGAGAAGTATGAGAAGGAGAAAGGCAAGGCCATGCTGGACTTTGAAACCCCCACGTATGTGACCGCTAAGGAGGCCCAGCACATGCAGAGCCAGGTAAATACAGAATTCTGACGCTTCCAGAGAACACTGGTTGGGTAAATAACATTCCTTTGTTCCACACTCTGTGGAAGTTTACTCTGTGGCTTGTGTAAACCTCAGAAAACTGTTAAGTGTGAATATAAATGTAAAAAATACAATGACAGGAAAAAGTCATAGCTTGCAGATGGATACCACTGTGAGTAAAACTGTGCATTTATGTAAGTTATTGGGTCAATATTTGCTCTCTGGATCCAAAGGCAAGGTAGAGTATGTGGCTTGCAATGTATATGTGCATCCTACCTAACAAGTATATGTAATTATGTTGCCATGTATTGTCTGTTTGTGTAATATATAAGTAATTCTGGAGATATGTCATCCACAACAGGTAAAATATATTTTAACAACACTCGACCCTAAAACACCTAGACTGTCACTATATGTTGAGTGGATATCTTGAAATGTTTCCACCTCTCTTACGTACAACTGGGTGAGTCGTCAAGGCACAATGTGTTGTGACTCTGCCTCTTTGATTCTCACGGCGAATATAGAAAGACTATAGGAAGGACTATGAGGAATCCGTGAAGGGCAAGAACCTGTCAGGCCTGGAGATCACCCCGGCCATGTTACATGTCAGACATGCCACCAAAATAGCTAGCGAGGTAATGGTTGGGCCTTTTCATACTCTTGTCCTCTTCCCGACCCTGGTAATCATACTAAGACCACCACCATCACCTCCTCTTCTTAATCTACTGAGTGCTTTTCTTTGGGAAACGTTAAGTCACTCTACACCCCTTAAGTAGTAAGCCTGCATGATTCACCTACCTATGATAATACACCAAATAATTCCTCCCTGTTTCATAGCTTCCGATTGTGTCGTACTGTAGGTGTTTTAGTGTTTTATTGTTGTTTTTTTTGTTCTCGTCGTCTATTTTTGACTTATTTGACCTCAAACATCACCCACCCTTCCATAACCTGCGTAGTTTGTGTGTGAAATAACACTGTCTTGGTTTTGGCTTGTAAAGGACTGTCCTGTTGCCAGGAGCAGTTAAGTTATTATTGGATCGTGGTAACATTTCATATTGTTCTCATTAAATCCCAAATCTTTTGTTTTATTTTTTCAACAAAGAGCGGTGATGTATTTTTTGTCTTTTGTCAAAATGTCTGATAAAAGATGTATCACATTTTATCAGGTTGCTTACCTAATTCACCAATACCTTCCTTCCATCATGAAATATTATTAAATACAAATATAATGTATATATAATCTTATATAATGTTTTTTTACTACTGTAAATCTAAGTTAATTCCATCTGAAAGATCTAAAACAGATCAGACCCCATTTTAATTGATTTGGACTAAAAGAAACTGCACTGGTTGAAGGGAGGCTTGGTGTAATTGTGTCCTGTCCTGAGGATGAGCAGTACTCTGCTATCCGCTGGCGTTACTGCGCAGTTTGTGTGTGTCCTGCTGTATGTCTCTCTGCAGTCTCTCTTGTTCTTCTCCGCCATGTAGAAAGAGTACAGAAAGGATCTAGAGGAAGGGGTGAAGGGTAAAGGGCTTACAGTACTGGAGGAAACTCCGGAAATGCTGAGGGCAAAGAATGCTACTCAGATCCTGAACGAGGTAGGACCGCAGGTCGACTGGAGATTTGTGATACTCCTCTACATGATTTCCTCCTTTCCAATCCCTTCCTTCTAGCTTAGCTGCTATACTAACAGGCGATTGCTTCAATTTAATGATACCTTGTCCTTTTGGTGTGTACTACTAATTCTTCCTGACGTCACTAACATACAAAACCTTATGAAGGATCCTCTGCTGCCGTTACCAGTTTAATGAAGTATGATGACAATAAACTGTCTTATTCCCACTAAACATGACTTTGCCTTACAGATGTAACTGGACTCTCCAAGTCACATAACTCCTCCGTAACACAGTTTTCTTTATTATCCTACGGATTTCTGTTGTGTTTACATGTCCTAACCATGGTAACCTAAACCAAGGTGTGACATATTGTTGCTTTTGTAGCTCACACTACAGAGTAATCTATTCATAGTATTTTACAGTAAATTATTTCACTGCAAGATAGAATTGTTAATGTCTGTTTGTGGTGTCATTTTCAACATCAGTAATAAAAATAATACTTTCTGGGGGTTGCAGAGAGTGTACAAGAAGTCTTTGGAAGAGGAGATCAAGGGCAAAGGAATGTTGGCTTTGGCTACAGACACTCCAGACTTCATGAGGGCCAGAAATGCTACTGATATCCTCAGTCAGGTTTGTCACAAAGATATCATATAACTTGCATGCCACCTGGTATGATTTGGGATTTGGGACTGACTCGTGATGTTTCTGTATGCGCCATCTTAGACCAAGTACAAGCAGGTCGCTGATAGGGATCGTTCTATCTACACAACTGTGATCGACACCCCCGACATTATCCACGCTCAGCAAATCAGAAACATTGTTAGCCAGGTAAGTGAGTCTTATTGCACTACTAACACTACATACCATACCGAATTTGTCCCTTTATTATCATTTTACAAAAGACAAAACAGCCTTCTCTGTCTGAAAGCCGGAGCTGAACATAATTTTAAGTTACTTTAAAATGTTGCATACACTGTAGGGGTGTAAATATAACAATCACAGTTCGGAGTGTACCTTGGTTTTGAAGTAATGGTTCAAAAAGGTGTCAAATGTCAAATGTTTTTGACGTTAATTGACTAAACTGACATATGGCCCGCTACTTAATATATATATGTGTGGGAACTTGAATTTGAAACATGGTCCGCAAGCCAAAAAGCCAACTGTTGACTACTGTTAAAGACTGCATTTGGTACATTTGGTACGCATCTGTATTGAACCTAACGTCCTGCACATAACCAGTTTGGTACAAATATGTGTACCTTTGCACCCCTACTACACTGGTATATTGGTGTGATTGTTTCCCTTACGAGTGTAATCACCCAACAGAAAAAGTACAAAGAGGAAGCTGAAAGAACCATGTCTCACTATGTGCCCGTCATGGACACTCCTGAGATGCAGAGAGTGCGTGAGAACCAGAAGAACTTCAGCACTGTAAGTGTCGTCTTCATAAGCCCTGTCTGTTGCCCACGTCTTTGGTGTCTTTTCAGTCAAACGTCTTCTTGTTTTGTAATGTCATGCCATGTAATGTGCCTCCGTTCAATTCTCGAAGCCTACTGTCCCGTGTTGCTTTCAGTTTTGTCTCAACTCACATCTTAGGTTTCAATCTATGGGTAATTTAAACAAATCCAATCTTTCAGATATATTTTTGTATATGAAATAACATTTTAAATATGCATCAAACATTAAATCCCAGAGTTAATTTATTTTTATTTTTGTTTTTCTTATTACCTTTTTTTTTCCTGTGAAGCATTTTTAACTGCCCATGTCTTTTTCTTCTCTGTAGCTTCAGTACCAGACTGACCTTAAAAACAGTAAGGGCAAAGTTTCAGCAGTAGTGGAGACGCCCGAAATGCTTCGTGTTAAAGAAAATACAAAGAATTTCAGCTCGGTACTTGCTGCTCATAAGTATTTTTTGCCTCTTTTTTTTTAGTTTTTCTAACCATGTAATTTTTCCTCATTTTTTCTTACACTTTCTTGATTTTTTGTGATTCTTTTCTCACAGCTTTTGCAAATTAACAGCTTTAGTAATTAACAAATATGAAGATAACTACAAATGTTGTACAGGCCTATACAGATTATAGCTCTTACATTCTTGTTTAAAACACTAGTGTTAACCTTTAGAACAACTAAATTATGATGTTTTGTCTTCTGTGTGAGTTCTTCTATGGACTACTGACCAGCTTTGGTTGAAGTGTGTACATGTTTAAATGTGTGAAATGTGTGTCTTTGTGTGCGTCTCACATTTATGTCTTAAGTCAATGTTTTCTGTTTAAATGGTGCAAAACTTTGTCTGAGGGGCCTTCCCAGACAAAAACAAAGCAAACCACCCTGACTTTATTTTATGTGTTGCTGCTCTCACCCGTCCACATGTTAAAGATTCTTTACAAGGATGATTTAGGAGGAGGAACAGCAATCTCTGAGACCCCAGAGATGGAGAGAGTCAAACGCAATCAGCAAACTATTAGCACGGTACATTCTGGTGTGACGCTATTCTCATCCGCCATATACCCAGCAACTCTCCACAGTCCCTCCCCATGCCTAAACATAATCTCTCTTTCCCAAGGATAATGCAGTCACATTTAATTACCATTCTGCCGTACCGGTGTTTATACTAATTTTGTGAGGTTATTCATTCGCAATCCATTAATTAATAGTATAAACCTTCAGAGCTTCGATGCTATAACAAATGACATACATCAGCTTTTTAATTAAGACTTCATAAAGGATCTTTTTTTTGTCATACATACCGGTAATTATGTGTAAACAGTGGTTCTTCTGTACCATCATGTAAAGATGTAATGTCATTGTGCATTCTACTTGTAGTTTAATCTTGGGGGAAAACATTATTCAAAGCCCGAAAGGAACTATTCTTAAATTGTGATGGACTACACAGTTCTGTGTACAGGTTTACAAATAATTTTTAAGTGGTGATGGTGTCACAGTACAGGTTGGTTCGTGTCATGTTGATGATTTCTCCTGTTGCCTTTTTAATTTGTGCTGAACTGATTGGGGCTGTAGACAAAGTACAAAGACTCTCTGGGGCAAGGTACATCCATACCGGATCTCCCTGAGGTGAAAAGGGTCCGAGAGACCCAGAAGAACATCAGTTCGGTAGTATTCTCCAGTTTCCATAGAGACCTACCCCAGTAACTACCATGTTACTCCATCATCCCCTAAAACACAGTGCAGCCACATGTGGCTCTACATTCCCTTGTAACTCTCCACAATGGGCAATTCATGACCATCTTGATTCATTTTTGTCAAGATAAGTCTTTGTTTCCTGTATACATTTTTAAACAGGTGATGGTGTCACTTATGTCGGTACCTGTCATGTTAATGATTTCTCCTGTTGCCTTTTTAATTTGTGCTGAACTGATTGGTGCTGTAGACAAAGTACAAAGACTCTCTGGGGCAAGGTACATCCATACCGGATCTCCCTGAGGTGAAAAGGGTCCGAGAGACCCAGAAGAACATCAGTTCGGTAGTATTCGCTAGTTTCTAGAGACCTACCCCAGTAACTACCATGTTACTCCATCATCCCCTAAAACATAGTGCAGCCACATATGGCTCTACATTCCCTTGTAACTCTCCACAATGGGCAATTCATGACCATCTTGATTTTTTTTCACTTCATCATCCCCTAAAACATAGTGAAACCATCATATTACTTTAACTTGTTCTCTCATAACTTTCCACAATGGGCAATGGACTGACCTTGATTCAGGTATTTTTACCAGTATGAACTCCAAGTACTACCTCATCAAATTCCATAAACTCCATAAATCCTGGGAACTGTTAACAATTATTATCAAATTTATTTTCCCCCTCCTAATTTCCTCTGTGGTTTTGAGATTAACATTTTTGATCATACTTTTTTTTAAACAAATTTGTTTGGCCATTTGTGTTCAAACAAATGTTTTTCTTTTTCAGTTTTTAACTTTTTATTATTTTTTTATTTGTTTACCACATCTTAAGGGTAAGACAACACATTTTTTCTTGTTTGTGACATTTTTGAAATCGTTCTTTGTTGCCATCTTGCTTTTACTTTTTGAAAGATTCGTTACAAGGAGGATTTGGGAGGAGGAACATCAATCTCTGAGACCCCAGAGATGGAGAGAGTTAAACGCAATCAGCAAACTATTAGCACGGTACAGTTCAGAGTGCCAATTTTCCCCCTGCCCCGTCCCACTGAACATCCCCTTTCGTAACATTTTGTGAAGAAAACCCAACTGGGTTAATAATATTCCCTTAACCCCATTTCCAAATCGCAACTCAACACTACTATTGTGTTTGTGTTGGAGGTGAGAATTCTAACCGGTGGATCTTGTAACAGAAAATGCTGTGCAACAGTGTAACCAATTTAAATTAATAATTTAAAGACATAATAGTTGTCTTACATAACATTTAAGGACATTTAATCAATTTATTTCTGGGTGTTGTGTCTTTGTTATCTATTGTTGTGTTGAGTGTTGTTTTCAGTGTTCATTGTCCTGTTGCAGTTTGACCATGTGTGCCTTGTGCATTTCTGTTGTCACTGAGTATGACGTTTGCCTTATACGTTTCTGTTGTGACTCTTGCCAATCCCTCTCTGCATGGAACTGAATCGGATTGTAGATAAAGTACAAGGATTCCTTGGGTCAAGGCACAGCCATACCGGACCTCCCAGAGGTGAAGCGAGTCCGGGAGACCCAGAAGAACATCAGCTCGGTAGTGGAACCACTGAGGGGGTTAATTATCGAGTGACCCCTTTCCTATTAACCTTCATTCCATCTATTCCCTCCCAAAGCCATTCTCACTGGTTCTTACTGGTGACTCTACCTTATTTCCCATCCTCTCTCCATCCTTACCCCAGTCATCACTACAGAGGCAAAAAGAAGTAATAACCATTTGAGTTTTGTGTGGCCTTTCTTTCACTATGGTGAGATGTAACCTCCTCTCATCATAATGTACCTAGGCTACCTATCCATCGATCTACCCAAATAAACCATCCTCCTCAACCAAATCCACTTCATTAATCCAAACTAGGTCCTGACATACTGATGTGTGCAAGTGTAAACATTCCACGATTTGATTTTTTTTTTTGTATTTGTATTTACCCTTTACCCCAAAGATTATTTTTGTTAAGAAACCCCTTATTGAAATCAACCCCCAACAGCCTACTTTGTCTCCAGTGTTTCAACTGTATCCCTCTTGTCTTGGGCCCATTGCCATCTTTGTTAATGATGGTCATGATTATTGATGGTCATGCTATCAAAAGCAAGAATGTCAAGGGCCTGGGCTACAGTGCGCCTGTTATGCATGTTGTCTGACTGCCCCTCCCATGGGCCACTGTCCTTCTCCACTCCAGGTTTTGTATAAGGACCTCTCGGCCAAAGGAACGTCTGTGGTTTTCACTCCAGAGATGGAGCGGGTGAAACGGAACCAAGAACACATTAGCTCGGTACTCCTCAGCGGGACGTGTGCTGGCGTGCTAGTACTAGCGTGTTAGCTAGTCACCTAAACTTTCTAACTCCCCCCCCCCCCCCCCTCTTGCTTAGAAGGCTAATAACATTAACTCTCCATCGCTCAGTTTAAACATAACATTGTATTGAATACTATTGCTAAAGTTTACCTGTGTAAAAGTCCATTTTCATCCGTTGCCACCTGACCCGTGTCCTAGGCTACCTCCCAGCATGGGACACACATTAATTCAGCCCCTTTGACGGTTTAGGAAACCATGCTAATTCATCTGTCTGAGATCACAATAACACCCTAGTTTATCGTGTTGTCATTTCTGTCCATTTCCCTCTTGGCGTTTCCACCGTTTCTTAACTTATACACTTGAGTGGGACTGCTTCAAGTAGGCCTACCTGGTGCTGTCTCTGACGTCTTGTTTGTGCGGTTCTCTCCTGTTGCTCAGGTGCTGTACTCTGACAGCTTCCGTAAGCAGGTGCAGGGCAAGGCCGCCTTCGTGCTGGACACTCCTGAGTTTAGGCGCGTGAAAGAGACACAGCGCATTATCTCTGGGGTGAGTTGAGCTGTCAAGTACAAGTTTTAGGATGTGTTCACGTTTATCTTCATCATCTTGATTGAATAATAATAAAAAAAAAAACGATGATTATTATTACATTTTAGAAAACAATATTGTTATACTGTTATTAAAATATGTTTTTTTTTGTATTTACCATGTATTCAATTATGAAAGCAGGTACTATGTTGACTACCTCCGAAACCCAGGTGTGCAAACAATCTTAAATATGTGGTCCAACAGGTCAGATACCACCAGGACTTTGAGAAGAGCAAGGGAAGCTTCACACCCACTGTGAGTGACCCAGTGACTGAACGCGTGAAGAAGAACACTCAGGACTTCAGTGACATCAACTACCGTGGCATCCAGAGACGAGTTGTGGAGATGGAGAGAAGGCGTGCCGAAGAGCACGACCAGGAGACCATCACAGGTAAGCTCTCTCCCTCCGCACACACTCACATGCAAACGTGAGAACAGGCCAGACTCTGGTCAACCTCTACTATATGTGCACAGTGCACCCACTGAGGAAAATATTCTGTTACATGCCCAATTGCCCATGCTCAAGCTATGCCAGTGTTAAAAAGTTGTTTAGTTTCCCTGCCACACCATACATAGACACTGATATAGTAACGATAAAATGCATACCAAGGTCAGAAATCACTTTCGATTTTACTCATGTACACATGAGAATACATGAGTTGTATATAGTATTCCTGGACACTTGTTTTTGTACATCTCCAACAGACCTCCGTGTGTGGCGCACAAACCCTGGCTCTGTCTTTGATTATGACCCAGCCGAGGACAACATCCAGTCCAGGAGTCTGCATATGATGTCAGGTGAGAAATACCCTATAACCAGTGGTTAAAGTGGGATTTGGCAGGTGGGGGAACCCTAAAATCCAGTGTCGGTGCAACAGGGAAGAATGACTCACCATTGGACAACATATTGAGTATCATGGTGTAGCAATACTTTTTGGACAAGAATTGCTAGCTTCTTGGTCACCTCTGTACACTACAATATCATTGCGCTATATCGTCGGTATGAAAGTATATATTCAAACCCCCCCAACCCCCCCCCCCCCCCCACACACACACTTTAACCCCTGCCTACACATATAGTACACATATAATACCTTCAGGTAGATAGTATCTATCAGGTAACACTATAGTATCTTACAGTAGGGCTGCATTTATAAACACACATTTAGTGTCAAAAGCACATCCCTCAGCACTCTAATGTGAATGGAATCTAGATTTGACTTTACTGTGACCTCTGACCTCTCCCTCTAGTTCAAGCCCAGCGTCGCAGCAAGGAGCACTCTCGCTCCACTAGTGCCATGAGCGGTGGAATGGGTGAAGAGAGGTCGGAGTTGTCAGGTGAACAGGACCAGCACATGTCCCTCTACAGCAACAATATAGCTGCCTCATCGATAGGTAAGCTCTGAAACTGATCAGTTTGGTCAAACTGGTCAGACTGATAACCATCAACCACCATCTAACAACAACTTTTGTGCACAGGCAAATGATACTTAAAAAAAAAAAACGTTATCATAATACAGATTAAACAGGCATCTGAGCGAAGTAGTGTTAAACTATTGGTTTGACTGTGCCCTATGCAGGTTACCAGCAGGCCAAGACTGTTGAGCTTCAGCAGAGGTCATCATCAGTGGCCACCCAGCAGACTACAGTGTCCTCTATCCCATCACACCCCTCCACCACTGGCGTGAGTACATCCAAAACACAAAACCTCAACACCAAAGGGGTCAGTCCAAGCACATGGCTTAGTAACAAACCTGGGTAAATGAACTCTTAAATGATAATTAGCCTCCCAAATAAAGCCACAAACCTTCCATCTTTTAGTCTTAGTCTTTTAGGTTTGCCACTTCTGATTTCACTCACCCACATACTTGAAATACCCCCAGTACCTCATTCTACTCATGTTTTACCTGTAGTTTGAAGCAGCCTCTACCTACTTGGTGAAGAGAACTAGTGAATGGCATATCCCTTTATTATCCCTGATAATGGTCCGATTTTGTTGTTCTTTCACAGAAAACTGTTCGTGCCCTGTACGATTACGGTGCAGCTGACACCGATGAGGTGTCCTTCAAGGATGGTGATGTCATCGTGAACGTTCAGTCCATTGACGAGGGCTGGATGTACGGAACAGTGCAGCGTACTGGCAAGACCGGCATGCTGCCAGCCAACTACGTGGAAGCCATCTAAAGACAAGTCCAGAGCCCTCCTCCTTGCCTCCCTCCTGGAGTGAGCGTAGTACTCATTCACTGGGTAAAATTAATTTAAAAAAAGAACAGAAAAAAAGAAACTAACATCCAAGGCTTCCTTCATCAAATGTTACTTGTTTAGTGGATAGGCTTAGTTGTTGAGTATGTTAAGTATGTCTGAAGTTATTTGTTAATGCAGGCTTGTTTGCCTGTCTCCCCTTCCCCTGTGGATGTATTATGAGGAGATTTTAAAATGCTAAAACTGTAATAAACACACCCGTATATGACAGACCACTGTAGGATTATTTATATTTTACTGTAGTATTATAACACGAAAGTATGAATTGACTGAGAGCCCAGTATTTTTGTAAAATGCATACAACACTGACTCACTGTCAAATGTGATATTCCTTGAAGACTTCACGAGAATTGTAAAGTTGTAAGAGAAAGAATGGGCGTAATGTACTATGCACCTTTCCCCTCATGGGAAAGCATAATCTGAAAAGACATTTCATTTTTTTGTAAATGAACACTGAACATCAACTGAAAGGTGATGTGGGGTTCACTGTAAAAAATGTGAGAAAATACAAACTCCGAGGAGACACCATCCTTCCCTCTTGAAACGCAAACCTGTGCTGAACAGTTGTAGAAGACGAGCCTCTTCCCTCCACTGCTGTAGGCTGGCCGTTACTTGCATGTGTGTTTTGTTTCTTCCGATTCCCTTGGTGTTAGGGCATGGAAGTGGTATACCTTGAATCAGTAGCTAATAAAGCACACCAGGCTTCTGCAATATATAATTGTGTTGTCCCATCTATTGTTGGCCAGTGATAATGTTGCTGTGTTACAGTTTGTGATGACAAAAAAAAACATTGGATCCCAGTAGTAATCATGCCCAACTACAATATACTTACTTTTTTTTTTTTTACAAATATCAACATGCTGAAGAAGTGAATCAGTCTAAAGAATTACTAGTCAAACAGCAAAACAAAAATCTACATACACTTTAGGTGTTGTTAGTTCTTTTGATCACATTACCTAGATCATACAATGATGACATACAAGGGGGGAGTGAATACATGAGATATTAACGCTTCATTTCAACATTTTATTTTTAGCAATGGTTGACATAAAAAAAAAAATGTGCTATCCATATCTCGGTCTGTGCACACCAAGTTTAAAAACAAAACAAGGAAAGAAAAAAACTTTCTACTAAAAGGAATCACTTAAAAAGATGACTAAAAGGCATCATTGAGGTCCATGTATTCTGTAGTTTAGTCACTGATCTGGTTGTCGAGGAGACGGTTAATAAAACTATACAATCCAAGCTGGCCGGGTTGGCAGAACTCGCAGCTCACCATCATCCAAAAAATCCTTTTTAAAAAGAGGCATTGTGCCGACTTGAGTTCAAGGCATACTGTTCGAGGTGGCCACCAGGCGATCCACAACAGACTTTATCATTCCACTCAGGTGTTCGTACATCACAGCCAACTGGCCTGGAGAGTAGTGGGCCAGCTCCTCTGTACTGAAGCGCTCCCCAACGGCCTGGACGTCAGACAGAAGGCTCAGGCTCTCAGGCTGCTCCTGCTGCTGCTCAGAGGCCTGCGGCTCAGCTGTTGTGGGCTCCTCCAATGTCACCTCTGCAAAAGCATGAAAAGGAAAAACATGTTTAAATCAACACAACTGTTGATTTCTAAAAGTGTGTTTACGTCCAAACGATGGCATACCATAGCACAGTGTTTCTCAAACTTTTTCAGACGAAGGACCACTTAACCAATAAAAAAAGAAATGCACGGACCACGTAGCTTAAAAAAATTTAAAAAAAAAAGATTAGACCTACTTCAACAGTATATTAGCCTACACAATACTCACTGAACCACCTTGCTTATTGTCTCTGCACTTTGCTTATTGTGTCAGAGGATTCATATGATTTAAACTGGCATATCTTGCATAGACAGTGTTGCAGAACTGTTTGGATTTACATACAAGTTGGTTCAATATTGCAAACAACTCATCTATATTATATTTTATCACATCTGCTCACGGACCACTTGGGATAGCTTGCGGACCACCAGTGGTCCCCGGACCACACTTTGAGAAACACTGCCATAGCACATAAAACAAATTGTACACTTCAGTGACTGTACACACTCCACAAATCATACATCATACCTCTAATATCATGTTTGTTTTAAGTTGTATCATATTCACATTTTGTAACAGGTAAAAATTAACACATGCCTTGTGCTTCCTCTGGTGCCTTTTCCTCGTCTTGATTCTCGGCCAACTCAAGCTCCTCAGGCTCAGATGTCATTTTCTCCATCTCATCAAAGCCTTTAAGATCATCACAACGAACCTTTCGCTAGAATCCAAAAATAAATGCATTAGTGTTATCCCTCTGAGAAATTGTGATGCTTTTAATGACATAACACTGATGACTACGAATGTCAGAGTCAATACCTGTTGTTCGTGGTATGATTTAAGCGCTTTCTTCACATTAGACAACTTTGGGGAACGAATAGGAAGAGCTTTAATTTCAGCTGGTGTAAGGGCACTGAGGTCACCCACTGTTTTGATGTTCCTGGCTCGTACAAGCTGCCCAAAGCCACGGGGCCTTAGAACATGGAGAGAAATAAAAAAATGTAAAAATTCAAAAGTTCATTAAGACACAATTCATGCCAACTCGCTTCTATTTTCTTGCTTTTAAAAGTATAAATAAAGTACTGTGGTGATGGTAAGAAATGATAAATTGATTATGTTGGGTTTAATTCTCAGTCACATTGAAACCTGCATCTCCACAATAAAATCATGGCTGACCCACAACTTCCTCCAACTCAGTAACAACAAAACAGAACTCCTCCTCATAGGCACCAAATCCACCCTCAATAAAACTGGTCCAATCTCACTCACCATTGGCACCTCGACAATCACCCCCTCCCCTCTGGCACGCAACCTTGGCGTCACCCTGGACCCCACCCTCTCCTTTGATCCCCATGACAGCTCCATCAAGACCTCATACTTCCACCTCCGCCGCATCGCCAAGATCCGACACTGCCTCTCCCCCTGCAGAATCCCTCATCCATGCCTTCATCTCCTCACGTCTGGACTATTGCAACTCCATCCTCTTTGGCATCACTTCTCACTACCTCCATAGACTCCAAATGGTTCAAAACTCTGCAGCTCGCCTCCTCACCCACACCCGGTCCCGTGAACACATCACTCCTGTCCTCTTCGCTCTCCACTGGCTCCCCATCAAACAACACATCACCTTCAAAATACTCCTCCTGACTTTTAAAGCCCTCCATCACCTGGCGACTTCCTACCGGTCCGATCTCCTCACCCCCAATCGACCCTCCCGAGCCCTCCGATCCTCCTCCACACTCACTCTGATCACCAAACCATCAAGACTCAAAACCTTCGGCGACAGAGCCTTTTCCTCAGCAGCACCCCGACTCTGGAACTCACTCCCCCAATCTGTCCGTGACTCCCCCTCACTTTCCACATTCAAATCCCGTATAAAAACATACCTCTTCTTACAAGCCTACGACCTCCCCTACCCACAACCATAACCATCCCCACCCTTGCCCTCTCCCCTCCTCATACCCCGTCACCCCCTGCCCCTACCCCGCCACCCTCCCCCGCAACTTGACCCCCATTGTGACTGTTATTGCTCATGTCTTGTCCTGGATGTCTGTACTATTATTATTATTATTCATTCATTCCTCATTCCACTATTGCTCTTGTCTTTGGTGCTTGTACCATTATGAGTTACTTTTTATTCATCAATTCATTGCTGCTCTTGTGTGTGTGTGTGTGTGGTTTCCTCATTCTGTAAGTGACTTTGGGCCTTTGAAAAGCGCTATACAAATAAAATAAAATGAATTAATTTAATTATGAATTAAGTGTCCAGCACTTTTGGTGGTCTCTGAAGAAATAAGTACAATACAATTGAAGTGGGCTGTAAGACTTACCACATGTTGGAAGAGATCTGTGGTAACACAGCCTCCACGGGAGTTGAGCAGGCAACAAGGGCAGGGTATACGCAGTCCTTAGGAATGGGCCGAGGCTCCAGAGTCATCTCAGAAATCTTAAAACAGAATCGCTGGGTTAGGCAAAATAATTTTTATGGTTTTACACAATGCTTTTTCAGATTTTTTTGTTATTCTTTTGGCTCAACAGTAATACACATTATTGCATTTTGCAGTAGAGTGGTCATAAATGTATGTGGTAAAATCCACACCCCAACCACAGACTGTTCTCCCCACTACCCTCAGGGATGCGTTACAGGTCTCTCCGCACCTGGACCAGCAGGTTCAGAGGAAGCTTCTTTCCTGCGGCTGTCACCTTACTGAACTCAAACTCTGCATCTCGGTGACAACATACTGTACATATCTGTCTATGGTTCACACTGAATATCCATATTTATTCTGTTTTTCTCTTAAATATATATATTTTTAATATATATATATATATTTTTAATATATATATATATATATATATATATATATATATATATATATATATATATATATATATATATATATATATATATATATATTCTTACTACTATTATATTGTTACTACATTGCACATATCTGTACATATACTCTGCACAATGACAATAAAGTTGAATCTAATCTAAAAAAAATGCTGAGATACACTGGGTTACTTCCACAAACAGTAGGACACTACAGTGCCTAACACACTAATTTAGGTGCACAGCTCACGATAGACATTCATATCAGTGCTTGTGTTTTTAAGAAAGACATATCTCACCACCAGTAAACTAAATCATTTGAAACTAGAGCATCACTCACAAACAGACCCAAGTAAACTTACCAGACACTTCTTAGAGCTCTTGTACCCTGGGCTTCGGAGATTACGTGGACTGAAGTTCAATAAACCTTTTGTTGGTGTCGTTATGAACTACAATTTCATGGAGAAAAAAATCTTGTGACTAACAGCTTAGCAAGTCAAATAGAAATGCTTTTCAAATATGAAATATTTCAATTCATATTACAATCAGAAAACTACCTTTGGCTGACCACCAAGACTCTTGGATCTTGGTGAACTTGTCCGAATTACAGGGCTGCGACGATCAATGTCATCTGCCAACTCTTGCTGGTAGATAGGGTCAGCAAAGGACACTCGGCGGGACTGTAACAAATATGTACACGAGACCATTTACTCCAGGGGCACAGGACAATGGTATGGACATCTTACAGCCATGATGTAGACCACCATAATTGATATTACCTTTAGCAGCGGTGAGGGAGAATCCTCCTCAGAGGGTCTCTTCTGGCCTTTCTTCAGGATGCTGGTGGAAGGGGACGCAGATGGCGACCACATCCCACGGGTCTTCCCGCTGCTGGGGCTCTGGCCCACCTCTAGCTCGCCAGTGACCGCATCCAAACACTTCTGCTTGGGTGGGGAGTCCAAGCACACAGCAGTTTCCTTCTCTTTAGCAGTGTTCAGAGGTTCTGTTGGTTCTGTTGTCTCTACTGTTGGTTCTGTTGGTTCTGTTGTCTCTACTGTTGGTTCAGCGTTCTCGGTTTGATCCATTTCAGTTTCTTCTTCCTCTGCCACCACCCCTTTTGGATCCTCTACAAGAGGAGCTACTCCATCGTCATCATTAGTCAAGACATTTTCTACTGCCATAGCCTCTTCTGTGGTGCCAACAGGAGACTCTTCCAAGCGCTCTTCTTGCTTGCTGAGGCTTTCTGCTTCCACTGGATCAACAGAAGCTGCCTCTTCAACCTGTTGTTCTCCGACACTGACAAACTCAGATTCTTCCAGCACTTCAGCAGTCGTCTCATTTTTCCTCAGTTCATCTTGTGACTCTTCTGTGACAGCATGCTCACCCTCATCCTTCTCAATGGATTCTGGAGGCAAAACAGCCACTTCAACAGCTGCATCAGAAAGTGTGTCTGGGCTTTTAACTGGCAGAGATGTAGTTTCAGTCTCTGGTACTGGTACCTCAGAGTCTGGTACTGGTACCTCTGGAAGTCCATTTTCATTTCTAACTGCCTTCACTTCCTCTGAGGTAATTTCTTCAGAGTAAGGGGGCAGCTGGTTGCTGTCAACTGAATTGGTCTCTTTTTCCTGAGACGCTTGTGGCTCACTTTGACTAACCGCACCAGACTTCACCCCAAGATGGCAAATGCAGTCCTTGAGGCGTGGACGTCGACGGCCCTTTCTATTATGCACTGGACAACTAATTTTGGCTGTTCCATCAGATTCACTTTGAGAGGAGACAACTTCTGTTGAATCACTTTGTGAATCTGGACCTTCTACCACCATATCTTTAGACGAATCGGTGCTCTCAATAACAGGGTTAATCTCCACCACTGCCTCATCACTATCCTCAAGCTTGTTATGTGAGGTTTGACCAGCTGGCAAATCCTGCAATACTTCTTCTGATTTAATATCTGAGCCTGTTATTACATCTGTGCTGTTTTGTACATCTTCTGTTGTTGCCGCTATTACAACTTCTTTGTTTTCGGTTTGAGATTTGTCACCCTCCTCTTTCTGTGTGTCCATTACTTCATGTACGTCATTCCTCTCTTCATTCATAGTTTCTACCTTGTCATGGACCATTTGGTCATCATTGACAAAACTGCTATTCTTTAAAGGGCTTTGCTGGGGTGCTGCAGAGTTAGGCATCTCTGTGCTTTGGACACCAGCAAGTTCTTGGGGCTCTGGTGTGCTTTGGACACCAGCAAGTTCTTGGGGCTCTGGTGTGCTTTGAACACCAGCAAGTTCTTGGGGCTCTGGTGTGCTTTGAACACCAGCAAGTTCTTGGGGCTCTGGTGTGCTTTGAACACCAGCAAGTTCTTGGGGCTCTAGTACATTTTCACTTGTTTGTGCATTATTTAGTGGACTGTGAGTTAGCTCTGCGTTCATAGAATACAGTCTTCTGCCCCTCTTTCTAGGCTTCTGACCTTCAGTCTCCGAAGCATTAGAGTCAGAGTTCTCAGCACTGGCAGATATAAGTTGGGAGGACCTCCGTGTTTTGAGCCTACCTTTTCCTTGGGAGGATTCCTGACTCTCTTCAAAGTTCTCTACTTGGGCATTCTCTGAACTATTCTTGGATTCATCTTCTTCACTGACGAGTTTTTGCCTTCGACCAGGTTTACCTCTGATTACTACTTCAGTCTGACTTGCAAGCTGCTCAGAATCAGTCTGACTTTGGCTCTGACTTTCATTTTGCAGCTTAGCTGTTTCAGTTCTTCTTGTCTTCCTAACTGGTCTGCCCTGTGACTGACCATCTACTTCAGCCTCACCACTCAACTGCTGAGAGTCTGTGTCCTGGGCTGACCTAGTTCTCCTCCCAGGTCTATCCAGTGTTTGGCTATTTGAATGAGGCGAGTTCTGGGGAGCAACTAGCAACGCTGCCTGACTTCTTTTTTGCCTTCCCTGTGGCTGGCTATCTCCTGCAACAGATTGTGAATCATTCAGACTGTTAATATCCCCTCTAAGACTTTTTCTCACTTTTACAGTGTCAACATTTTCTACTTCAGCTAACCTACTCCTCCTTCTACCCCTGGGTTGGCTATCTGTTTCCAGAGAAGGGGAAAGAGTGGATTCTTTAGAAACAGAAAGGTTCTTATCATTAGCAGCTACCCTTTTCTCCCTTGTTTTATTCTTACCTTCTTGCTCATCTGACTCTCCCCCGGGGCGCATAGGTTTGGTTCTTTGTCGCCCAGAGCGCCTTGGATTTGCTGGAGAGGTCTCAGACTGAGAGTCTGTAAGAACATCTGATTCCTCCTCTAGCGTGGTCTTAGCTACATCATTTTTCGGAAGGGACCTACCATTGGCAACCAAATCCTCCTTTAGAACCTTTGTCTGGGTATCTGGAATGACATCCTCATCCTCTGTGCTTTCACTGGGGCGTTCAGTGGAGGGCTTCAGATCTTTGGTGATGTCTTTCAAACCCTGTTCAGAAGATCCTTCCAAATGTTTTTGAGACATTTCTGTCTCCATGAAGACTTCTTGACTGGTCTCTGCCTGTGGGGTGTGTGGACTATTCGCAATGGACCCCTGGGACTTTGGCATTTCCTGGCTCTCTGTGTTCTTTACAAGGGGACCAGTAAATCTAGCCACACTGATGGGACTAGAAGGTCTGCCCTCAACATACTTTTCTAAGGTAATGAAAGACTGTCGACGGCTATTTGGTTTCTGAGGTGTACCAGAGACCATATCAGATGATCCAGAGACATTAGGACTGTCCTCTTTATTGGAACAAGTGTCTTGTTTAGTTGGAGTCCTGTCCTCATTAATGTCCTGTTTGAAAACTTCTGGCTCTTGCCCATCAATATCCTCCATGGAGATATCAGCAGATGTTGATGGCACCTCATCCCCTCCAAGAGAGATGTCTATTTTTGTCGCGGGGTCTTGAACTGGCTCAGCCATGTTGCTTCCATTTTGATCCTTGGCCTCGTCTACATCCACAACGGTATATTTATTTTGATTTGAGGTCTGTGGAGAGTTAAAAGGAAAATAATTATTGGGCAATGTTCAGTTTGCAACACCAAAAACAATCAAAACAAAACAAAAAAAAAAAATAACGGGTCAATAATGTGTTACCAATACCTCAGGCAAGGACTTTTCAATGGTTGCAGTTTGGTCATCTGCAGGCAATTTGTCCCTGTCATAAAAAGAAAATATTTTAAACTTCTGGCTTACCAAACAAGAGTAAACAATAACCAAACATAACCAAATGAGACAAAGACATACATAGATTCCTCTTGGCTCTGAGTGTATTGGGTAAAGGTAGTTGTGTCCAAGGAGGCATCCAGGTTGTTATACATGGCAGGGATATCAACCCTGCAAAACAGATTAATCGGTTCAATTCATGAACACGGTCTTGGGTGAAACAGAAACTGAAGTCATCGGTGCATAGCAATTTGCAATGTCTTCACAAATCATTTTCATTTTCACCTTTTCGTCCTTTTCACCTCCTTCTGGTGTTCAGTTAGCACCCTTTCCTTCGTCTCTGGAGGGATGAACACAAAGTCTACTGAGGCCTCCTCCTCCAACATCTCCCGACGAGGCAGCTTTGACGATCCAAAATCAAGCTTGACCTGCAGAGGGCAAACACCAGCCAACATGAAATATTGTACACACACACGGATAAACGCAAGATAGAGCTCAGTCCAAGGAGTTTCAGCTTTATTTAATGACAAACAGTTCAAACTATGCATACAACTCTGCTTCACGAATGCTGCTTAGGTCCTCATCTTATTTTTTCTAGCTGCTAGCCATTCATACTCACCCACTCATGTTATTCTTAAAAGGCCACACCACTTCCATAACAAGAAATATGATATGGAATAAATGCTACGACTTAGTTTTACCGCTGTACCATGGAGGACGGATCTATGATGAGTTCTGTCCATCATTGGTAGTAGGCATGGGTAAAATGATTGCAATTATATTTCCATTGTGAGAAACTAGGCATAAAAACAGATTCAATTTCATAATCCAACATCTAGCACCGTCGCCCCACCTCAACAGGCTGCCCTCACATATGCCCAGCACACTTGAATTGTTTTCTGGGGAAACACTATTTAAAAAGTAGAAAATGTAAGCATTCATTAGAGCATTCACTAAAAGTGGGAAAATAAAATCAGTGCATATCTACTAAATACACTCACAGATACAGGCTTAGCAGGCATGTCTGGGGTCTTTGGTTCGGCAGGTCTGTTTAGCAAAGATTCCCTCTTCTTCGCAGAGGTAACGGCCACACCACTTATCTTGGTTTCCATTTGAGAGGACTCACTCTGCATAAAAGGAAAAAAAGAAAAACAATAGTACTTGACCACACGTTTCAATGACTAAGTACAACCAACCATTTCAGAATACAAACACTTACGCTATACTGTCCACTAGTGTCCTCTGGTACTTCTACAGCTTGAAACCCAGGTAAGATGATGGGAGTCTTCTGTTTTACTTGGCTTAAAACTGGCCTGTAAAAGGAACAAAGCCACCATTAAATGCGAGATATATGACTGATTAAATTCAATTTCAATACTGCCAAAGAGCTATATACATGGGATGACACATGATGGGAAAACAGGTAAAACAACTTATTTGCAAAATGCAAAATCACCAAGCGTAATAACTGAACAGAGCATTCATACCTAATTTTATCTGGGTAGTTTAGAACAAGGGCATTTGCAAATGTAGCATTCCAGAACTGGTTGACAAGGGTGCGGATCTGCTTGCTCTTATGTAAAAATGTCTCACAGAGAAGGGGGGTCAGCAAAGACAACATATCGTCGTCGTACTGCAAGGCCGAGCGGGACTGCAGACATCTCAACATGTCCCCTAGGAGGCACTCCAACTACAGGGAGAAAACAGAAGAAAGGCAGAAAATGGGTTCTAGGGAGGACTCTGCAGAGGGGAAAACACTGAAGCAATTAGAGCACTTGAAAGAAAGAAATCAAGCTGGGGTAACTTTGGCCCCATATATTTTCTTGAAATCACAAAAGGATATCATGTACAACCAATAAACTTACTTTTTGCATGAGAACTGAGTAGGTTTTGGACTTGTCATTTTCAGTGCTAAAAAAAAAAAAAAAAAAAAAGTCAGACCATTTTTAGATACACATACTCATATGTTCAACCTCATTTGAGAAACAACAAAATGAAATACTTGATCATTCAAACTTCACACCTTCCAGTCAGACCAAACATGAGGGCCAAAGGCTGGGCAAGAATGGAGAACGCCTCCTGAATAACTGTGGGTAGGGCCAGGTTGGAAAAGATTTTGGACACAATGTTGATCAGCGTGGTGCCAACACCCCCCAGTGTGGCTCCAGAACCATCAGCAGCCACCTTGGTTAGGTCCAAAGCAAGGAATGCTTCCAGGCAGTGCACTAGTAACGTATGGAAAGTGGAGAGGTTGCCCAGCGCTTTGTTCCTTTTCCTTACCCAGCCTAGTGGAGTACGAGGAGCTAGAAATATAACAACAAAAAAAAAGACATGGTCATGTAATGCAAAGAGCAGAAGAAGAGAGGCTTACATTATGGATTATGGAGGGTGATGGAAGAGAGTCTTACATTTCATCTTTTGCTGGAACTGGGGAGTGTACGGAGAGAAGTCCACACTCTCAATCATGGTGTGAAGGACACTTACAACAGCATCCAATACTGGAGGATCCTAAAGAAAAGAAGGGTATCAATAACAGAAAGTCGCCACATAATTCACAACCGCTTCTTTCCACACAACAGAATATAATTGTGAGTGGTCAATACATGCAAAACAGGGTAAAGTGTGGCAATTCAACTCACCGATAAATCCAGTCCATCCAGAGAAGACGACATCTTGACACACAGCTCCTCACAGCACACGTTCTCCTCAGCAGTGGCCACCAGGGCAGAACACCGGGCAAAAACCATGTAAAGCCGGGACCATGTGCCCAGTAGGGTCTTCTGAGTCATCTGACCAAGAAAACGGGATCATTTCTAATCTTAATCTATCAGAGCAATGTAAATATGTTGTCAGACTGAAAACTCTAAAGCTAGCACTTACCTGTGGGAGAGCTTTGCCAGGTAGCAGGTGGGATATCGGGAACATCAAGGCGCTGTGAACGGCATTGAAGTTGTGCTCCAGGGCATCCCCTTGATTGACTTCATTGGACTGAAAAAAAAAAAAAAAAGGTGTGCACAAGTTTACATCTCACTATTTTACAGTTGTGAATTGGCGTGTCATATGGTACTTTATGACCCGTCACAAAATATATACATTTCCACTCCTTGAAGCAAACAGGAAGTAACAACCTCAGCATCCTTGTTTTTCTGTGGTGTACCTGTTTGATGTGTCTATCAGTGATGTGGTTATCACAGGTATACCACTGTAACCCACTGTCAGTGGGTTATTGTGGTATACCTGTGATAGTGTTGGTCAGTGGGTTATTGTGGTATACCTGTGACGGTGTCTGTCAGTGGGTTACTGTGGTACCTGTGATGGGGTCGGTCAGTGGGTTAGTGGTGTAACTGTATGATAGTGTCGGTCAGTGGGTTACTGTGGTGTACATGTGTGCTAGTGTCCGTCAGTGGGTTACTGTGGTATATACCCGTGATTGTGTCTGTCAGTGGGTTACTGTGGTGTACCTGTGTGATGGTGTCGGTCAGTGGGTTCACCACCACACTCCACATCCTCCAGAGATATTCTTTGTTTTCCAGGGAGCCTGCATCACGGCTCATCGCCTCCAGCACAGCATCGGCAAACGCCAGCGGAGACGTGGGGCCGGACAGGCCACAAGACAGCAGGGTCTCCAAGCTCATGAAGAACCTGAACCAAAGGGAAGCATTTATGTGTCTCATCTATTGTGCTCATTTTCTGTGTGTAACTTTAACTATGCAAGTAAAAGGACCATATGGTGCGGTGTCACATTAACAAACATACTTCTCGTCCTCCACAAATGTTGACAGATGTTTGCCATTGTAGAAGAGACCGATCAGGAAGAGAGCTGGGGTGCCCTGGAGCAGACAGAACACACACATCCATAAAACCACAAAGAAACACAACGCCAACTCCAGCACACGCACATTGTGATTTGAATTAGGGATGCACGATATATCGGCGGCCGATAAGTGAAAAAATTAAAATATTATTATCGGTCCGATAACAGAATTCTGGCCGATAATTTGCGCCGATATTTTTTAAAGTCCTAATTTAGGCCTACGTAAGGTCGTCTGGCTACACTGAGCTACTTGAGCTTGGTTGGCTATACTTTTTCCTCAATATATTGTCAGTGGTGTGAATATATTTCACCACTCTAACAAAATCTGTGGATATGCGTTCATTTGGGAATCTGTGCATCTCAAAATCCTCTCGTGAATGATCCGCCATTTAACCTTACTTGAGCGGAGCTCAGCCCTAGAGCCGTCTTGTGCTGGTGTGTTTGGACTATACCGCGTTGGTCGGGGAAACAAATAAACAAACTCATTAGTGGGACGAGTACATAAGTAGGCCTAGTTCTAAGTTGTGTTTTAGTATTATATTTGCATTACGTTAGCTTGGGTTTTGTATTACTACCTAATGCTAACCATCCCTGCTTCAGTTCCAGATAGATCATAATAAGTTATTAAAACCTTCGGGGCTAACCCCTTTCATTTCTGCTGCAGCAGGTTGTGCGCAACAGAGTAGACGGACATAAGATACAGTCTGAAGAGTTGCAGCTTTATTCAGTTATCCGCAGTTGAAACTAAACCTAAGTTTCCCTCACAAACTCTGATTTGGTCGCTATACTGTAGCTTATTCCCAGCTGAGCCGTTTATGAGCGTTTAGTCCTAAATTAAAACGATTCATACTCTCTAGCCACTCACTCGCAATTCACTGACGTCAGGTTCACTTAAAGGAGCCACACATACTATAGGGCTAGGCTACTGTTATGTTGTTGACTGCTGCACTAGTGAGGACTGAGTTCTGTCCATCATTTGGTGGTAGGTAAAATTACTGCAATAAAATTATGCTTATTAAATGTTTCCCCAAATCACTTTTCACAATTTGTTTTTTAAGAGTAATATTATCGGTTATCGTATCGGTATCGGCCACAACAAACCAATAAATATCGGTTATCGTTATCGGCCCTAAAATTCCATATCGGTGCATCTCTAATTTGAATCATCAGCTTTCCACATCATAGAACATGATCCAAAACCCTTGACACCAATTTGAAGGTCATCGTGATAAGGGCTTGAGGGCCTTCACAATTAGGGATCTCTGGAAGCCATTAAACAATGTTTGCTTGATTAAGAGCTCTGAATGCTGAGGTTTCAGAAGGAGAGGAGCTCACAGGGTTGTGGTGATGGCAACGCTACATCTTCATTAAGCTCAGGCTGTGACTACAAGTTTCACAGATGCAACCTTATTTCAAATGTTAAAGGCTGTTTACATTACATTTGGCTGACGCATTTTTAACCAAAGCGACTAACAACATGGTGAACAGTTTAAGTTTTAAAGCAATTCTTGAGCATATCAGCACTTGGTTAGAAACCAAGACAAAGGATAAACTATGCGATGTAAACTCTAAATGGAGAGATAATAGGCGAAAAACACTTACGTTCAAAATATCCATATCAGCCACTTGGTAGGCTGCAGAGCCAAGCACTTTCTTTGGGATGCCTTTCACAGTGGTTTCCAAAAGATCCTGTGGAGACACATGATTGGAAGGTGTTGTATTACTTTTGCTGGAGTGACAAACAAGACCATAAGGCCAAACACTTCAAAGGGTGACAAAAAAAAAAAAAAAAAAAAAAAAACTGGCTGGCTCCAAATTGACCACCAAGAGTAAACAATCATAAAAGCACGCTAGTCATTGCTTTAGTAGTATATGCCCCTGATTTGGATGAATTATAAGCCTGCAATTGTTCCATTATCAAAATGTCTGCGGGTGTGAAAATGCTGGTTTTCCAGCATTTCAAATGTCTACAGCTAGGTCAGACATAAACTCATCTCAGTAACTTCCCATTTTGTATCTGGGAACTAGTGACACAACATCAATACATCTTTAAACCAGAAGTCACTGAACAGTCAAAGTTATACAACAACCATGTTAGTGAGACCCACTTAGTTTTACTTTTTTGAGTACATAAGTAACATGTTCGTTTCAACTGGAGGGCACATTCTGGAGAGTTCTACCCCTGATAGAGCACTCATTTCCCTTGGCTGTACATCCACACTAAAGGCCTCACCAGAGCTTGTTTTGCAGGCAGGGCATCTGAGAGCAGGATGGCACGTAGAGACTGCATCAGCAAGGTCAGAGCCTCAGATCCCTGTCGATCCTTTTTATTACCAACTGTAACCAATAACAACACAACAATTACACAGCAGCACCCTCTACAATCTGAAGATGATGAATCAATGAATCATTCTTAGTGGCCGAATACAGTATAGCTCTGTATGTTGAAACTATATTATGAATATGAAAAAAAATAAAAAAATTCTCCTTGAAGTGTACACGTTTATTAACATCAAATACAGATGGACACTTGCCTGAATCAATCGTTTTAACAACATGACCGACCAGACTCTTCCAAATTATGTGGAGAAGCATTCCTGTGAATAGATGTGGAAAGAGGAAATGTCAAAGGAGTACAAATGAGTTCCGAGGAACAGGGAGGATTCCAGTAATACAGAAATATGATGACGGAAAAAGGAGAGACAAATGGACAAAACGTAGAGGAAAGAACAAGTTTAAAAGAGACGAGTGGGGCAATCATAACAATTACATCTCGCTCTCGCTCTCTCACACACTCACACACACACGCGGTAAATCCAACTACATACTGTACTCCAGTTGGCATTACTGAGCTAGAACAGTACCAGATGATACGCTTCAGAGCCAAATACCCTGCCCATGGGCTTCTTGGCTGAATAAGCCTTCACTGGCTATAACACAAAGAGCCTGTTGTTGCTGGTGAGCTCTGATGTGTAATAGTATCCAGTCACAGCTTGGGTAGATTTAATTTCATTTCCACTTCCAGGCCTGATTAATTCTCTTGTCATCAAGAGAGACATACACTGATATGGCACCCCACAAATATATATAAATAAATACATGATGCTTTTTGGTTTCATTTGGCCACACAAATAGAGCACAAATTCTTTTGACACACACATTGCACAAATTTTCCACGCTGAAAGACAAAACAAATAAGAACTGTAAGAGTACCTGGGGAATCTTTGCCAACAGCAATGAACCCATTCCTGACATAGGACAGGAACACCGAGGAGTGCTTGGAGAAGAATGAGGTGCTAGTCAGAAGGGGGTCTGTCAGCGGTTCTGAAAAATAAATAAATAAACAAAGCAAAAGGACCTACGTGATTAGGATAAGGCAACATTTATTTCATGATTTTATGACGCACACGAAAGCATACTTAGGTCAGAGAACTCCTGGGAGTTCATGTGATTCATGTGGTTATTGTTTCGAAATGCCAGTTAGGGGTTTTGTTTCTTTTTAGTCCTCTACAGGATCAAGAGAGGTTTCCCAATCATGAATGAGAAGCAGCTGGGTAGTCATGCTACTGACAAGGATGTGTCATTCTCACCGAGGCAGAGCTTGAGCTTGGTCTTGGAGGCGATGCTGGGGACCTGTGGCCCGAGTAGGTAGTGCAGGAGGATCTCCAGACCCAGCAGCTGAACGCAGGGGAAGGTGGCCGAGGACTGAGAGCTTGGGGATGGACTGCTGCTCAGGGGTGTCCCTGGAGGGGAGAGGGGAGACAGAAGACAGGATGGTAATGAGACTGGGATGCAAGAAATTAATGAGTAGCTAGTTAGTATTCAACATAGGTGCCTATCGCTTTGGATCATTGGATCAAATTCCATGATATTCCAGAAATTCCATGACCCGTTAAAACCATGAGATGTGTACCGAATGTACTAAATGCAGTCTTTAACAGTAACCAACAGTAGGCTTTTTTTTTTTTTGCATGTGGACCATGTTTCAAATTCAAATTCCCACACATGCATATTAAATGGCAGACCATGTCAGTTTAGTCAATTAAATACCTTTTCAAAATACTATTCCCGCAAATTTTAGGCTTGCAGTGCCTACAGACTTAACATACCGAAAATTAAGTATGTAAGCAGGCTTGGAATTTCACCATTCTGGGGGCAAGGCCACTTGGCCTTCAGTTGGGCATATTTGGTGGGGGGCACAAAGGCCACATGTCAGAGCACCAAGGCCAAAGTTAACTATTAGTAGTAGGCTATAAAAATTATCAAAGTTGTATTTAGCCTATTCACTGCAGTAGACCTGCATCACTGTATGAAACATTACAAAAACATGACATATTACATAGAACTGTAAATCATCTGACTATCTAATATTTACAGATATCTAGGCTATATATAACATTTATTTTATATTTGGCCTGTTATGAAATCATGTATTGAACAATTTAAGCACAGCTCAGCTTTAAGAAACTCAAATAGCCTAGATGCATGCTTAGCATTTTGTGATCATTAAGGCTACTTTTACAAACTCTTAGTCAGCTGTCCTCTGATTTATCAATATATAGGCGATATTTGTAACATTTATTTTGTATTTGGCCCATTATGAAATCATGTGGAACAATTTAAACACATTGTAAAACTTAAAGCCCAAATTTGGAGACATCCATGTATGTCGAACTTTACTGCAAATTCAAAACTGGATTACTCTGGAACGGCTAACTGTACAGGGGACTGCTTTACACCTTTGTGTTCGGTAAGGTCTCCTGTTTATTCTGATATATGGGTTGTCATGTGTTAAAAGAAGGGTTCGTAAAGTATTACACCGAGATGAATGGGTATGGAGATCATGGGACGCAAAACCTTCAGTAGAATGTATGATTAAATTGAATTATATTATTTACTTTTCTCGCGAACCGTTCAACACAGCAATTATCGGCTAACATCGCTTAAAAGCTGAGAAAAAGCTCTTTCATGTGATACGTGTGATGTCTGTGTGATGAATAGGCTACTTCGCGAGTAGTTCAACTGAGAATGGGTGAATTTGGACGCACTTTCTTTCTTGCACTGCCACTTTCTCCACTGCGTAAATGACTAAATTAATTTGCGCTGTGAATGCTAAGATTATTTTGACAGGCCACAGGCTAAATAAAAATCGATATTAGTAGGACGCAAAGCAGAATATTGAAAGAAGGGGGCACAAAGGCCACCGTGGCCTGTAAACCTCTGATTTTCAAAGGGGCCTCACGGCCATGGCCGTCGTGGCCGCCGTGAAATTCCTACCCTGTATGTAAGTAAGTATGTATGTATTTATACTCTTTTGATCCCGTGAGGGAAATTTGGTCTCTGCATTTAACCCAATCCATGAATTAGTGAAACACAGCACACAGTGAGGTGAAGCACACACTAATCCCGGCGCAGTGAGCTGCCTGCAACCACATCGGCGCACGGGGAGCAGTGAGGGGTTAGGTGCCTTGCACTTCAGCCGTGGCCCACTGGTCGGGGCTCGAACCGGCAACCCTCCGGTTACAAGTCCAGAGTGCTAACCAGCGGGCCACGGCTGCCCCAACTGAACTGTTAACTGAACCGTGACATCAAAACCACGGAATCGTGATTTTTTATGTACAGTTACAGCCCTACTCCCAGCATATACCTGCTTTTGGGGTGGAGACACCGAAGCTGCTTCTCTGGCCGATGCTTCGGGAGGGAGTGGTGGCTGCGGAAGGAGTCGGTAGTGGGGTGGCGTCTTGAGGGATTGTGTTCTGGAGCAGTGCAACACCAACCTGTACCACATCAAGAGCAAATGGGGGCATGAAATCAAACACTACTCTAATACATTTTCCTCAATAGATTTATTAAAGCAGCACTAAAGAAGATTTGCTGTTGGGGTCCCCCTACAGTTGAGAAGCGCAATAATAAAGTAACTAAATAGGAGTCTTTTGCTTCAAAGTATAAACATAACTCCGATACAATATAGACGGAATGCACCGACAGCAGTCTGTAAAAGATCTCTGAATTACTATAGCATAGCAGCTCTTTTGCATTTCATTTTTTTTTTGGTGTGTGTGTGTGTGTTTCAGAGTTTCTGAAACATGCATTTCTGTATATCCAACTTGCCATCAGTGGCTTGCTATGGCTCTCTAATAAAGATCATGCGACATCCATTGTTAGAATAATGAGGGCATTCCCCAAGAATAGAGTGCGGACATATAATTAATATCATGTGATGGAGCCTCCAATAGAGGGAAAGACAAGGATGCATATGGGGTATTGTGCTTAATCCTCGAGTAGTCTGTTGTCTCTGCTGGAACTACAGCATGGTGGTCATGGGTTTTTATCCATGAAGTGCCCCAGTATTGTCATATGTCTGTATGTAATGATTCTGTCTAAAAACCGTATGTAAATGTGTATAGACCCTTTCAACAATAAAAACAAAAACAATGCTTGAACGTTCTATTTGGGCCCCAATCTACTTCCTCTGCATTATTAAGATAACATATGGAATGTTAAAAAGGAAGTCTTGTGGGACCAACTATGATGCTGATAATGGAACTCTTGAAAGGGTCTATAAGAAGGGGCATAGCCCCTGAGAACTTTGGACAGAGAGGGTTAAAGCGGAGCGAGAGGCGCAAACGTTCGACAATTTCCGCGTTCGATTATTGCAAGGGGGAGGGGGGGAAATCCCCCTTTATGCAGACCAGAGTAAACCCTCGCTGCACTAATGTCAATGGAGACTTGTGGAATTTTACCAATAAATTGGTCATTATGTCTTTCTGGATTTGTTGAGGGTTTTTTGGAAATTTTTGTCATAATCTGTAAGTGTTTGGGATCATTTCAAGCCTAAAAGTGCAATTTTTTAGCGTTCGGATTTGTGATAAAATAACTTAATATCAGACCATGCTGCTGCCAGTTACTGTCCGGTTGTTAGCATGCTAGCTATCCTCTTAGCTAAGGTAAAATTTTAAACGGAGAAGTGTAATTTCTTTGAAATGACAACTAGCTGAATAACATTACTTACATTAGTTAAAGTGAATAGTTTATACTCAAGTGAATTTGCAACAGTATATTAAGTTTAAGCGAAGTCCTTCAACTACTAGTCACTTGTTAGTGCATAGCTGTATTGCCATAGCTACTCCCATCCACTTGTATAGCATTTTAAGCTAGCGTTAGCTAGCTAGCTAGCTCGGTTCACATACCTAATTAAATTATTCATATCATGTCCTAAAGAATGATTCATTGGTATCATACATGATTATAGACAATAATACTGTGAACACAATTAGAACAAAAATCTGTTCTTATTGCTTATTAAGAGAGAAAGTTTATTTAGTGACGTAAGGTGACACTCCCACTTATGCAGACCGGAACTGTCCCGTTTTGCTCCCATAGTAACGAATTACGTTGCTCTATCTTGCTAGTAATCAAGGATCTTTGCTTTGGACTTGCTGCTGGAACTCTGGTAACATGGTAACATGTCCCTGGTCATTATTTCTATCCCCGAAGATGGTACCCTTTATCACTCTTGTTAAGAATTTTTACCACTGTGTGTGTGTGTGTGTGTGTGTGTGTGTGTGTGTGTGTGTGTGTGTGTGTGTGTGCGCAGCCAATAAATAAAAAAAAGTTTGGTATCAATTAGTCTTATCCCTAAAGTCCCACAACATACTTGAGCAGACATTTACCTACCCAATGCACAGATATACAGGTATGTGATGGACACAGCACAGCCCTTACTCATACTTGTTTCCATGTTAGCAGGGTTCTACAGTACACTGTCTTGAACAAACTGCACTCACTCACCTGCTCGAAGTTGGAGCCCAGGTTGGGCCCCAGCTTGACAACCAGGTACCACCAGACGTTGATCTTGGTGAGGAGCAGAGGCTCCGTCTTCACCTGGATGGAGCTGAGTGGCAACATGAGGAGCTTCAGACGCTTGGCACTGCACAGGATCTCTGAGGGACACAGTCAAAGCAAAGCACAAAGAAAGAACATGCTTGAAGTCTGGAGACTTGTGGTGACTGGAGACTCTGGTGACTGTTAGGGTTGTAAGAGTAAAACATAATGGCTTCTGAAAACATGAAATTCCAGTGTGCATAATATGTTTGTCATAACTGTCCATTTTCTATTAGGATCTGCTTAAACATTAACAGTCTGTAACTTAAAGTTTGCTTTTATCCTCGGAATAGGCCTAATAAATGTATACAAAACTGGCCCTAAAAATGTTTATATATAAGGCTCACCAGGATTAAGAGCAAAATTGTCTATCAGGCTCTTCCAGGCAAAGAAAGCAATCTTCTTAACGCTGGGAGAGGAGCTCCGGAAGCCCATCTCCTCCAAGTAGAGCAGGGAGTTTATGAAGGAGCCTCCTCGATGAAGCATCTGTTCCAAAACCAGTCAAGGTTAGAGAAAAGGCGAGTAGCCACCCTTCCATTATCTCTTTTAGTCTTTTTGTCATCAGCACACACAGAAACCAATAATAATAATAATGAAGGTTTAACATCACCTTCCCAAGTATTTTCACAAATAACGTCCAGAGTTTAAGCACATTTGTTTCATTCTTGTTGTTGAAGAGCTTCTGAAGTTCAGGTATAAGTTTCTGGAAGAACAAGTACAGAGACAAAGTGAATTACAGTGAATCAATCAACTGCTTAAAAAGAAGGTGAATTCAATACAGGACTCAAAGAATCCAGGGACATAATAAAACACCTACAGTGGCCATCATGGGTTCGATCATTGCTGCCACCTCTTCCTGTTTCTCCAGAATAAGGGGCAGGCCCATCTCCAGGGCGGCGGCCGCTCTCAAGCGCACCTTTGATGCAGAGTGGACCACCAGTGGAATCACCTGTCTGACCCACTGAACAGCACCTTCAGTCATCGGGGCAGGAGCCTGCTCTATCAACCTGCCAAAATGAGGAGCACTCATTACATGATGAAGCCGGCCTTTACTGCATACTGTGGTCAATTAGAGTTGGCATACACTAGGGCAAAGATCTTCAACAGGGGATACGCGGAGGTACTGCAGGGGGGTCGCGAAAACTTTGGTTGATTAGACAATTTCTTTATTTTGTATGCCATATATATATATATATATAGTAGGGGGGTCCCTGCTCCAGCTCTCCATCAGTTTGGGGTCCCTGGCGTGAAAAATGTTGAAGACCCCTGCGCTAGGGTGTACAGATATTGGTTCATGCTTGTAACATTTACAGGTAAAGTAACTGGACAACAATATCTGACTTGAGTTGATTTCTGGTAGACACAGCATGTAGATGAGGGGAAATGTGGGGCAGACATGAAGAGGACGGATTTGATTTCAGGAAGAATGGTGCAGTCAGGACCTTCAAGATGCTATGTCTTGAATTTCCCCTGGGGATCAATAAAGTATCTATCTATCTATTATCAGAGTAGACTACAGGTGATCAGTTGAGTGGTCAACAAACCTAATGATGACGTTTATTGCTTCATGTTCCATTACGACAGATTGGATGTCCTCTCGGTTTCCCACAGCCTCAAGAGCAGTCAAGATGTCAGGGACCTGCACACACAGACAAACACAGGTTCCAGTCATACCTTGCCTTGAAAGCCACTTAAATCTATCATGACTACTTGGACCACATACTCCTCCTTCAGCTTCAATTCAGAAAACACTTAGTGAACTCACCTTCTGGCCAATAATATCTGCTGGGAAGTTCTGTTTGGAGATTACCCATAAGGCTCTAGTGCATGTGTTCTTCTCCGACGACTTCACCACTAGCTCTGTAAGTGCGGTGAGCATCTCCTCTGCAAAAGTGTCTGCAAGACAATTTAAGTCATTAACATATTTTTAACAGACAGTAAGACATCATACATACATATACATTTGATAAAGAGCACAAATAATACTGAAAAAAAAAACAAAAGCTGTGTTTATGAATACACATAGTACCCCGCTTAACCCTACCTACATCCTACATTAAATGGACAATCATTGGGGAAACTGAGCAAGGTACAACAGACAGATCTGAACAAATTTCAGAACAAACATTATTCAGAACAAACATTAATGTCATAAAAAGCAGAGTAGGACTTACTTAGTAAGAAAGTAAGTAAATAAATAAATATTGAGGACTCAAATTCAACGGTGTTTCTCACTCGCCATACAAATATCCCACATATTCTACTCAACTCAGCATGATCAAGAAGCCTCAACATGTCGTGTCAAAAATCATGCGTCAAGTGTGCTGTGAGGTGGGCGTGCCTTCCTACCTGGGACAGCAGACACGATGTGGGGGTAGAACACACAGAGGCCCAGGGTCTGCAGTGCGGCCTGACTCAACTCTGCATTCTCACTGCTGATATGAGCCTGCAGGGGAAATGTGGTTTTAGCGTCACATCCAACCCTTTCATTTTCATGTGTCGCATAAATCACCAGACCATAGGGGCCTGACAAACCAGTATAACTTGTGGTTGGGTATTGTTAGGCGAAAGGTACCAGAGAATACACCTATATACACTGCATCTTAAAGCAGCTAACTAGCTAAAAGGGAATGCCAAAACCATGCCAGTACAGCAATAGCTGATTTCACACAGATTGAAGCTTGCCAACAGAGTCAATGGTGCACTCGTGCTCTGAAGGCTTTTCTTATATTTCTGGTCATGCATCTCAGAACACAGACCTACATAGTGCATGACCCAGATGAATAGTGGGAATGGCAGGTGTTATTATTGGTCCCTCACATGACCATGCACCATCAAGATCATGATACCTTTGAGGAGGACATCAAAAGCTGCTTATAAACCCAGGACTCCAAAAGGGGCAAATTGCTACACAGTGCTACTACAATATCATGTCTGTTACTATATGTTGACTACTGATACGTTTATATCAGTCGAGTTCCATTAGCACAAGAGACCTGCATCTTGTTGGACAGACATTAGGGGACGCACCTGGATGGTTTTACCGAGGCGAGCAAAGTGCTTCACGATGACGGCATGGTACTGCTGCCCATCCTCACCACTAAGACGACTGGAAGAACAGCCACAGGGATACAAATCATAAAATCACACAAATCATAGATCACAAATCACAGACAGCAAGTCTAACTTATAAAGAATAGGACGGATGTCCAACTTTCATTTTTCCTCCTTTTTGACCACTTAATTGTCAATAAAAATCTCATCACCACCAACTGCATAGTCTATTGGAGAATGTCCTTAGGACTTTGTGGAAAAACACAATGATGTTTGCTGTTTGGAAGGCCACTGTAAAGAACTGAAACAAGGTCATAGGCACATACCTAACAATGGTGAGGTAGGCATCTGTCTGCTCCGACTGGCCAGCTGTTGTATCCTCGAGGCAGTCCAGCAGGGGAATGAGGCTGGCACCAGAGAGGGACACTGTCGCCATCATCCTTACACCCTACAGGGAATGGTTAGAAAAGGCTGTTGAAAAACTTTGGCCTACCTTTCAGTCTAATCCAGTCTTTTTTTGAGAGAAGAATGTGACTATCTAACACACACACACCCTAGGTGGCAAGACCATTCTTAAAGTAAACAGGGTTCTGTTCGGCAGAGCTGGGGCTCGAAAACAAAGACCCAGACTTCCTGATTCTGACAGATTTATTTCTGTGTTGCGGATAGCACCAACAGCCACAAATATCGTTACACATGACAAGTCGCAAGATTATTAAGCATGTATGCAGAAATATCTACCACCGAGATAGCATGACCGTGAAACTACACGTTAGATAGAATTTCTAGATAAACAATGGTGCCACACAAACCTACAACTTAACCACGTACATGATAGTCATGTAAGAAAAAACAACAGATGGATGTTCCATGAGATGCTGTAACGTTATATGTTGCTGCAAAGGTCAAGTTGAGGGAATATACCTGGGCTACGTTTACTGTTGATTTTCGGCAGCTGTCCAAATTTTTCTAATGACAATTCGAAAGGCACACGTTTTGGCCTAGCAGACAAAAATCGTCAGCCCTGCCCAGTTATTCATGTGAGCAGGCTAACAGTACCACAAGCTAACTCTACTAATGTCAGATAACGTTGCGGTAGTTGGGACCTGACCAGCTAGCAAGGTAGCATAGTTAGCTAGCGTGCGCACCAAAGAAACAGCCAATATTTAGCTCGAGATAGTTTGGCAGTGCAATCAAAGTTCTTCTGAGTTTGAATGAGGTGTTTATGATATGGACTCGGAATTAACGATTATTTACAATCATATCAAGAGTCCTTGCAGCCTTTGCACATTCACTTCAGTAAACAATGCCATGGATGTTTGCGCAAGAGGGCCAATGATTTTCTTCATCACAAAACAACTTCCCATACAAAATCCTTTCCTTAACAGAAAAGCTACATCAAAAACAAGGTCGCGTATAAACACTGGCATATGTCGGGATATTAAGATTATTCACATATTGACATAGCTGCTATAACATTAACGTTAACTGTTACTAGGCATGCATGCAATGCACTGCCCACTGCAACCACGCTGAGGACAAGCCATTATTCCAAACAGCACACAATCAATAACATCCTTACCTCCACGTTATCAAGAAACGGTGATAATTACTGACAAAACACCATTGATGTTATCATATTTCACCCAGAAAGCGACAAATTTTCACTGGAACAGTCTTCTCATCAAAGCGCTATGGTCCTTTTACCCCGCGAAAAACTCTTGCTGGCGCCAAACGACGCAAACGAAGTAGCGTCACCTTTCACCCGACGTAACACCACCCACTTTTGAGTGAATTCGTGCACGTTCAAACCACTATGATGTGTCTACGCTTATTATAGCCTACCTACAGTTCTTTAACACAAGAGCTGGTGAAACTAATTATGCTTATGTAGCCCATAGCCTACTTGCTTAGGCTATATGATATACAGGCCTTCTCTGTTTCAAATTGGTAGAGTACCAGACCACAAATAGAAGAAGTTGAAACTATGTAGGCCTACCGTTGTTTTATTTTCTAATAATTTCTTAGGACATGGCACTTCCCTGCTGAAAAAAAAAAAAACAGCCTGGTCAGCTTAAGGTAGTTTGCTGGTTGACTAGCTTGTTTGACCACCCTATGATGGTTGACCAGCTACACCAGCAAAATTCTTGCAAAAACATAGGCTATCAGCTGGGTTACCCATAAAATGGTAATTCAGCTGGTTTTGCTTGTTGTACCACCTCAAGCGGGTAATTTTAGCTGGTGTTGCTGGTCTTGCATTGCTGGTTTAACTGCCCATGCCAACTTATGGTCATTCTAGTAAACCAGCATGACCATCTTACACCAGCTGTATCCCACATGACAGGCTGGTCACACCAGCATTTCCACCTGGTGGCCCAACCAGCAAGACCAGCAAGAGCTGGACGAAAACCAGCAGACAAGCTAAAACCAGCTACCAGCTAGCATAAGATGGTTTCTAGCTGTTTTTTCAGCAGGAAAAAAGAGAGAAAGAACTTGATGACACATTGACATTTCTGTAAAAAAATTCAAATTTATTAAACAGCACCTTCATTCGGAGGCTGGGTTACACAACGGTAATAAACAATAACATGATAAATTAAAATAAAACAAAGCATGTCTTTAAAAAAGAGGTATGACAACTGTGGTCAAGTGAAAGAGTTGGTTGCATTGAAGTGGTCAGTGTCCAGAGCGATGTACTCAAGCTGGAAGCCCCCTGCTGTTACGGAGGAGTCCGACAGGAACTTCAGTGTCATGACATTTCCTAGCAACAACATTTTAAAAACATGTTAGTTAGGTGTATACAAATACAACAAATGTTAAACATTTGATTCATGGCTGATGAGGGAAAGAAAAACAGCCAAGAAGGGAAGAGACAAATACATTGTGAGTCCAATGCAGTCACACTCTCTCTCTCTGTCTCTCTCTCTCTCTCTCTCTCTCTCTCTCTCTCTATCTATCTCTCTCTCTCTCACACACACACACACACATACAAACACATACACACAAAAGTATTATAACCCACATATTGTGTAAAAGGATACCTGTACTAATGAAGTCCTCGGGTAACTCATCTCCACAGAACCTATAAAATAGATGGCAATGTTTTGTTGAGAATTTAACCTTTTTTAAATCAATGTCAATGTCAGTCACACCCAGGGGCTGCTCTGAGTCCTACTTTTCTGAGGTCTGGGAAGGCTCAGTGGAAGCAGCAGAGTGATTTTTTTATTTAGTAATTATAATTAGCTGTATAGAGGTGGTGATGCCAACGAGTATGAATTTTCGAGGGTGGTGGACCAACTATGTGGTCAAAGTTGTGGAAAACTCAACACAGGCCAGGGATGTAGTGGAGGCTAAACTCAAATAAACACAGTTTGTCCACCTCTGAAAAGAGGTCATTCAATTGCAACTTTTAACATTCAAAAATCACACTGTATTATCCACACTCATAATATGTACAATCATCAACAACACATAGGAACCATTTAATACCAATGGTATTGTTATAACATTGGACAATAACTTTCACCATCATCAAACATGCTCTGAATGCCTTTTAAAAAAATCTGCAGTACCACCTCACCGTGACCACAGAATTCATAGTTTACCCACCTTTTATTTTACCACTACTACACCCTATAGACCCTTAGAAATGTCAAGCATGGTATAACTCATCTCCCTACTTCTTTTGTGTGGTCTTAGCACTCATGTCAGTATTTATAATTTTTGATATCATTTAGGTTGATATAAATGAGCTAAATCCCTAAACCAATTAGAATCCCATGGTACAGGTACAATGTGTTGGCTGTGAATGTGTGAACATATTGCAAGGCTACACACTACTGCTAATGGTTACATTTCTGTGCTGATTTTGACAAGCTGAGTAGTAGAGTTGCCACGCTTTGTACAATTCACCTTCCAGCAAATCCGGAGACATCATCATAGCTATCATAGATCTCGAGGTAGTCGCTGAGACAGGCCATGTCATCCTCAATGTCAAAATCCAGGAAGTGCAGACGGACCCTCTGACCAAAACGAACACGGATATGCCAGTAGCAGATCTGCTCGTCTGGGTACTCCTCAGGGTACCCGGGCGTGTTCAGCACCTTCTGGGGGTCTGTGTGGACTCCTCCACATTCCTTTGCTGTGAAGAGGAGATGGGGAAATGGATGACATTAGTTAGCTGGACATGCACTGGACATGTGGGCACCAAACCCATGGCGGGCTGTATTTGTGAACACAAATGTTGGAGTTATTTGCCCCGGTGCTAAACACAGATGATCCCCGGGTGAATTGTGACACAATGTCTAAGTACTGAACACAACTAACAGTACTGATTTTACAAATGTACAAAAAAATACATCAGGACCATGTGTGTTACTAAATGCATAAATACCACAATTTATACTACCCTGTGCGTTCAATACATGTGACAAATCGTCAAGTTGGAAAAAGTATACATCAAAAAGTATTTTGTATGCCTCCACAAATGTGTGCAAAAAATACAGATGATAGCCTTCACTGGACAGTGAACACATGAAGTGTGTTCTGTTGTTGGTCATTTGAATTTGAGTGAAATATTACATTTTCCATATGCAGTCTGAAATACAAACCCTTTCTTGGTTAAGTTGCAAATGAACTCCATATGTGTGTTGTGACCTCAATAGCTTTCCAGGGGGTAGAAACAGACTGCTGGGTACTTTTCTCCCCATTTCCATAGTTTGCCAGAAATGCAAAACCAAACATTCTCTCTATCAAAGAACCCAGAAGAAAAACACCATACTCTTGGCAAACTTGAGCAATTCACTCATGGGATTTTATCCAAGGGGGATATACGACCTCTTCAGTCACATCTGGTGCCAAGCTCTCTGTATGTGTGTGGTCATACAACAATTGCTACACAAATGGGCTGAACTATGGATACCTCACTGGTATAATGTTATAAGCTACATACTGTACTTGAGACAACAGTGCCATTCTGTTTTCACCACAGTGTTCCATTCTCTCCCACCCCAAAATGCCTTAATGTAATGGGCGCAAGAGAGCCTAATTGCAATACGGTCTAATTTTTACACCTACAGTAAACACATTTATTCCATCAATCTAACACAAACAAACCAAAGTATAGGGTCCTAATTTATAATGTGGGCAAAGTGTAAAGTCTATTGTCTAACAAAAGATAATTTAATAACGAAGCAAAATCTATTTGATACCTCAATACAATGAGCGAGATCCTAAACCTAAACGAATCAGCTCAATGCTCACACACACCACACAACAGTTTTAGTTCAAGCACGAGACACTTTGCTCATTGTGTGACTTTGCCCGTAGGGAGCAAAGTCTGGGAGCAAACTTCCAATCTATCATCCCAAATACTACAGACTACAGATAATTAGTTGACCACAGGGTAGTTTTACTCTGGCTGACATCTCTCCACTTAATAAAACATATCACATACTTCATGGTGAATTTCGAGGAAAAATATATATATGTCTAATTCCAGCAGGCTGGGCAGTAGCATCTTGGAAAGAGAAAGTCACTTTCATGATGTACCACAAAATCTCCCTGATCTAGTAAAACTTTCACTGGTAACTTCTTAGACACTGCACATAAAACAAATGCACTCATCTGGGTGGTTTTCAGATACACCCTTACAGGAGGGACTGACAGACCTGTAAACATTCCCTTCAGTAGAAAAACACTACTTCTTGTATAAAGTGAAATCTAAGCACACTTGTTACAACAAACTTGGGAGTTCTCAGGGGCATCAAGGATTAGCTCCATTTCTCCTGATTTTAGTGACTCATCCAAAGCTGTGAAATTTATAGGGTCATGTCATCGTTTGTCACGGTGCGTCATTGGTATAAGAGTCATCACATTTCCCCCAACCCTGTGCCACATATTTAAATGTAGACCACAAAGCTCCCTTCTCTGGAAGATGGAAGTGAAGTGATATCAACCTGTGGGTGAGTCTATATCTAAGCAAAATGTAAAACATGCAACAACTCAGCACAAGGTGAAGTTCTTCATGTACATAAAATGTCATAACATTCCGTGACAATTATTAAGAGATCATTCTAAATCTTTCATCTTCATTTTGTCCCCTAAACATCCCACTCTTACAACATCCTTTCCCCATAACCCCATTCCATATTAAACAGATGGCAGTATGATTTACCACCTGGCGAACAAGTCTGTTGCCCCTGGAGACCCAAAATTGTTTTCACTTGTTTCAAGACCTCTTGTAATGACTCACATGTGAGCCATAGGCCATCATAGGTCTTTCGATGCAACGGACATACCTATTCTCCATGGAAGGAGACGAACATCGTCTTGAGAAAAGATTTATTACTTCTAAGGCTTCCCACGCAAAACCACAGTCTCTGACCCATGGAATCCATTGGGCCATGCATCACTACCACAACTGCTTCACACCCATTTGTCTCAGTCTTACGCACCATCAGGGTTGTAGCAGTAGACGTCCCACCTTTCGCTCTTGTTCAGCCTGTAGCCGTAGTCGATGATGCCGACCTTTCCGAAACCACAGTTGGCGCCAGCTTTGACTATGGGGTAGCCCACTCGTCCTTTGTCAAACCAGCCCGCAGAACACACATGAAACCCTGGGGGGGGGGGGGGGGGCACACAGAGCAAAACGTATGATTCTTTTGAATGAAGAGAAAAAGCAGTTCGCCAAGAGATGAGTAACAACTGCTTTTCTCTCTGTTTAGAAAACTCAGTCCTTTCTCAGAAAAATCACTTCTCAGAGGCAGCTATTTATTTATTTTAGAGTCATTATTATCATTGTCAATATTTAGACTCAAGTTGTGGCAGACTCATCACTGCTGTCTTTTCAATTCAACAGTATGAGGTTGTAACCTTATTACTTATTAGTATTATGCATTGAACACTGCATGTAGGTCTAATACAGGCAGTAGTTTACTATAACGTACATTGGGATATGCTGTATGGAGTCAAACAAAATAAAACCTTTACTTGCAAGACAACCCCATGCAGTAACAGATGCCAGGCTGTGAATTGTGGTTGTCTCTCAGGCAATGTTATAACAAAATACAAGCCCTTCCTGAGTTTACAAAAAGGGGTATAAAACCCTCTTGTTTGAAGGCGCAATCTGGTGAGAACAGGAAATAAGGAATAAAGACCAACCTACTGGGACATCCGCCACTGGCAAGAGACACCAGGAGACAACAAAGCCATTAAGCCTTGTACCCAGAACCTGGATAAGATCTTTCTGGTGTGGGAGTAAAGTGATAACCCAGAGTACATTTATACACTTTTAAAATGAATGTGTTGTGTTGTGTTATTTTCAACACATATTGTGTAACAAATAAAAAAAGGAAACAACACAAACTGTGTTGTCCCTATCTGGACACAGAGATGTGTCAAAAACAACGCAAGTTGTGTTGTTTTCAACACTTTCGTTTTAAGAGTGTATATACTCTGTAAAGAATATAATTTAGTATATAGTAGAATATAGTATAGAATTATATATTAGTAGTATAATTTTGCTCAATACTGGATCTAGTGGGATGGGCATCTGACAAGATGACTCTCTACAGTACATCAATGTCTGACATACATGGAAACAACTCATTAGAAAAACATTGTGACTAGTTGTTTATCAAAGTGTGTACACCCACCCCCCCTCCACCCACCACCACACCCCCAACCCCACCACCACCAATCCACCCACACACAGACACACACCCATATGCACATGTGCGACTTGACTCTTGGTTTATTTTGTCCAATTGTTTACACAGGCAAGACCCAAGTGATGACAGCACTTTGTTTGCTGCCAGAGGCATCCAGCGAACCAGGAGGGATACGGACCTATTTGACGAGCTGCCTCCAGCTGTTCGTAAGTGGCCAGAGTCCCCCCCTCGTACTTGCACACAGCCTTGGCCTCCTTGTATGTCAGCTGATATCTCCCCTTTCGAGATTCCCGGTGGTACACTCCTGCAGCTTGTTCTGTTGAAACACATACCGGTACACAGAAAAATCACTTGTCAATTAATGATACCATTGGCCTCAAACAGAGCTTTCTCTGGTCTGTTGGTCTAACACAAGCCTCCTGCAAGGAGATTATAGGGGAATAGATCTCTAAAAGCTGAGTGGTAGCAGAGGAGATACACCCAGGATAATTCTGACCAGATAACACAGACATCTCAGTCTCAGTCTCACATAGATTTTCATAAAGGAATTGTCATCTTTATCTAATCTACTCTATTGCAGTTAGAGCAGAACACGTAAGCCAGCAGCTGCCAGGGCATCTCTCCCCTGGCATCTGTGCAGATCTTGGGTCCTTTCAGTGCTGGTGCTGCTGCTGTACGCTTCCTTGAACTCTGTTTTGACATTACGCATGCATGACCTTGTAGAAGTTGGAGCCCTCAGCAAATTAGCAATAAGCCAATCTTTTCCCTCAACCTCCCACTCTGCCACAGCGTGGACCAATTAAAAAGCCTTAGTGTGTTACACCAGTCATGGCATTTCACACACTCAAACAATATAGCCCAGGTGGGTCACATTACGCATTACTAAACGTTTTCCTATAGATTCCAGATGTGTTCTACTCATCAACACATAATTAAGCAAATTAACATAGGCCTATTCTTTCCATAGCAACAGTTGACAGCCTATAGGTTAGCCTACATCCTAAAAAGAGTTTGGTAAGGAGCTGATGACCTTTATCTCCAGATATTATGGCTTGAGATGTGAAGAATCACTACATCATGCAGTTAAAATTAAGTTGAAACATCAGATCTGAGGCACAATGTACAATGTCTTTCTCTAACAAACCATGAATGATTATTATGTTCTGCCAAAGTTGGTAATATACTGTTTTCCTGAGTTAGTGAGTTGCAGTCCACCATGATGTAGTCATTTCCTCATGTTTACAACACCATGTGAGGTGGTAATTTTTGGCAGCACAGAATAACCATAAATGTGTCTCTGTCCTACTGTGTGTCAACATCCCGCATGTCCAAAGACAGACATTACCTTTACACCAACAAAATGTAGTCGCCAACACAGGCAAAACAATTCTTACATTTCTCTAGAAATGGTATTTAGGAAAGTTTACTACATGTTAATACACGAAGATCTAATTAATATGCCATTTCTGTAATAGGCTGTTGCTAACATATTTTCTATAGCCTAAAATACATTAAACATGATAAAAACATTTAAGGAAGCACACTGATTACCCAGCCATATGGAGTTATGAAGTATTCCATTCTGGTATCCCCAGCCTTCAATTTCCTTCAGGACTAAGCAGACTGCTACCGCCAGAATCAATGAGCGCATCCTCCTGTTGTAGTCAAACTATGAGCACATGTGTCAGTAGTGAACGGCAGCTGCTGTCGTCTGCGCTGAGCTAATCGGCACATCTGCAACCCAACCTTAAATACGTCTCCCAACCCACCACTACCGGGAACTGTCCCAAACGGAGCGCATGGGGTCTGACGTTGTTCCACAGTGGGAGGGACGGTGTAGTTTAACGAGGGTGGGAGAGAAGGGGAAGCCCTAGCGGAACTTCAGTGCCGGTGAAATTCTGCCAAACTTTCGGGAATGTCCTCTGGGACACGTCTGTAGCCTGATGCGAAGCCTACCGAATTTAAGAGGCGCCACTGAAGCAGTAACCTCGCCGTGGAAGATCGAGGCAGACAGCTTTAAGGTTTTAAAATACCAGTGTTATCTAATACTGATAACCTATCCTGCTCTCTGATGGACATGTCACCTGAAACCATATGTAGGCATGACTAGGACAGGCCAACTTGTCAGCATCATGTCACAATAAGGATTAGAGATTCTAGTCAAATGAATTAAGTGAAAATGGCTGCATTTGTAAATATATACATATAGGTCTACCTAATTATTATTGTGGTCTAGGTCTAGATATAATTATTATTGTGTGCTTGTCATCCAAAAGAGTCATGTAGTGCCCTTGTATTCAAGTCCTTGGCTGAGACGGGTGAGTCTCAGTTGGGTGATTAACACCTTCATATGGTATGAAATTCACTGTTGGTTCCATCATGCCTTAACCCTTCTAACTCAAATTAAATGTTAATGAGATGTTGTGCAACCTTGTTGGGCAGACATACATTTTCTAAGCCACTAAGTGTTCAAGACCACGTCTGGAAATTCAAGGGTGGGTTATTTTCTCTCTCTCTCCTGTTAGGCTACAGGATATTACTAACTTACTATGAGACATTGTGAGTCTAGCATTGTGAGTAGTATAATTACTTACAGATTCCATGACTTTGTCTAATTAGGTGTATTCAGATTTAAAGGGTGTTGCCATACTATATTTCCTGACCCCTCCCTTGCCATGTAGCCTAACTCAGTCTCTACATCAATTTGAAGTAGTATGAATGTTTTACAGTAAATATTGTCTTTTTTTCTTTTCTAAGCTTAATATGCAATCAAACTAGATGTACCACAGAGCGGTACAAAATATGACCGCCGCCCAGTCCAGCACATTTTTTCCACAAAAATAAGTCACGCTTGTCAAATTGTGTTCATTTTTTACTTTGTTCCATTTTTTTGTGTTTGTAATTGAGTGTGTGCAGAGTATGTGGTTGTTTTTGTGTATATGCATTTTGTGTGTGTTTTTGTGTGTGTGCTTGTGTATGTAGGTGTGTTTGTATGTGTGGGTGCATGTGTGTGTATCTGTGTTTATGTGTTTGTGTGCATGTTTGTATAAGTATATATACTTTTTTGATCCCGTGAGGGAAATTTGGTCTCTACATTTAACCCAATCGGTGAATTAGTGTAACACAAACAGCACACAGTGAGGTGAAGCACACACTAATCCCGGCGCAGTGAGCTGCCTGCTACAATGGCGGCGCTCGGGGAGCAGTGAGGGGTTAGGTGCCTTGCTCAAGGGCACTTCAGCCGCAGCCCACTGGTCGACAACAAGTGTTCATAATTGTGAGAAATTCTTAAATTGTGTGCATGTGTGCGTGTACGTGTTTATGTGTGTGTGTGTGTGTGTATGTGTGTGTGTGTGCATGTGCTTGTGTGTGTGCCTGTGTGTGTGCATGTGCATGCATGCGTACATATGTCTACTGTGTGTGTATGTGTCATACGTATGATTACTGTGATGTATGTGTGTGCGTGTGTATCTGTTTATGCACATGTGTGCATATGGAATGGGTTAACATGATCCCTGGAGGCAAACATACACAAAAAATTGTTCATCCTAGGCGCTACGGTTCTCAAGATATTCACAGAAAACTCTGTTGGTGTACAGTCACTAAATGTACACATAAATTCATTTATTGTATGGCCCCCCATAAACGAAAGTCCACGAAACTTGGCATGCATTCAGAGAGTGTCATAATGATCCTACACTTTCAATTCCGTGCAGTTTTGACCATGTCAGCCAGAGAACACCTAATTTTTTGCTTTTTAATTTTGAACTAGGTGCCGCTATACATGAAATGAGTGGTTATGGGATGGGTTGACATGGCCCCTTAAGACCAACATACAAAAAAAAGGTGGTCCTCCTAGGCCCTATAGTTCTCGAGATATTCACAGAAAACTGTGTCCGGCCACCTACAGGCCAGTTGGTGTACAGTAACATAAATTTATTTATTGTATGGCCCCCCATGAACGGAATTCCACGAAACTTGGCATGCATTCAGAGGGTGTCATAATGGACTACACTTCCAATTTCGTGCAGTTTTGACCATGTCAGGTCACAGATACCTGCGATTACAACACCTAATTTTTACTTTTTATTTTTAACTAGGTGGCGCTATACATGAAAGGAGTGGTTATGGAATGGGTTGACATGGCCCCTTAAGATCAACATACAAAAAAGGTAGTCCTCCTAAACCCTACGGTTCTCGAGATATTCACAGAAAACTGTGTCTGCCCTACCCTCCTTTCGGGGGGTCCAGTCAGGGGGGGAAAGGGCTACAGATCAAAACGAAAAACAATGGTTCCATTCTATCCTTGTGGGGCTACATGCCCACCAAGTTTCGTGCACCCCGGTCTTTCAGTGTCCCGGGAATTCTTGACAGAAAATTGCCCATGCGAAAAAAAAGAAAAAAATCTGACTAAACCTATATGACTGCCGCTTCGCTGCGTGTGATTTGAAATGTGTGAATGATCTCTCATTCTGATCTTTCAATTGATTGGATCAAGGTTTGAGATTTAAGGGGTTCTTTCAGTATTTTTGCACTTTTCATCTCAGATGTATGCATTCAAGTAAAATATATGCTTAAAGACATAGACAGCGACAGCATAATTACCTAAATGTAGAAAATCATCAGATATTTCTCAATGCATTATTCATCACTTGTGTTTTCAATTAGGCTATCACAGATTGACTTTACGTTACACATGCGTTAGGCAGCATTCTTAACAGTGTTTTTTTTCACTATCCAGATCATTTCTGGGCATCCGCGCAGTTAACCCACTCAACGTGGGCCACTGGAGGGGATCTGTTGAGGATAAGGGCTCCTTTGTTCAGGGTTGTTTTTACAGCGGTGCCCACAGACTGCCACTCCATGACTTAACATCCTGCTGCTGCGGTGTGCCAGACATGAGCTGGTGCTGGTGGTTCCTGTTTTGTTGGTCCTGGGATCTGGCACACATTTATACATATGCAGATATATGCAAGGAAATGCACACAGACACACACATAAATATGCACACACACACACACACACAGAGACAACCAGATTCAGTGCACGTATACATGCATGTGCACAAACACATACACATGCACACACACAAACACACACACACTGACACACACACACAGGAAAAAACACAGTTGTCTTCAGTAAACCTCTGCCCAGTATTCCTAGAAATTAGAGTGAGTAGGGATTTGACCCCTCCTCAGAGCAAATGACCTTGAACTCGAGTCGATGCATCCCCCAGATGGGTTTCATGGAGGAGGTCCAGTGCAGTCCAGTCTGTTTGTTTGTGCTCAGTCGTCCATTGGCAATAAAGGTGTTGACTACAGCAGTGACAGCTGTTGTTGTGAAATTAGATGAGAATGTTTACACTGAGGATCTCTTAAGCCTTGCAGTATTTGTATTATCAAAGTAAGTTTTTATACTTTGCTGTTATATGCCAGAATGTTTTAAATTCTCAGATTTGGGAAAGTGCTGATTTCATGCTGCAGGTGGCACTATAGGACTCAGTGAATGAAACCTGCCGCCAGTTGCATGATGATATATTTGTTCAGTAAATTTGTTAAAGTTCTACTTTACTCCAGAAGGTGGCAGCATCATGCAATTTATTTTAGTAGTCTTTGGCACCATTGATGAAAAATAGCACAAACTAGCAATACTGTTTGTTCCATGTCTAATGAGCAAGTCTGCAAGCAGAACTACTGTGGTGCTGCAGGAGATGTTTGAGTGTTGCATTGCTTTCACTAGAGGTGCCTGGGAATGAGTTCTATTGTAATCTGTGAATCCAACCAATGACACAAACCCGGTGGGTATGGCAAACAGCACTCACAGGCTCAGCAAGTGTGAGGATGCCTGCTCCATCGCCTGGTGATGGGGGCAATGAGGTGATGTCAATTGTTTGAAGAAGCAAATTAACAAAATATTCACAGCTTTGCCCTTTGGATCAGACATGGGAAGTAGGTCATGGTTAACACAAAGTATTTACATCTCAAAAGGGCTCTAAGCAGAACTGAAAACAGGCTGCCACACAACACCAGCATGTGAAAGGAGAGGAGGCATGTTTGTGTGAGACACTGTCATTTGTCATTAGCCAATTAGCCAGGAGAAATGACAGAACTTGATGACAGAACAGAGAGGCCTTAATAGGAGGCATACGCTGGATATTGTGGTTCCCCCTGAAAAATCATTGCTGAATAGTGGAAATATCCCAAATCTGTACTGTCTGGCCTGTTTCTGAGCCCGTCTCTGTCTCCAGCCAGGGTCCCCATGAATCTCTCATCCACCACCCCCATATTATGCCCTTGCCTCATTTCTGTTTCCAACTGCAAAAGTGTATTCAACTGTGATCAACAATAACTGGACAATTTCAATTACAAGTTTGGTGATATGCAGCATTTGTTTTGTTCCCTGTATATGCATCACACAGACGGCTAGGCTTTTATGTTAGTATTAGGATGAAAATGATACAGTGGAAGATTTCAATGTTTCAGCTCACTCATTTTTCTGTATGTGGTGCATGTAGAGACCCCCCCCCCCCCCCATCCCTCATCCTCCATCCCTGAGGAAACAGTGGCCTTGGTCGAAGGGATTCCCTTACATCACAAAGTGTCTTCCCACCTTCTCTGTCAGTCCTGGTTGGTCTATTTCCTCACATGGCTGACTCTCACTGAATGTAGCGCTGAGTATCACTGAATGACCATTGAAGAAATGAGCGCTCGAGATGGAAACCTCTCAGAGGAGAGCTCCAGAAGAGCAGCTCACCCCGGCCGCCCGGTTCACATACCTCACATGCCAGCCTGCAGAAAGATTGCCAGTTATCAAATTTCCCTCTCGTGAGGTGGAGGTGTGGTTCTGAACCAGCAATCTTATTAGCCGCGGAGTACGCCACACAGCAGCCTGTCTAGCGCTCTGTGCTTGCACAGACCAAGAGCGGAGTTGTGGGTAGAAGTCGACATGCCTGTTGTTAGTATTCCATGCTGTCAGTAGAAGTTAGTATGCCACGCTGTCAGTAGAAGTTAGTATGCCATGCTGTGACTAGAAGTTAGTATGCAATGCTGTCAGTAGAAGTTAGTATGCCACACTGGGAGTAGAAGTTAGTATGCAATGCTATCAGTAGAAGTTAGTATGCCACCCTGTTAGTAGAACCAGAGACATTCTAATGAGGAGACACAGCACTCAAAAAATCCACCTTAGAAATGCATAGGGATAGTTTGTAAAGCCAATATGGCAGTTGTCTACACATCCCACCCCTTTCGTGGCAAAAAAGTCGACATGTGAATACATTGTGCCAATCATGTGTTGTGATTTCGCCACTGGAGAAAGGTTGGTGTCATCAAGCCTTGCGCACGTGCATTTCTACCCGAATAGATGCCCGATAAGTGGCCAAAAAGCGTTGCAATATGGCCGCTGAGTGGAGGGACTTGCCTAAAAGGACTTTGGTAGAAGTTAGTATGCCACGCTGTTAGTAGAAGTTAGTATGCCATGCTGCTTGTAGAAGTTAGTATGCCACGCTGTTAGTAGAAGTTAGTATGGCATGCTGTTAGAAGAAGTTTATGAAAAACAAAATGTTTTTCCTCCTTGGATATAAATGTTCTGATAATATTTGACCCCTTTAGTACTGAGAGCTCTTATGAAACTCAAACTGGCATAGGAGTTTGTTTGGAAATGTGTCATAAACCTTAGTTAAAGAAGACATCCAAAGACAACATCAGTGTTTGTAGTAGGCCTATCATGCTGTTAGAAGAAGTTTATGAAAAACAAAATGAGTAAAAAAGCATTGGTAACATGGTTTTAAAATAGATTGAATGTTAAAAAGGCAGAAGTGAGGTCAATACAAATGTGAAGAAAAAAAACCCCACAGGGAATAAATGTTGGGCAATAAGCAGAATAATGAGGAAGACAGAGAGAGAATGGGGGAGGCAGAAGGAAGAGTGTGCGCCGTGGGTAGCTGTAGCCATATAAAGGGGTTTTATCATTTGTTCGTGAGGAATGGCTGAATTACACAGTTCAGAGAAAAACAGGCTCTTGCTCACGTATGCGTCACCAACACAAACAACAGGCATGTGGACACAACAAACCACATAGAGAGGTGACTCTCCTCCTTCTGCAAAGACAGTACAGACATAGAAGAAGACCTACACATTCACCTCAAGCATCTAACCATTCAAGATGAAAGCCCTGCATGTCCAGTTCGGAGCTCCATCATTCACTCTCACAAACAGACATGTTCATGTGCAGCAGTTCACCTCTTGGTTCTGGTTAATGGGAGGTGGCTGCTCATGCTGTCAGGGTTATAACTCCCAGCACTTTTCTCATGACCTCACCTCAGAACAAAGCCAGGAGTTTCTCCATTTCCCAATCTCTGCCTCTCTCTCTTTTTCTCTCCAGACTACAGACTGTTCATACACTGGTGTTTTATGTCTCCTCAATAAATATCCTCCAGACATGTTGTGCCGTTTTGTTCACGGTGAAATGTGAATGAAATCCTCCTTGGATATAAATGTTCTGATAATATTTGACCCCTTTAGTACTGAGAGCTCTTATGAAACTCAAACTGGCATAGGAGTTTGTTTGGAAATGTGTCATAAACCTTAGTTAAAGAAGACATCCAAAGACAACATCAGTGTTTGTAGTAGGCCTATGATGCTGGCTGCAGTCCTCCCCAGTGAATCTTAAAGTGCAGTGCCTTATTGAAAGCCTATTCAGTGTGTTACAGTTTTAAACTGATCATGATGAACCAGATGTGAGAGACAGGACAGCAACTGGGAGTGACACACTGTTCTCAACAAACACCCAGTGTATTTACGGTTATATACACGTTAGTATTTCATCACCAGGGTGCTCTTACGGGAAAGATTCCTGCAAACATTTGTTTGAAAATACTGTACATCTGCTGTATGTTATGCAGGCTCTGTTGATTCTTTGATGGTGAGCATTCATTAGTGCTAGCTGACTCACGTGTGTGTATTATTCCACACAGGTGCGATGGAGAATAGGCCTACGTGCACGAAAGGCTCTTCCTGTAAGCTCGTTTAGTTTTTACTGTGTTGTTAACTGTGTTGTAACAGCATCTTCTGTTATATTCTGCTCCTTACAGCTTCACTCCGACACTGAATATCTTGTTTGCCCAATAGGCTAATAACAATTTTAACACATGCATTAATCCTTATCATAACATGCTGATTCTTTGCAACACGTCCGTGTAGACACTAATTAGGCGTACATTAACAAATAGCGGCAGGTTCAACCTGGCTCCATCGGAAACAAACGAGGGTCACCTCCTTGTGTGCGACTAACATGCTAACCTACTTTCTGCTCTCCTCCCTCTGCTCATAGAATGTGCGCGGCCTCCTCCCTGCGCCGATGACTTCACATCTGTCTGGGTCCTGTCCTGTGCTGCGCTCCGGCTCTGTTCTGGCCCTGCCCCTGTGTGCACGCTGGGGGAACAGAGGCCCCGGCCCAGCGCCTCAGAGCTGGGATTTATGAGTCCTCTGCCGGAGAAAAACAGCACAGCAGAGAGCTGTATAAGACTTCATGTGCAAATCATATAGATCGCCCAGTGACAACGTAGACTATGGAAGTTCAGGGGGGGGGGGGTTGTTTTTGCAAGTGTTCCCTTTGTCTCTGTGGTTGATATAGTCTTGGCACTTTGTGGTAATCCATTGGGTGGTGTATTGAGCCACATGGCACTAACTTGACACATATCATGAATGGGTGTTACAGCCTTAATACCAGTAACGATACTAAATGGGAAACAGTACTAAGGTGGGTTTCTGAGCCGATTAATCTGAATTGGTGAAACAAGTATGCCAACCCTTTCTGGCACAACAAACAATTGAGGTCCACTGGATAGGTGTTATCTGAAGTACCACAATTAATGGGAAGCTGATAACAGCACCTCTCTCTGGTGTGTGTGTGTGTGTTTTGTTGGGGGAGGCATGAGGTCTCATGATGACACACACACACACTTTCACACAATTGCAGCTGTCTGGGCACTGCTTGTGTGTGCCTGGAACAGACCCTCTGATTGACTTAGGCCTTCAAAGCTCGGATGGCCGGCCTGTCAGGCATTTCCTCCCAGCTGCTGGAATTTTGGCCTGTTTGTTTTCTTTGTGATGTCAGCGCTGGTGCATGATGACACACTAACTGCACTGCTGGTGGTGGCTGTGCTAAGATGGGGCGGGGAGCCTCTTGACGCTGATTTGAAATGGCACTGGACAATTTTACGACACGCGTGGGTGGTGGGAGGTTAGTGGGTTTGCAGTTATGGCACGGCCTTGTTTTTTTTTTTCCCCTGAGTGACTAAAGACGTCTGGCAATAACCAAGAATAATTAATCATTGTTAATAAGAAACACACAAACAGTATTATACAAGAATGTGTATGTGTAGGAGCACTATAATCCTGTACCCTCACTTCCTGGCCTTGCCAAGTGTGATGTTAACCCCCTGGTCCAGATTAATAGGTAGGAAGTCAGTTTCATTCTACCTCCAAATGCACCAAGATGTGACTAGTATACACTCAAAACACATACAAATACCAACCATCCAACGTTTGTCTTAAAAGCACATAACAGACTGAAGTCGCATGATGATACAGAGCTGATACCTGATAGGTCTGATTTAGGTCTAAGATATCACACTCTGTTTAATGCATGCTAGTTGATTACCATTCACTAAACTGTATTATATAATGTTATGTTCTATGTTTATTTTTGTACTTTTTTTATTTTATTTTATTATAAAATGTATAAAACAAGAGAAGAAAAAGCATTACCCTGCAGTTATCAGTTTATTGAGCAACTGTATAGTGTGTCTCCTATATTCTGTGTTTACAGTGTTAATCCAGTCACTGTGAAATGTCTTTACATGGAAAACTATGAAATGGTTATATGGACACTTCAAAAGTGTGGCAGTGCATTATATCTGATACCAAACAAACAGGCAAACTTAAGGCCTATATGATGTCAGCTCACATGTTATGAGGCTTGATGAAGAAAATCACCACTCATTAACACACTCCATCCTTCTTATTAGCAGTTTTACACGCTAATAAGCACACACAGCTACACGCCCTCATGATCCTTTACCGAACAAGAAACAATTTAAGTTCTGAACGTCCAGTTGAAACATGAAAGACGCTTTTGTGTAGGTCCTGATGCTAGCGATTTGAAGCGTGCTCCCGAGCATGTAAGTGATGGCAACATTCCAGATGTGGATCCAACACATCGGGGAGGAAAGGTGTGGTAATACTGTAAGTCTTCCACGGTCATGGTTTGACACGGTCATTTCTCTGCGTGGATGGGGCACATGTGTAAGTTGTCCAGGCCGTCCACAACAATTGCTTCATCTATGAGGCAGCTTATTTATGTAAGGAAGCATCTGGAATGTGTAAACATGTTTGTACAGAAAGCACACACACACACACAAGCAGCAAGCCATGTAAACCCCACACACACTAACACACACACACACACACACACACACACACAGACAAGGGCTGTCACTTTACGTTCGAAAATCGATTGCACAATCGATTGGACCAACCAACACAAGTTTGGAAAACTAAAATAGGGAATCGATTTTAATCAAATATGTACACTATTAATTTTAAACGAATTAAACTAATGAAAAAGATAGATGTAACAAAACTCAGGAACAAGCAGGAAAAAATCGAAGAATTCCAAAGTGAAGTAAGCATTGCGAAAGCTAGAAAGAAAATTCCCACCAATTTTACGCACCGGAAACAGCTTTTTCAATCGGCTGCTGTTTTTTTGCCAGGATAACGCTATCAACCTGTGCGACATGAGAGATACGAGTGATAGGCCCTAATAACTTGAGGAGTTCGATATGGAAGCACTTCGGGGGTTGGGTATATCAGACTATGGAGAAGGACAAAGCGGTATGCAAACTGTGCAGTCGTGAGTTCTACGTAGGCGAAATTTGTTTGACATTTCTAATTGTAAACGCAGCCACGTTGAAGCCTGCAGTAATGTTTTTCACTGATGTTATGGCAGTCCACTCTGCTTATTGTTTTTCGAGAATGTTGCACTCCTGTTTGTCATTGTGCACGAAACTTCACGCCATTGTGCGTCTTCAAGCGCCCCCTTTACGTTCGTCCTAATGCCTGTTAGTTGTTCGTGGATTGTCCTATATTTGGTGTTGAAAATTGAAACGTCTTTAGACATGAAAAATCGATTTTACAATCGATTCAATGAACAATTATGTCTCAAGAATCGAACAGGATTTTTTCACAGAAGTGACAGCCCTAACACAGACACGCACACACAATGAGCTCATGTCACACTACCAGACCGTTGACCTACTGCATCTCTTCATGTCGTGAGGAGCACGACAAATGCACATAAATCTCTGTCTGGTTGTGTCCCACCCCTGTACAACAGCCAGTATAAACATTTTCTTTTGTCATTCATGCCCTTTATGTCCTTTATGAATGGAGACGGGAAGAGTGACAAACCCAAGTTATCACCCTCATGTGGCCTCTTAATCTCTGGTCATACCAATGTCATTTAACACAAGGGGACCAATGGCAGGATGCTTTGTACATAGTACAGACAACAAGGGAAATGCTGCTCTTATGAGTGGTATTGCTTTATGAGTCTGATTCATAGCATCTATTGTGCAAAACAAGGGTGGAAATGTCTATTGCTCTTTTGTAATGATAGTACCAAGTTAGTCCAAGTGATGACTGAAGGCGTATATGTTATTGGTAAATCTACCTAAAGGAATCCAGTCACTGTAGAGCAGGGCTATCTTCTACCGTTACAGATTAAGGATGCATCCCGTTCAAAGGCACACAGTTAAAAAATATATACATACACTAAGAAAAATCAATGCCTCAAAAAGGGGTGTACGCTCAATGTACAGTGCATCAATGTGGGAGACATATGGGTTATGTAGGTTTGGCAAATGTCACTCGTAAGGTCCACAAAGGAGCTTAGGGGTTCTCAAAAACGCAGATGGTTCTTTAGAAAATGGTTCCAAGTTCCTCTTTACATTCTGTAAAAAAATAACCTCCTTGGGCAGGCATCAATGACCATTCCATACTGCATTTATTCCCCATTTCTGCAAAATCACTTGAGCCAACCATCAAAAAGTCCCATAATGACACCAATATAAAAAGTTATGCATTGACAAAAATCCCCCCGAAAACAGGTGTCTCAGCGATCAGTCAGAAACTCCTGGTTGAGGACAGTTCTGCTCAAGTGTTCCTCCAGTCCCTAAAAAAAGTTCCCCTCTTTTTGGACCGGTCCTGCCGTGCCCCTCGTCACCCCTCAGGGGGGGCATCAGTGGATGTCTCCGTTGTAGGACTTGCTCTGCATTTGAAAGACCGTCTCCACTGCATGTGTAGAAATGGGCTGTTTGTACAGAGGGTTGGATGCCTAGAGAGAGAGAGAGAGAGAGAGAGAGACAAAGAGACAGAGAGACAGAAAGAGAGAGAGACAGAGAGAGAGGGAGACAGAGAGAGAGAGAGAAAGAAAGAAAGAGGCCAGTGAGAATGAAGAAGAAATGTATGAAAAGGTTCCATTTCCAATAAACAAAGACATTATGCAGTCTGGGTGAATCAACAACTTCAGAAAAGAAGACGACTTTCTCTCTCCACTGACTGAGACAAGTTCCAGGATGCTTTCTGCTTTTAATCAGAAAATTATGTTTTTGCCAAGACTATGGTTTCATATGCAGGCATTTCAGATTTCCATCTCAAAGATTTATAATGTGTACACAATCATTACACATGACACCCAACGAGGATGGGAATAGGCATGAGACCGAGCAAGGACACCTGCTGCTGAAAGCCTTTGCCTAATCTACATCTGACCTCAAGCACCATGAAAACGCTATAGTTGTACAAAATAAATCCATTCCTCATATCAAAACAGCCTGAAACCGTGATATATGAGACCAATGAAAGCCATCTGATTTCCTCTGGAATCAATGTGAGATGGGACATTAAATCTCTGTGATTTCTCTCAGAGGGCTTCCCAAGTGTTAAACTTCAGTAAAAAGTAAAGTGACTGGTATTTAGCTGATGACTTTATCCAAAGAGTCACAGACTCACAAATGGCAGGACCGAGAAATTAACTTGGGTAGACTGATTAGCTACATCCAACCAAGCTCTACCAAACACTCGCCCTAAACTCAGTAGAGGCTCATCCTTACCATCTCATAGCGAGCCCTGGAGCGGGCGTTCTGGAAGCGGGCGAATTCGCGGCGGTCGTGGACGGTGATCACCATCTTCCAGATGGCCAGCAGCACGATGCCCACCAGCAGAATGCTGCCCACCACAGCCAGCAGCACGGTCAGAGCATCCGGGGCAGCGCCACACTCTACAACAGAGAAGCGGTCAGAGATGTCTGAGTCACGCGGATGCAAACACAGAAACAGACTATACAAACAGACATGCTAGGCAGGGAACACGCACGCGCACACACACACACACACACACAGATTCATGTACATCCCCCCCCCCCACACACACACACACCACAAACTCTGTTAGTACTCAAAACCCATTTAAGACAGTCAAACTCCAAAACATCCTGTCAGCACACAACTTAACATCTGAATGCGTGCCCAGCTATGCATGGCTCTTTAGGTGCGTTTGACTTCATTTCCCCTCGATCCCAACTGGCTCCTGGCACGGACTCCAGGCCAACCACGCAACCCTGTGCCCTCTGAGAGCCTGAGTGACTGATGTGGGAAGTGAGGTGCCGCAGGCCTGACGTCACCCACCTGGCTCCTGCAGCGCCGTGAGCACTGATTGGCCGTTGGCGTGCTCCGAGTAGGTGAACTTCATCACGCAGTCATTCTCGGTTTTATACAGGCACAGCACGGCATTTGGGTCATCAGTCTCTGCGAGAGGAAACACGTATTAGAACATCACAGACGTTAGACATTACAGCTGGATAAACGGCACGGCTCACTAGGATTAGACATTACAGCTCATTAAGGTTCAGATAGCAGGAGGGAGGGGGAGAGAGAAAGAGAGAGAGAGAGAGAGAGAGAAAGAAAGAGGGAGAATAAAAATTAGCATAAACGAAAGCAAGAGACTGAGGGCAGAAAACAGAGAGATGGGGTAAGGAAACATACAACATGCCCACTCTAGCAAATGAAAACAAAGCAGGAATAAAACCACAACGACTAGTTTAAAGCTGAAATCACAGTTGGAAGGGACAGGGTCTTGCATTCCCCATTGAGGACATTGGCTTGTCACGGCCTAATGGAATGTTTTAATTTCTTTTTGACGTATTTCAATATCCTCAGAATGGAAAAGTTGTCCAAATTGACCCCCTTCCAAACCTCCAGTCTCCCCTTCTTCCCCAAACCCCCCTGTCCCTCACTCCCGTCTCCCCCCTAGTCCAGCCTCCACTCGGTGTGAAGAGTTTCCAGGAATGCACATGTGGAGTCCATTAAGGAAGTCAGATGTCTGAAATAGCTGAGCAGAGAGAAGACCCTTAAGTACACGGGGCTAGCAGTATGAAGGGACACAGAGAGAGAGAGAGAGAGAGAGAGAGAGAGAGAGAGAGAGAGAGAGAGAGAGAGAGAGAGAGAGAGAGAGAGAGAGAGAAAGAAAGAAAGAGAGGGGGATGGACAGATAGAGAGAACACGTGGGAGAGGCAGGAAAAGAGAGGGACAGAGGGAGAGGGAAAGAGTGAGAGAATGCTGGGGTGACGTTCAAAGACGTTCAAAACTCTCTTCATCTCATTAACTGTTCTGACCCCATCCACGCACGTTAGCCGCTCCACGCTCCATAACAATACATTATTAGCGCATTCCTAGACGGGAATAAACTGTTCCCTGCTGCATGGCAGGATCTAATTACGGCTGAAGGATGAGAGCTGAGGCTTTAGACATTATTTCCTCCTTTTATTGACTAGGCTGTCTCAGAAATAAGCCCCTGAGAGCTCTTCATATCAACAAACTATGTTGATCTCACTGTGATGTCTTTGGATGACAAGGCAGAAACAGTTCATCCATCATCAACACTTTATGACTTTATTCAGCGTGGAAATGCAAGTAAGCAAGTCGACACGTGCATGCCAAATCAAGTACACTCAAGTATGCTAAAACAAATGAACCATGGTAACCAGAAGATGCTGTGGTTGTAAATAGAGATTTGTCACCCAGGCCAAATGATTGGGTTTATGGGGCACAGGTTCTCATTACAGGCTATAAGAGGACCTAGAGCTGCCTGATGAATGGCCCCAGACTGCCAATCAGGCAGTTAATAATATAAACAGAGCACCTTGGACGCATAGAGGGACGGCTCCGTCCAGGACAGGAAGCAACATTCGGTCCCTGCCAAGACACACAGACCTGACAGGTGTTTTGGCCCTGGTCACCATAAACGTCCATCTCAGAAAACACTTTTGGAAAAGCCACACTTGCGTAAATCTGCAGATCTGGACAGCAGACGGCACCTCTTTTTCAAACCCTTATCCTAACCGCAGCACCCACATGGAGCAAAAAGGTGCATCCAGGCCCAGCTGAGGCCTCCGGGGCGTTTTGATGACAGCAGGTAGACACTGAAGACTCCCGTGGGAGAGAGCAGAGATAACAGCCAATACTGCTGAGTCATGGTTCTCTCTCCCACATAGCCAGAGTTCTGATGGCTTTGACCTAATGTCCACTCATCACAGGACACAGCTGAGGGTGAAACCAGAGAGCTCTCAACCGTCAGCAACTACTCCATCAGCTGCTGACAGTACTGTCCCTTTTCACTTACTGTAGCTAAAAGAAAACTAGCTTGTCAACATGCTGATGCTAAAACCTACTGACTTTGCCTCTGAAAAGTACGGTCCATGATTCTGGCAAAACGTGGTTGATATATGAGCTCAACAGCCAATCAAATTAGACCCCTCCTTTCCGTGCTCCTGAAGCAACGTGTTGATTGGCTGGAATTTTTTTTATTGTTCATGGCTTGGTCCACTGCTCTACAATAGTTTCCGACTTACAGAGCCGGGGGCCGTGTATGTTTTTTTCTTTAAGGACAGACGAGCAGCTGCCAGGGGGCCCATCATGGCTGATGTTCACACAGCTGCAGCCTTCCGATCGCTGCAGCTGGCGCTCGCGACTGGAGCCGCGGGCCGCCAGGCCACCATACACGAGCCAGAGCGCTTTCCCGCACACGCTCACCGGACGCCTGCCCTGTGGGCGCCTCATCAAAGCCACACAGCAGCTTCCTTTTTGTACGAGTCACCACGGAAGCATCTAGTACACCGACCTGTTCTGGAAAATCTCTACAGGGCCAAAGCTACAGCACAGTGACCTGCACTCCATTTAGCCTAAATCATTATCATTCAATTTTTGGTTAACTTTTTTGTGTTTTCTGAAAAACTTGAAAAAAACATACGCCATTAACATATGCCATTATTTTAAAAAGGTGATGATATTGTAAATACAATCACACAGGTAGTGTTTCTTTTAAAAATGACACCAAAAATACACAACAAAGCAGTGATCTGTGTTTCACATGATTATGATTAAATTCAGGAGTTTGCACTGGAAGCTTTATATTCAAAGCTACTTATATAATTGAAACAAACAAACGTTTGTTTCAGCAGGTGGGTGGTGGTGGGAGTACTCACTTAGTGTTTCCACGGTGATGATCTCGTCTTTGCACTGGCGTTGGCATGTCTGGTTGTCAGCAAGTCTCCCAGAGCCAAAAAGGCGGCACTCAATACACTCCCTGTGAAGACACCCCCAACAAGGTCATTTTAACACACACGCACACTCACACGCACACTCACACGCACACTCACACGCACACTCACACGCACACTCCTGTGTACTTAGCCTGGGTTTACCATTCAAACCAGGATAATGTCCTGAAGTTGCACCAAGTGACCCTAACAACACCCAGTGCAAAAAACATAACCCTGCTGTAGCCATGGCAATATGCAGCAACTAGAGTCCATCAGCTGGAGTCGAGACAGCAGATTGACCTATGACCTTTCTTTAAGATGGATAAGTGATGAGTGCTGACCGTGCTGCCTTCAGGTCACCAAAGGCATTTGAAGCACATCAGGATTTTGTTTGGGTACCATATGTTGAGTAGAAACAGAACCCAGTGTACAGAATTGCATAAGTTGCTTTTTGTAAGTAGAAAATCCACCCAATACTTTTTATATGAGCACAACTCTGCTAAGTCATTTTACATGAAAATTCTCCCCTAAATCTTAGATCTTATAAAAGAGACAAAATAATTGAATCACTCTTGTTCAATGTAGCCCCCTTGAGGGTTTAGGACAAACATGAGCAAGACAGAATGTTCCAGATCTGCACCGTCCTCTCCTCTCCTCTCTCTCGTACCTCTTTGTGCCGCAGGCATCGGGGCAGGTGGGGCATTTCTCGCAGGTGTCCCCGAACGCCCCCGGCTCGGTGCACTGGCAGCGCCCGCACACGCAACTGCCCCGGCCGCTGCAGATCTGCCCATCGTCCGACACACAGGGCGCCGTCTCCGTGGAGCAGTTGCAGTTGTCGCCCACGTAGCCGGCGTGACACTTGCACTCGCCGCAGTGACATTCTCCATGACCTGGAGGAGGGAGGGAGGGGTAGGGGAGACAAAGACACTCGCTGTTGGCTCCATTTTGAAACACACACACACACAATAGCAGGCAGTGAGTCAAAGATCACGGTATCACTGCACGCATGCGCATGATGTCTGGTTTACTCAAAGACTGGAGTTTCCAAAGAAAACAGTAAAACGCCACGTTCGATTAACACAAGGAATACATGTTTTCAACATGCAACCCTGTTCACAATAATAATATGCCAGTGAGATCACAGCAAAATATGTGCACCGAAGTGCACACACATGCAATAATGTGCATGCACACACACAAACACAAGTGCAAACACAAACGCATGCACGCACGCACACACAAAAAGCCAACAGACATCTTAGTCAGATCCCAACCACAATAAGCCACTGTGACCCACATTCTTTGGAAAAAAACAGCAACCCTTTTCTTGATGGAGTGAAATGGTTTATTCAGATTCCATCCCAGAACTGAACAGAGCAAAAAAGACAGAATTTCATGCTCTCCCCTCCAACTGTGCACCCAGTCTGCAGCGCAGTCACAGTTTATGCCCCAAATGCTGAGTTCAAGCCAGATCATGTTCAACAAACAGCAGAACAAGGTCAGTGGTGCCTACTGGTAGGTATGTGTGTGTGTGTCTGTGTGTGAGAGTGTGTGTGTGTTTACCCAATGTATTATTGCCATGGTTATATTGATGCAAAATGCATGCATATTTTGATACATTCAACAAATCAAAATGTCTAACTATGGATTGGTATACAACTGGAAAGAGTCTTCGTCTTTCCATTAAAAATGGAACGATTACTTAAGTCAAATTAACACACCACACAAAACAAAACAAACAAAAAAAAAACCTCATAACTTCATCAAACCTCATAAAAACATCTGAAATTAGGTTGGGCATTTGAATAGTTCAGACAGGCTGACTGCCACCTGGCAGCATTGTGGCTAGTGTGCTGCAACACCTTGCTTCTCACAACACCCTCTCACTTGGCGAAGCAAGCGAAAAAAGAGTCACACAAAATCTGCCAAAGTGACATAGGCTACAACGTTGCCCTGCGTTCTCTGCGCCTGAAGGCCAATAGCAGAGGGACGGTCCTGTGTGAATTATTCTTTTTATATGCACCTTAAGAAATATGACTGGCAAGCATGCACACAGTCCCCTGACAGCCCTTTGAGGCTGGTTTTGAAGGCTAGCGTGAGAGCCCAGAATGAGGGGGTATGTCTGGGGGTGGTGGGGGTAGCGGGGTGCCCCTGTAATGGAGCCTTCTCCATCAGGTTGGCCCTCTCGCTCTAATGTTCTCCAGGTGTCAGATAGCACACAGGAATTCCACAGGGATTAGGTATTAGTGTCACTTCTAGACTCATTTGTTTGCTGATAAATTCACACGGCTCTACTCTCTTGGAAAATGCATAAAGAATTGGAAATGGCACTGAAAACAAGACCGGATATTTGGTCTGATGTTCACTGAGGGAGGTCTTGGGGAACAATTTTAAACACTTAAAGCATCCACAGAAATATTTATAAATATTAGGCATGAATAAATAAAACACAAACTTTCTTGCCCTTAAGACACTACACATCTCTAAAAGCATAGTCCATGCAGTGGGCAGCAGCAGTGTGAGCTAGGTGAATGTTTTTGAACATTCTAATACAAGATTCCGTTCCGCAACAATTGAAGGTTCTAAAATTCTATGTTGAATTCAATGAACCCAGATATTCTTTTGAACGTTCATTTCCCAACATTCCCGTCACACCAGTGTAACGGCAGGGTATGGGTGAGCCTGGCTACTTGAAGGAAACATTCCCTTTGTGGTCAGCTCGCATGCTGATGGCCAGCGGAGAAAAGAATTTAGGTCAGTGAGATGACAAATTCAATTACATCTGTTCATCACAATGGGGATGTGCACCGAGGTTTCCTTACAGCACTAATAAGTTCCAGGTTATAATGGGAGACAATACCTCCTGGCTTCTTTACCTCCATGAGAACAACGGAGAGACAGCGCGCATCATAAAGACGTTGTGTTTTAGTATCAATTTCCTGTTCAAAAAGTAGCTCCTGCAGGATCTGTTACGGTATGTGGGAGATCAGGTGCTCAGTGAGATTTGGGGAGGGGGGATGGGACTGAACTATCCACAGTTCTGGTTGAGGCTAGTGCTCATCGAGCGTTTGTTTTTGTTACCTCTGTTGAACTTGTCCGTTGCTGGCTCTAGTGGGACTTGGTGAGGAGTAGGTCATGCTGCCACACCTTGTGGTTTAATGGCTTACAGGGACGTTACGGGCGGGCCCAGAGTGAGTCACTCAGTGTTAGCCAAAAGTGACTATGCCACAGGCCAGGAGCAGGCTAGCATGCACGCACACACACACCAGGAAAATAAAGACAGATATGCATGCCATGCTAACATGCAAAACACTCTCTCCCTGACTAAACATATGGCAAACAAAAGAAATCTGTGTCTGTTCTCAGAGTGCAAGTACAAAGTACAAATGCAAGAAGCAAGTACTGGCAAGTACACCTCTTTCTCAAAATCCCCTTGAACTCTATAGTCTGTGTGTGTGTGTGTGTGTGTGTGTGTGTGTGTGTGTGTGTGTGTGTGTGTGTGTGTGTTCTTAAACTACACAAAGACGTCAAAGTGGGGGCATCCAATAATGTTAGGGCTACTGTAGAGAAGAATCAAGTCTCAACATGAAGCCAAACATGTCCAGGAAAGTTATCTGTCTTAGAGCTTTAGCAAGCATATACTCTTGATGCTATAGACATGCATTTTATTACTGACAGAAACTTCATAGTTTCATACAGACATTTCCCCACACTTAATCTGATAGAGATGCTGTTAGCCTGTCTGTATTTGTGCACATGGTTCAAATAATAACTAAACACTTGTTAAGGTTGTTCTTTCTTTGTGTCTGGTAGGTATACCATGATCCTTCTGGCTTATTTCTCAACTTGTCATTGGACCAACAAGATGTTCTTGGTTTGTGAAATATTTATTTTAAAGGAAGAATCTTAAAAGGGACACCAGGCAACGTTTTCGTGTTAATTAATCATCTTCGTAAGTCGGTATATGGTTAAATGACTCATTGCAGGGCGAATGAAGACTCTCTCGCCCACCCCTTCTGCCTGTAGGAAGAATATTCCACTTACAAGTTCGGTGTATCCTACCCGCGACCTTCAGTCTCACAAAGTCTCAGACATCGCGAGAAGCGGGATCAGTTTACATCCTGCATCCCCAGCACAGATGCAGGCTAACAAAACCCGGCTAGTGATTGTTGCAAACATGTGTATAATGGCAGAGCCGACAAAGAAGCAGCGAAAACCCTTGACGGAAGATGCAAAGAAAAGGAAAAGAGCTTCAGACCGAGCGAGGGCTCACACACGTATCGAAACGTACAGATGCTAGAGGGAGCTTTGTAGAGAAAAAGCACTCATGGTTGCCTGGTGCCCCTTTAAAAGGTTGTATCAGCCAAAAAAGGCCCAAACATAAATGATCACATTCCTCCAAACTTTCCTAACGATCCGCTAGCTGTCTGCCCCTTAAGCGGGCCGTCAAAAAAACGCGTCTCTGTAGGCAGCCTAGGCTCTGAGATCTGTACACAAAAACAATTGCTACCAACAAGGGTTGGCAACCCACTCAAAGGCAAAATAAAGTGTTTCAACCAATAACCGATGAGATGCGCGCATAGGAGAGTTTTAATTGCACGGGAGGGAGGGGGAGGGAGTGCGAGCTAGCTCTCTGTTTTGTTTGAACATCAACAGAAGTGACGTATCTCCGCTATCGCTGATACAACCTTTAAGGTGAATCATTAAACATGATCGGTTCACAAGGATCATAGAGGTGAATAAGGGAGACAGTGTAACGTTAGTCTGACTAAACACAATGTGCTGATGGGAAGATCATCAGATGCGTAACAAACATCTGTGTTATTAGCAGGGACTGATAGCAGGGAGGGCACAGAACATGGCTGCTTCTGCAAACAAGCTGAAAAGAAGGTCAACAAAATGACAAGTTTTGGGACTCCGTTCTTGTCCATGACATAATTTGATTTGACCTTCAACTTTGTTATCCTCCTGATCTAATTTCATTTGTCTACAATTCTAACAAGCAATTTCTCAGTTGTAAACATTCTAGTATTTCACATCATCACAAATATCTATGGAGGTATGGGAGGTTTTGTTATGCTAGGCTAAGAGGCAAATATGCACTCACTAATCACCACCAGATCAGTAAGAGATCTTAAGGCTAACAACATGTGATGATGAAAAACACTGAGTACTGCAAAGGATGCTAGATAAATGAAGAGTTAAATACAATAAAATCAGCTCATCATCACAGGCCTGCATGACATCAATATCTCCATCTCCATCCTCATCCTCATCCTCATCCTCATCACAGCAGATTCTTCTCCTCACACCCTGAAACAGATGGTGTCGTGTCTGACAAGGAGGGTATGCATGGAATTCCTTCGCGCGGGATGAGGTCAGTGTTTTCTTGAGATTACCATGCTTTGGCCCTCTCGCTCGCTAATTGTTATCAAAGATCGCAATGGAGCTCCAGGACCTTGCCGATAGGGAAGCAAGACTCAAGCTAAACCAGCCCCAGAATCACCACGGCCACCGCGGCCAAAAAAAAAAACCCACACCCACCCACACGTCTTTCCCAGAGTTCCCCCTGTTCCCTCTCTGATTTAGGTCAACAAGTTAATGTGCATCCTGCAGCCACTAGCCCAAACTGACCAGGAGGAAAGGCGGCACTGGTCAGAAAAAAAAAAACACTTTCCAAAACACTTTCTCCCCATAAAGCTGAGGGCATACCAGTCAAGGGAAACTCACATACACACACTTGACTGAGCCCAAATTCAAAAACGGCTTGCAGCCATGATCATTAAGGTTACCGCAAGAGTAAAGTATGAGCTAAACATTGCACACAGGGAAACCAGTGTTGAGGAAACCGAAAGTAGAGCCAACTGCTAGGATGCTGGTCACTACAGGACAAAGAGTGTGTGAGGAGGCTTGGAATCAGGGACAATTCAGAGTAAAGCCGGAAAAGGAGCATGCAGGGTTCGGCGAAGGCCAGTGTGGAATACAAACTCTTGATTGTGCCCTTCTGGTAGTTTGACACTCTAGTGTTTCCTCTTTCTGAGAGTTGCCTTTTCCTAAAATAAACCATAACTTTCCTAGACACGCTATTTCTGAAGTCTGGCCTAGTCCACAGCATTACAAATATTTCCTGTCTACAGAGACAGAGAAAGAGAGAGAGAGAGAGAGAGAGAGAGAGAGAGAGAGAGAGAGAGAGAGAGAGAGAGAGAGAGAGAGAGAGAGAGAGAGAGAGCAAGTCTCCCTTTCACTCACTTAGTGTGTGTGTGTGTGTGTGTGTGTGTGTGTGTGTGAGAATGTATACGTGCATGATTTATGGTCTTCGAGGCATATTTTTCAGCTGAGGGAAAGGAAAACAGTGAAATTGTGATAGACTGAAACATCGCCATAATCTTCCACTCATGAATCTAGGCTCTCAGCTTCCCTCCTCTCGATGTGGAGCCCTTACAAGACAACATGCTTGCCAACACCACTGAAGGGTCCCCACGAGCACCCCATTTCACAATCACGAGAATCACAACAGCGCATCTTTGAGGAGGCATCTATTTTTCTAAAAGGAAAAAAATAAAATAATGCAGCCTACTCCATAGAGGGAGCTAAAAATGAAACAAATCAAATGCCTTGAGCAAGAAACTGCATGATAATCAAATTGTCTACCATCTGTGGTCAAGTATAACCACATTCTGGTTTATTTACTTTGGAGATAACCTCTTAGTCTGACAGAGCAGTATTAAACAGATACAAAGGCTCTAAAATAGAACCCAAGATTGGGCAAGAGACGGCCATGCCAGTGAAAGGCTGTCTCTATGGCATCCGTACGTCAATGATCTGTGACCAGTGTGGGAGTAATGCATTAAAAAAGTAATGTAATTACAGTAATGCATTGCTTTTTGCTGTAATGCAGTAATGTAAGGCATTACCAATACAATTTCAGTAATATTTTACAATTCTCACAGTACAATTCTCAGTAACTGAAGTTACTTTGCTTTTTAATCCAAAATTGAGAAATGCTCAATTGGCACCAGAGAAGATTATCCAAGAATTGAAAAAGAGAGTCAGCTATGCTGGTCCTGGAATTTGATTGCCTTGTTTAGATGACTGTAGAAAGGGAATTTGAGTTCTCTCTGCCATTCATGCAACAGATCTAACATGGTTAGGCTATACTTCTCATTTCAAGCAGTGAGAATAACTAAAATGTTGCTTTTACAGACAAAGATCGTAGCCATTATTCTCAAACTATTTGCATTAAGTCTACACCACTGTAAGTGAAAGGAAAGGCAACCAGCAATGATGAGAACCATTTAAAGTCAACATACAATTTCACTATGGCTATATTTTACTATATTAAGTTGTGAGTGACCTTTGGCCTTTGAGGCCTACATTGACCCATGAGCCATAACTGCAACCATTATGTTGTTCTTTTGTTAGCCTTAAGCCTAGCTCAGTCATTATGCCATACCACATCACCTCCTGCCGTGTAATGAGCTGCATTGAACACATGAAGATCTATTGAGAACACCAAATCCATATTTCCTGTTATTTTGGTGAAAGTAATGTAAACGTAGTGTAATGCCTTACAATTCAAAGACAGTAATATTGTAATGTAACAAATTACTTTGAGATGACGGTAACAAGTAATAAATAATGCATTACGCTTTTGAAGTAACTTGACCAACACTGTCTGTGACGTATATAAACAATCCTCCTCCTTCCTATGTCAACGAACAGGCTGGACTCTTTCAGTCCCACAGGAAAACAGCACTCATATCCGGTACAGCGTGGCTGCCAACTCTACAACACTGCTAGTGCCTGGAGGAGGAAATACCTCTCCAGATATCTTCCTGACAAATGAACTGGCTAACAGCTCAGTGGAGTGCAGGGAGACTGCAGCAAAGACCTAGCACTGATGCTAACCCCTCATTGTTTATTACTGTAACTCAATGACCTCCTGCCTCATTCAGTGGGACTTGCACAACTTAAGGGGTCAGCCAACAATGTCTTAAACCTCTGTAGCTTTTATCTCCTTGTGGGTTGTTAGACAATTCTGGAATGCATGCCACCTATTGGGACTGACTTGCACAAAGAGCTGTAAAAGTAAGAGTTGCGAAGGGTGCACATCCCTCATCTACTTCTTCTCAACTTCGAACTGCCATTGGTTGAGGTATTTTTGTGAAAGCGGACATCTTTTTTTCAGCCCAGACTCCACTTCACAGCGTTCTTCAAGCCTGAAGAACACAGGCCTCGAGCCTGAAAAACACAGGCCTCAAGCCTGAAGAACACAAGGCAAATATGTAGCAAAGACAAAAGAAACCAGCCCACCACCACCCAGTCAGGAGGAAGGCATCCATTAACCATTCATTTCCTTGTTTTTTAAGGGATTTAAGGGCCAATTTACAGACAAGTAGTCATCTTAATGGTCTGTTTACTACACATCTATAAAGCATAGACTTCAGCAGGCAGCGCATCCTAAACACGGAACATGAATGTAATTCAGGTTTTTTTCCCCCCCATATACCATAATCTTGAGGATACTTTATGGCAGGCTCCTACAAAGGAGGCGAACTGGAGCCAGACAATGTCCATGCCCGATCAGTTTATGAGGCTAGTCGGAGTGGGCTTAAAGACGACAAAAAGTTTCTAGCAGCACATTTTAAAGGCCCTCCAAATGATATTCTTGTAGTCAGCCACTCCTTGTCCTTGGGAAGTCTCTAAACTTTAAGATGTAATGAAAGCTTTGAAAACAGACAAACAATATTGTATAACCCCATGACTTAATTACATGTTTTTGTGAGTTTGTGTGTGTGTCAGGTATTTTGCCAATAAAGTGTTTCCTCCTTGTTGTGCTACGGCTAAAAAAGGCCCAAAAGGTAATAATCAGCGAAATCCCACAATGCTTTGCACGCTGACCTCAGTCTGAGGTTATGCTGGGGGGGATGGCTCAGTTGTGTGGCTCCTCCTGTTCTTCTTCTTTGGTGTAGACTGGAAATAGACTTTGTTGTGGACACCCAAACAATTTTGGATGGGTACATGGCCTGTCATTTGAGTCCCAGAGGGCCGTTAGCAAGTCAAATTCGGTACCGCTCTTGGATGAGATCGCTTTGGCACTCTCTCTCTCTCTCTCTCTGCCTGTGTGTGTGTGTGTGTGTGTGTGTGTGTGTGTGTCCTGACCCAATGTTTTTATTTCCAGAGGGCATTTGTGACTCTTTTTCTGCACAGCTGGGTTTCCTCTAAGAGGCATTGTAGTAAGCAATATAAGAAGATTTAAGAGAAGAATCAAAAGGACAAAGCCATTGCCACAACAAAGAACAACAAAAAAATCTGTTGTAATACAAAGCAAAGTTTCTGTGTTGCATTTTGACTGATCAAGGCACTGATGAATCCTGGCACTGAATCACAGAAGCAAGACATTTAATCAGCACGGTTTGGCACCTTGCTAAATCACAGCAGCAAGACATTTAATCAGCATTATCAAGGTTTGGCACCTTAAGAGTGTGGTGAGTCAACTCCCTAAAGGAGGGGGGGGGGGGGGGGGGGGGGGGGGGTGAATGCACATGGCAGGTGAAATCAGGTCTGAACATATGGGGTAAAATATATTTATATGTTTTTTTTAAACAATAATATCTAATAATATTGTTTTTCTCATTTTCGTATGCCATTCTCTTATGCTATTGAGTCACTTGCTATTGAGTGGTGACTCTTCTGAAGATGACTGCAGAGTCAGCAGTCGAAACTGTCAAGGTATACCAAAAGCGTTAAGCCTGTATTAAGCCAGAAAATATTACTTATATGATACACTTGAAATTGAAGGAAACTATCTATTTGCATATATTTGCGTTTGTTGAACTTCTATCTTCGTGTTTCAGGAAACTTTGTGGATAGAATATGCAAATGAAGTCAATGGAAACACAAGCTTTGACTGAACTGAAAAGCTACAATATATGGGCATACTGCTTAGTACCGAAAATATTCAAGTTGCAAGAATAAGCTAACCTTAAACAGACTGCCACTCAACAGTCGAGCACTAACTGGCCAAGGACCGATCCCCCGTCTCCTCCTCATCCCTCAGCTCTGTAGTCCATGTGGTCCTGAGGCTGCCACAGCGGTCTGAGTGTGTGTCCGTGTGTGTGTGTGTGTGTGTCCGTGTGTGTGTGTGTGTGTGTGTGTGTGTGTGTGTTGGGGGGGGGGGGGGGGGGGGGGGGGGGGGGGGGGGGTTGGCAGGGCCCAGATTACAGAGGAAGACATAACACTGGGCCTCTTTGTGCAGGCTCTTCAACACCCCAAGGTCAAACACAGTCTTATTTGATGTTGCTACATTTGGCCAAGAGCCAATGGGGGTTGGGGTAGGATAAGGGAAAAACAAAACAAAAATGTCATTTGTCAGTTTTTGGAATCACCAGTTTAACTGTTATGTGATAACTCTGTTTGGATTCTAGCATCATAGTGGAGCAAAAGAAGAAATGAAACTAGCTTTACCATGAGCTGCAGGCACTGAGAGTGCAACAGAGACCGTCATGAGAGTGTGAGAAAGACTATTATGCCTTGACACGGCGCACGTTCAACAAAACAAACCAACATGCTGTACCTGTAAGCAATGCTTACAAAGGAACACAATATGAACGCATCCATACAGAGTTTCTAACACCCTGCCAATGTTCCAGTGGATCCTCGATTCAAATCAACGGCATGTGTTACGAAGCTTTCTGCATCCTAACAGGCAAGCTACACCAGGTGCACAGCGATCACGTCTGGTGTAGCCAATTGAATCGATTATAGCGTAAGGTAATTGTTGCAGCATACACTCGGGAAGGAAGGAATGCTTCAGTTACGTGCCTGGTGTAGCACGCCTAGAAGACTGCTACAAAAAACAGCTGGCTTTAGTCTTGTTGCACATTCCATAGAGCTTTGAATAATGTAAAAAACAAATCCACTGACAACGATAAGAAGAAGACTTGAGAGTTTGAGGATGCAAAGCTGGATTAGACACTTAAGAGTCAGATGTGGACGAGCAAGCGTAGGGCCAGCCTGTGAGTACTGGCATGTCATTTTTTTTGACAGGTCTTCGCAGAGTGCGCAGTGCTGGCCTACTTCACCCAGTGAGAAAAGCCAGAGCCCCAGGCAGAGAGGCATATATGCGCTGTCAGCTTAGAGTGAGAGAGACAGCAGGGGCAGACAATGTCAGAACGAGAGAGAGAGAGAGAGAGAGAGAGACAGGCAGAGTTATGTTTGTGAGTGTACAGCTCATTTATGGGGTGCCGGGCAGGTTAAACCAGGCTCAATCTACTATACCCTCTGGTACTGGCTAGTTTGCAGTAATAATAATACATTTCAAGTTAGCCAAGGACACTGTATAATCAAAACGTTCAAGGACACTAAACACAGAGCACACTGTATAAGTATAAGTATATAAGTATACACTCTTTGGATCCCGTGAGGGAAATTTGGTCTCTGCATTTATCCCAATCCGTGAATTAGTGAAACACACACAGCACACAGTGTACACACAGTGAGGTGAAGCACACACTAATCCCGGCGCAGTGAGCTGCCTGCATCAACAGCGGCGCTCAGGGAGCAGTGAGGGGTTAGGTGCCTTGCTCAAGGGCACTTCAGCCATGCCTACTGGTCGGGGTTCGAACCGGCAACCTCCGGTTACAGGTCCGAAGTGCTAACCAGTAGGCGACGGCTGCCCCACAAGAATACAAAGAACACACGATTTATGGGCTGCTGGGACACTCATTCACACAACAGGGATGTACTGGCTATGTACTGGCTTGTTTAACAGTGACTTATGAATTGATACTTGCTGGAAAAGTTAACACTGGTGTCTATAACTATGTTGATATCTTCCCCACAAATATATGGCTCACATCATATGTATGCAAACACAAGTTTATGACATTGTAATACATTGCCAATGGAATATTGCACAAACTTCTGTGTAAATGTTTGCATGTTATGTTACCAGCTGTGGTGGCATCCTCCATGTTGTTTTCTGACTGTCCGGCAGCAAAGGGGTGCCGTCGGGAAACGATGGACTTTTAATTGGGTTCCGGAGGGAACTGGCCATGTTCAAGTGGGAAGCGCCAAGGGGGGGAGCAGGGCAATCCTGATCAAGTTGCTCTGTATTTTCGTCCCTATATGTACCGCTTTGAATGTGTGTATTATGTGATGTTTATTTGAGTATGTTATTAGTTTATAGAGGAATATTATCATTTTGTCTCAGAGTCTGTCTGTCAGTCTGTGAATTATGTGTTAATTGTTTGTTGTGTGTTCACCTGTAATTAAGAATTGTGCTGGTCACCTGTATATATGTTCACCTCTGTCAGTCTTAGTCAGTGCTAGTCTAGTCCAGTCCTGTGTGTTTGACGTGTAGGCCTAGTGACTCTGAGGTAGTTAAACAGAACTATTTATTTCATATTTACTTTTTCTTGCCTAGCCATTTACAACTATTTTCATTTTTGCTTAGTATATTCCCCTTAATCACCTGTACTTGCTTGCTTTGATTTGGTAAGCCTTAAAATTAAATCAACATTTTTCACTACATCGCTGCTGTTCCTCTGACTCTGTGGCCAAAACACCACAAAACACGAGCAAAACACCGCCGACAGATTCTGTTTTTTTCTCCCCCCTGAGCTGTGGCATGTCGTCTCTTGTAATTCAAGGCCATTTTTGGAAGGAGATGATGAGTGTTGTGGAGCCTTCCCTAGGATCCTGGTCTTACTGATGACATGATTCACAACTTGGGAGTGGTCAACAATCAACACTCCAGACAGATCTAGAAAAATCTCTGTTGTGGCACAGTTATAAACTACTCAGAAGAACAAAAACGGTTGCCAACACACACACACAAAAAAGGACACACTTGAATTACAAAATGATATTTGAAATAATTGGATAAATCTGAGGCTTTATCGCTCATGTGATCCAGTGATTGTACGACACATCACATGAGGAGGACTAGAGAGTGATGTGCTACTGAATAGGTGGCCCTGACTCCAATGATCGTGTCAGCTGATACCGTTTAAAGGGATAACAGAGACAAAAATAGCTGCGGAGAACAATAAACTGCCTCTCAAAGCACTTCAAGTGGTCACAACTATAGATCCCAGCACATCATAACTCATAGTTCTCTGGGTCTAATATGGCCACAGTCGCACCACAACAGAGAATTAAATAAGAGTCAAAACCGGGTCTGCAAACCTTTAAGTGGTTATGACTTGAGCAGTCATAATGAAACACAGCTGTATGAGGACATATGTATGTATCCTGCTGCTGATGTTACTCTTCCCCAGTTGCTTGGAGACAACCATGTCGACAGAGACTTTGTGATGTGTCTGTTGGCCTCTATACATGACTGACCACAATGTTCCCGAGAGTTTAGTGTTTAGTGTTGTGACAACTCCATCACCTCGCTGTTTAAATTATACCTTTTCCCTGACCGTCTGATCTATTCCAGGCCTCTGTGGACACAGGGAATGGGGAGTGCAGGACAGACAGACAAGACACCCTGACGGGGCAAAGATTTTGCACATGCCATGGCTAATGGTTACACACCTCTGTCACTTACAGGAAAAAAATACTTTCAGCATGTCTGGATTTATCATATTTTATGCCATGTGTGTTTTTGAAGAGACTAAAAATAGACACAGGAGTAAAGCATTTCCACATCTGTGAGCAACTAGCCAATGGTAAGCTCATTTGCTCTAGTAAACAACATCTCTTAATTCATGTGGATTTTTAAATTAAAATTACATAAAAGGACAAAAATATCCAAGAAACTGCCCTTAACATACTCTATATTCTAGTCCCACAGCGAATATGTACAGCAAATCTCTATAGGGACAAAAATTGAGAAAGAATACTTCAAGAAACTGTGGGGCTTACAGTCAAACACTGCGTACATGGGTGGAAGAAGCTTTCCACCCATCTCTGACAGGGAAGACACAGTCCCTGAGCACTCTGAAAACCCACTGCAGTGAGAGAGGCTCATGAAAATTTCAGACGGAGACGACTTCCTTCCTTGATAATCTCAAAACAGAGCGTTTTTAACTGAAGACAAGCTCAAGGTGGAGGCACGCAATGCGACCATTACAAGGGAGGACTGGGTTTCCCACATATAATGTCTCAGTCAAGTCTCAACTGATCTGTCTGTCTAATGTTAACAATGCCCCAGGTAATATCATGAGTAGACTTGTATTTTGTAGCACACTTAACTTTAAAAGGGCAGCTTGTCTATGACTGGACAGAGAACCTGCCAAGTACCCTTGATGAAAACATGTCGACGACTGCAAAAAACCACTACAAAAGCTTTCACAGGTCTGTTTGTGTATAAGTATGGGATTGAAAGCAAAACACTGCTTGACCTGAGGGCGTATATGTGCACCATCATCATGCAAACCTTTACACGACATGTGCATGAACACCTCTACCTGGGCGTGCAGTTCGGCTGCTCTAAAATGTGCTTTTGGAACTTCCTACAGTCGTGATGCGGTTATAACACATAGAAATTGGGTAACGAGTTCAAACCAAGCTAATGTTCAGAAAGCAAAGAATTTGTGCGGTCTATGCTGCATCATGCAAAGCCTTTCCCATAATACTCTTAGTGGGTGATCAAGTTATTAAAACGGTGTGTAACAGTGGAATAGGGTCATTCGACGTCAGTTCAACCAGGGCCCACGCACTTAGGTCTCAAAAAATTCTGAAAAAATTACCAGGTGTACCTATGTTACCCAGGAGACACACTGTAAAATTACTTTTATGTAAGATCAATACTTTCCAAGATACAGCCAGTTTTACAGGGGGAGAGGGGTGTCGATTTTGTTTGGCCTCTTTTTTTTGTCAAAGTTCACAAGCCCACAATGCAAGAACTAAACCATGTAGGAGGCTCAAATTTTGCATGCTGGTACATAAATAGGAATAGTATGTAGCAAAATCGTCACGTTTGGTCTGGATAATCCTGCTCTGTTTAAGCCTTCAGAAGACATATTTGTACTCAACATAGGCTCTTGATTTATTTTCCTTACTGAGATAAGTAGAAACACTCTCACAAAAAGCAATGAACAGAAAAGAAATCCCTTCAGGGTCTGAACAGCAGACCTCAAAAGGCTGAAAATGGTTATCATTTTCAGAGCACCCAAACACCTTGTGGGAATATACAAAGATTTTTTAAATATGTTTTTCTTTATTCTCCATGATCCCTTCTTTTTGAAAACACCAATTTGACTTGTATTATGCAAATCTTTCTTTTTTATTTTCCACCCTGAACATGGGCAAAATGCCCCATTGACATCAATATGTTTTATATAGTCACCACACTGCCACCTGTGGTTGTATAGAGTAACCTGTGGTAGCTCTATACAAAACATATTGATGTCAATGGTGCATTTTGATGGAGATCATGGAGAATAAAGAAAAAAATATTTAAAAAATCTTTGTATATTCCCACAAGGTGTTTAGGTGCTCTGAAAATGAGAACCAAAATGATTTTTTAGACTTGTAAGGTCTGCTGTTCAGACCCTGAAGGAATTTATTTTCTGTTCATTGTTTTTTGTGAGAGTGTTTCTACTTATCTCAGTAAGGAAAATAAATCAAGAGCCTATGTTGAGTACAAAAATGCAGGATTATGCAGACCAAACGTGACGATTTTGCTACATACTATTCCTATTTATGTAACAGCATGCAAAATTTGAGCCTCCTACATGGTTTAGTTCTTGCGCTGTGGGCTTGTGAACTTTGACCAAAAAAAGAGCCCGAACAAAATCGACACCCCCCTCCCCCTGTAAAACTGGCTGTATCTTGGAAAGTATTGATCTTACATAAGAGTAATTTTACAGTGTGTCTCCTGGGTAACATAGGTACACCTGGTAATTTTTTCAGAATTTTTTGAGAGTGCGTGGGCCCTGGTTGAATTGACGTGGAATGACCCAATAGCAACTGTGGGCCTGGGACATTTAGGAGGGTATTTGAGGAGAAAATCTTCCACATGCTTGCTCAGTGAAGTGCCGATGTTAGATAATATGTGCATAATCTCTTTCAGTTTGACACAAACATTGTCCACAGATGGCATAGTATCCCTGCATGCTCTCAGGAATGCATCTGTTTATACATGTGACTCTTGTCCTGGATAAACCGGGAGAATGAATGCACCTGATGTTCGTGATGATGTAAACGGTCTTTAATTCAATCCATCCACTTATGCCTAGGGATGGAGGATTTTTCCATTATCAGTTGCAGGAAGCATTTCCTTTTTAAAGGTAAACTATGCAGTATTGGCAATTTCCTTACCGTTTTCTCGGTTTTTGCTTCTTTTTCGCTGGCTTTGTCATGACTAATGTCTGAGAAACTCCATCACTACCTTTTTCTAGCGGGTGCCTGGCGTGTATGTGCATTTGAATGCAGTAAAGCAATTTGTTACACTCGTTATATTTCCTGACACTGAGGCCGTCGGCCCGCCGGTCCACAGTTGCAAGGGTGGTTTTTCCGCTCACAGGCGCTAGGTGGAAGCGAGACGGCCACCATTCAACTTGAAAAAAGTCATATAACCATTCCAATGACTCTGAAGCTGTTAAATAAAGGTAAATTAAGCGAAAAAAACGCGCATATTAAGCTAAAAAACCTGCATAGTGTGCCTTTAAAGGGAATCAAACAACAGGGTCAGTGTATTATTTCTGAGGGAATCCGTAGTAAATGTGCCATTATCAGAAATGCAAATCACCTACTGCCCTATGTGTTGCATTTCACTTGCTTCACAGTCGCACATTATTTTATGTATAGGCAAAGCACATACTACCTGTGTATATTCAAAGTTAGCAGTGCAGTGGTTGAAAAAGTGGGTGGGCTTCAGTGGAAAAGCCAAATTTGTCTGCATTGGAAATGTGCAATAACCCACTACCAAGTTTCAAACAAGATCTTCCCTGGCGTGTGCCTTATTACACTGGAGTCATGTTGGGCCCTTCTGAGACGGCTCCCCCTCCTACACCAGGCACCTAAGTGAAGCGTTCCGTTCTCGTAGCATCTGCTGCAACACTTAGCTTCCACTACAATCAATGGAACTGGCTACACCAGACGTGCTAGTGGTGCGTACAGTATGTTTGAAAAATTAGACAAGAAATTAGAAATTAGACAAGTCTTGTAAAACGATTTTTACGCTCCGTCAATGGAACGCTTCAGGTGCATACCCGTGTAGCCCGGGCGTAACTGGTCACTGAACTGCACCCGGATCAGGTGAGGAACTCTTCAAAGGTTCCAGGTTTCAACAGCAGAGCAGAGAGGCTCCCAGCAACTGTCAAAACATCACTGACAAATAACAGAGCTAAGGAACTCTTAAAAATGTACATGTAAATCAGGTTTCTCGGTCAAGTATACTTGCATATACAAGGAATTTGGTCTCTGCATTTATCCCATCCATGAATTAGTGAACACACAGAGCACACAGTGAACACACAGTGCGGTGAAGCACACACTAACCCAGAGCAGTGAGCTGCCTGCTACAGCTGCGCTCGGGGAGCAGTGAGGGGGTTAGGTGCCTTGCTTAAGGGCACTTCAGCCGTTCCTACTGGTCGGGGATCGAATCGGCAACCGTCCGGTTACAAGACCAATGCCCTAACTAGTAGGCCACAACTGCCTCTTCCTCGTGCTGTTATAATGGATGTTCTTAAACAGTGTTACGGGGATTTATTTGTACACTTTTTTATGAACACTCCCAGAGAGTAAGGATCAGGATGTTATTCTGCAACCTAAAATGATGACAGTGTAGTAGACTGTTCAGAGGAATATTCTGGATATTGAAAAACCATAGGTGGTGCTGTGTTTATTTGCAGAAGGGCACACACACACACACACACACACACACACACACACACACACACACACACACGAAACAAAATCCAGATGTCTACAGCTTTCCAGAAATTCTCTTGTTCTTCAAAACTCAAGACAGTCCATTTCTCCAGCTGGGTCTTTTTATCTTGACTAAACAATTAAGATCACATACAAGTCAGGAGAGTCAGCAGTCCTGAGAGAGCTGTACTTGAAACCACGAAGATTCCAGCTCCACTACAATGCTGATGCACACACACACACACACACACACAGACAAACTAAGCCAAGTGTGAAACAGGATTATACAGAAGTGAAGAGCACCATTAGGGGATGTGCCTATTATGGTAGGAAGTTTCCTGAGACCTTGTGCACTCGTGATAATCTCCCCGGAGAAGACAAGTGCCGACAGCAAGCACTTCTTCAAAAGCAGACTTGCTATTGCCCTTGCTACACAAAACAATGAGCGAGTCACAAAGACAAGTCACTGACCCCAGTGACATCAGTGGCAACTAATACATTATGTCAGGCAGCGCTCTCTTACAGAACAGTCATAGGTACAACAATCTATGTACATCAGCACAGTGGAATAGAGGTCAACTGGAGAAACCGCCTGATGCTAACAGCTCCAGCTAGGAAGAACCTGGTGCCTCGATATGCTCGAGGCAGAAAAATGGAGGTAGTGGAGGGGCTTCAGGTTGAGTTAAGGACAGCAACGCAAAACAGAAGAGCTTTGTTTCAGGGCTCAGGTTTGCCCAGGGTTGAGATTGGGGGATTTCTTTCCGAGGAGGGAGGCAACGTACACAAGGCTATTCGCATTCAGGGGAGTAGGAGTGTGTGCGCTTCAATCAACAGGCTGATAGCTAACCTGTTTGGCATGGTGCAGCCACAGCAACAGAGCTAGGAGTGGACATTAATGGATATGAGGAAGGTTGGCTAGGCTGGTGAAACGTGCCAGGTTTCATTACATGCAACGCTAAGCTAGCAGCGATGGGTATCAGGCTATACACAACACAAATGTAACCAGATGTCCAAACACCTCATGCTTCTGACACTTTCACAAGAGTGCAAATTAAGCACACTGGATGGCAAAGAGAAGTGTTTTTTAATGTGAAAGTGAATTAGCATGCCTTCCGTCCACAATCACTATATATTATTTTCACTTCTGTGTACAAAGCCTCATCCGGTTCTGCCTGTTCATTTCTGAGAGCGGAGAGATTCAGTGTTTTGGAACCTGAGTAGGAGGGTGTATAATCTTCCACTGATGTGTGAAGTATAATACGGCAGTGCTGATGGGAGCGTGTGAGATGAGCTGTGAGATCAGGCAACATTAAGCCCTGCGAGTTGTGCCAAGCTCACTCTGCTTCCCTCCCCCACTGGCCATCACTCTCTCCTCCGAAACCAACACCATTTGGAAAGAGAAAACACTGAGTGGAAATGTTTTTTCACTGGATCTTCACATGATCATACCAGGTCCACCATATGTACAAACACATGTGGTCCCATTTACGCACACTAACCCAGAGTCTTTCAAAAAAAGACAGGTTCCAAAAAAAAAAGGAGCAAGGATTTATAGGAATAAGACGTGTGTGTGTGTGAGTGTGTGTGTGTAGGGGGAGGGGGTATTTTTACGAGGCTGAAGAAATGAAGTCGCACTATTTCTGGCTTGCGGCACATTCAAGGAGTCTGATTGCTAAACTCATGAAACCAGCAGCAGATGTGTGACTGGGGGGTACAACAAAGTCAGGGTTTTACTGAGGGCCTCATCAACAGATCATTTTGATGGCTTTCACACACACACACACAGACCCCCAAGTGCATCCACACCATCACATGCCTTCACGCTAATCACAAGCCACTGCAGACACTGCCTCATTTATCAAAAAATATGCAAAACTTCAATATCCTTTGTAAACATCTCCAAAGATGTGCGAAGCACAGCCAGCCTTCAAGGAAGAACCACAAAAGAACCAGCAGCCCAAGCAAAAACGTGTCCAACTTAACAGAGCATCTGCCACATCATCGCTGACACTGCTCGATCCCTGCTAACGTGTGGCTGAGGGAACACAGAGCAGTCTGTAATCAGCTGATCCAGCCGGGCCTTCCCTGACACCCAGACCTCCCCTATAATGAGCAGTGACACTGCACCGCGCCGCACTGGGCTCGGCTAGCTATCGCTCCCCGTCAGCGGGCTAACTTTAGATGCTGATTGATGGCCTGGTCTTCCACTACGGTCTGACCTCCAGGCTCCTCAGTGCCGACGACTCCAAACCCTAATGGCCCTGAGGTCTGGACAAAGAGGCTCTTCTCAGCGGCTACTTTTTTGGGACGGTCTGCATTAGCTAAAGTCTCCAGGGCCGTCTTCCTCCTTGACCCAGGCTGGCGTCGGAGCTGATAAAGTATCACAGAAGATAATCCCCAAGAACCATCAGCTGGGAGCGAGCAGAGACATGAGCAAGACAAGCTGCTGTACCAATGAGAGATGAGCGCATCCAGACAAGTTTAACAGTCTACAGAGTCCTCAAGGATCTTTGGGGACCGAGATGGAAACAAACAATTGATTTGTGGGTCTGTGTGAGACAACGTGATCCATCATGAGTTGATCGAATCACGAGCCGTTGTTGGCCTTAATTCATTTAGTGGGCCAAGAGGGAGAAGGGTTGGTCACAGGACCGGAGGTGGACTGGGCAGACAGATGGAGTGGCCGCCCTGGCACGGCACACGCTTGGTGCCACCACAAAGCCAACGCAGACATGAGTAAGAGCTGGGTGCGGAGCAGAGCGTACACTTGGGAATGTGGTGTGTGTGTGAGTGAGTGTGTGTGTGTGTGTGTGTGTGTGTGTGTGTGGTGTGTGTTTGTAATGTGAGTTTTAGTGTTATGTTTGTGTGGGATATGTGTTGAGGAGAGAGAGAATTTATGTGTTTTTAAAGACCAAGGAACCAAGCTGCAAAATGCATTAGCACCACATACTGAAAAAACTACACATTGAACAATATATATGGGGAAGAGAAAAAAAAAATATATATAATAATAATAATAATAATAATAATAATAATAATAATAATAATAATAATAATACACACACACACACACACACACATATATATATATATATATATATATATATATATATATATAATAATAATAATAATAATAATAATAATAATAATACATAAAAATATATACATTTAAAAAGTCACAATGGATTAAACATTGTAATTAGCATTACCATTTTTATCAAAGAGTTACGGATATATTACGAAAATGAGACACTACTCCCTGTCTCAGCACACACAATGCACAGCTTCCCAGTGAACAGCTGTGTTTTATGCAGTCACTTGTGCACTTCACAGGACTGGCCCAGTGACCCAGTAATCAAATCAGAAGAGAGCAGGAGCGGAAGTCAAGGGGCCGTACCCGTCCACTCAGGGAAGCCGCCTGGTCGCAAGTCTGCCTTCTCACCTTTGAACCCCTCCATGCTGGAACCTCATAAATACACACCCAGGCCAGTCCCGGGGAAAACACCCTGACAACATTATAGGGAGCACACGATGCAAGCTGCACGCGCTCAACTGCTGCTGGGCTTAGAGTGAGAGGGAAACTAAGGCCAGCTGATGTGCTAAAAATACATACAGTGGAAGAGCAGAGAACACGCTTCTACAGAGAAAATGAATTAAGATGTAGCTATGCTCAGGCTAATGTAGTCAGCTTATATTTTTACATAAGTATAAGTATATATACACTTTTTTGATCCCGTGAGGGAAATTTGGTCTCTGCATTTAAACCGGTGAATTAGTGAAACACAAACAGCACACAGTGAACACACAGTGAACACACAGTGAGGTGAAGCACACACTAATCCCGGCGCAGTGAGCTGCCTGCTTCAACGGCGGCGCTCGGGGAGCAGTGAGGGGTTAGGTGCCTTGCTCAAGGGCACTTCAGCCGCAGCCCACTGGTCGGGGCTCGAACCGGCAACCCTCCGGTTACAAGTCCAGAGTGCTAACCAGTGGGCCACGGCTGAAGTGCCCTTGAGCAAGGCACCTAACCCCTCACTGCTCCCCGAGCGCCACCGTTGAAGCAGGCATGTAGCTATGCTCAAGTTAATGTAGACCACAAACGGCTAGTTTTAGATATAAGCTAATGTACACAGCTAAACTTTTTAGATGCTGTTTTGCACAAGCTTGTGTCAAAGACAGAAAGGGATAAGTGTTACATAACATACAGACATGCAAACGTCTTGTTTACCATTTCAAATGCTTGCCTTTCTCAAAAGGCCCAACGTTAATGCTACTTCACACAACAAGTGCATCCCAAAGCTGCATTTGATATACGGCCTCTCTCCTCAGTTCTCGGTCCTCCAGCTCGTGCCCAGCCCTCATTTCTCTAACTGCAACCAGGGGAGGGGAGAACGAGGAGAGAAGACAGGAGAAAGGGCCGATACGCGAGGAAACACAAGAGCATCCTATGAAGCGTTTTCAGTCAGCATTGAGGGATCTGCACCCAAAGAAACCACACAAGCAGCCTCCCTCCACAAGAGCAGGGCACTCTGGGAAGGAAGTACAGGGTAAGGCGCTTTAACAGGAGCGTGGAGGGCCTGGAGACATCCTTCCCATTCCCTTACAACCCCTCCTACGCCTGTTAGCTCCAGGAGAGAGAGGGTGTTTATGACACCTCTGTAATACTGTTGCCCCAGGACAATTATCCAGAGCAAGTTGCAAAGCGGGACACAGCGCAGTCGTTTGGTGTCATTAGGGGACTTGTTACAGCGAGAGGGGAGAGAGAGGAGAGAAACACAGTGTGGTGTGGGGAGGAGAGGCCCTGTGTGTGTGTGTGTGTGTGTGTGTGTGTGTGTGTGTGGCCTACTGGACTGTTAACATTTAATTACAGCTTGCGGGGGCCTTGCGGGGTCCTCCCGAAGACATGTCCCTGGGACGGCTCTCCCAGCAGAATGCCCGTTTGTGTCCGCAGTGGGGCCGGAGCTGCTGACTTAACAGAATGCCGAGCCTGTGTCTTGGGCAGAGACCAGAATACTGTGCGAGCGAGGCCACAATGAAATGAAAAACGAGAGAGAAAAAAAGACAGGGAAGAGAACAGCCTGGTACATTTACAAAGTGCCCACTGTGGTCATGTAGAACAACTGCCCCCAAGGGGGTGGGGGGGTGGATCTGGGTAGTTGGGGTTGGGGAGGGTGGGGTGTGGGGGGTAGCATGGCTGAAGCCTGCAGGCAGCATTACAGCAGCTTCCTACCCACAGTGCATTGTGGGAGTACCATTTAAGGACACAGAGCGAACTGTCCTGTTTAGTATGTTGAGGGCTCTTCAAAAAAACTCCAAACACCCTTTCCCTGCAAAGACGATGCCAAGATATGGGTGTCTAGGCACAGCATTATCATGGAGGAAAGGGATTTACTGCTGTAGTCAAGGCTGTAGTCAAGGTAGATCCAGGCCAATTTTGAGGTTTATGTCAGCACTAACAGATGGCAAACTCACAACCCCTTGCAGTTCTAAAACTGTGCATAATACACAATAGACTGGATAACTCTCGCCTCAATGCACACAGGAAACCTGCCAGCATGCGGTAGCCGAGCTCTCTACCGTGTGCTGTGATTATCAAGAGCAGATGCACGGAAACAATCTCCCATATTTAAGACTGTTTTCGCTCTCTCAGTCTCTCTCTCAGTCTCTCTCTCTCTCTCAGTCTCTCTCTCTCTCTCTCAATGCATTTTGGGCACCACAAAAGCCATAAGCAGCATTTCCCCCGCATAAACAGCAAACTGAGGTTGATATGTGATTACCTGCACCATAAAGTCTGCTATTAAAATGTAGCAATTAAACCAAAGACACATGTTTCAGACTCCTATATAATTAGCAGTGAGATGCGAGAGGAATGCTGCCATGAAAACATGAATATGTTTGCACAGGCCTCCGACCAAACAAACACCATGTGTACGAGTGTAGAATTTACAAACACCATGCATATGAGTGTACATGTAGGTGTGTAGAATTTACACTGTTCAATCATAGACTCTGAACATGTCGAGTGTGTGTGCGTGCGCATATGTTCAACCAGACACTCTGATTTTCCCAACCTCTCTTCTCACCTGAGCAGAGGATGCCCTTGTGGCGCGCACAGGAGAAGTCGTCGCACTCGCAGAAGCGCCCGTAGATCTTGCCGAACTCCGACTCGTAGCACAGGCACTGGCTGCAGCTGCACTCGCCGCGCCCACTGCACACCTGTTTGCCCTCCGCTTCGCGGCACGCGCCCACTTGCCCGCCGGTGCCCGACTCGCCCTCCTGGCACTCGCAGTGCGCGCCCAGGTAGCCCGGCTCGCAGCGGCACATGCCGCAGGCGTAGGTCCCGATGGAGCTACAGCGGCTGCTGTTGGCCTGCGTGAGACGTGTGCAGCCGCAGTCGCAGCGGTAGTCCACCGCCACCTCCAGGCGGTCCTTGAAGCCCACGGGCTTGAGGGTGAAGCTGTGCTGCGTGCCGGGGGGAGGGCAGCTGCGCGCCTCCACACTCACATTGAAGGAGACCTGCAGCAGGGAGACACGGAGATGGGGAAGGACATTAGGGTCAATAAGAGACTTACATAGACGTCCTTAACTATGCCATACTATACTAGTCCTATACTGTAGCGTTGACATGGAAAACTGCTAATGTGACTGCGCTATTCTAGCCCATGGTTTGGAAAAAAAAGCATTCCTTATTGGAGTCTCAGCCATGACAAGGAAACATCAGCATGAATCACTTAATTATAGCCATTTTGCACAGCTATTAGGCAGCTCAGGAATTATCACGATGTTGATTCACATCCACTGAAGAGTAATGGCACATTATGCCTTTGTGCACTATACTATTCCACCACAAGTACAGTTGCTACCAAAGCCATAATTAAATAATCTCCTAAATCTCTTTAATAGTCTACAAATAATATTAACTGATGCTACTATACTTCCATACCTCCATCGTCACCAAAGATTCTAGAACAGAGCTCTGTTCTAGAATCTTTGATCGTCACCCCTAACGATCAAAAGAACACATGGAGTTTCCTAGGAGACTGGTAGCCATGGCAAAAGCTAAAGCTATGGCTTAAAGCAAACTGACTGTATGATCACAGGACCACATCTCTCGGAGCCAACAAAAAAATAAAAAAATAATATCACCATCCAAACTCCACAGAGCTTTGTTCACAGTTTGGTCCCAAAAAGCATGAACTCAGTTTGAACCAGGCTGGAATGACATGATGGGTTTTAACTCTTATCTCTCATCTAGGACCCTCAAAGGAAGCCCTAATTGCTGTGGCTGGCTTTCTGGTGGATTAATCATACCCTCTTCCAAGCAGATGACACCCTGGCAGCGCCCATTTTGATTACTGTCAGGAAGTCCACGAGAAGAAAGAAACTCGACCCGGCCACTGCCTGCTGAAACACGATCACGACTCCTAACTATTTTTCCAGTAAGTCTCACAGAAGTGAACTCCCATAGATTGTGGTTTCACACCCACTGGCAGTACATTTTGCCATAGAAAACGGTTCTTGTAAAAGTGGCAAACCTGCACCACATGCAAGGCTCTTTTTTCACATGAGAGACGTCTATAAACCCTCTGGAGCTCAAGACCAGCTGAGATCTAGCAAACAGGAGCCAAAAGGTTACATTTATAGGCAGTCATTCACCAGATGCATTCAACCTCACGACATGGCTATGTCCAACAAGCTATTTTCTGTGCATTTAGCAGATACTGTTTACAGTAGCATGAGAATACACATTTATAACTGGCCTTATTTAGCTACAGGAGGACACTGGAGGGCCAATATGCTGATGTGTTTGCAGGGCACTGAAGGTAAACATCTGCCAAAGGCTTTATGAGATTTGGGTGTGGTCACCCTGAAATACGGCATGTGTGTGAAAGAAAAGAAGAAAGCATAGGCTTACACTAAACAAACATCACGGTACTAGGGGAGTGAGAAGGCCGCTCCAAACACACACACACACACGGCTTTTAGACTCCCTGCCTTCCCCTGAGGTGGGAAAGACAACTCCACACTGAGGGCGCTTTGAAGATCTGCCACAGTCAGTGCGTCAGAGCTCCTGAGTAGTGGGATCCAAAGGGCTTCAGCACTGAGCCTCCACATTGGGACAGAGCGGCCATGTTGATATTGGGACAGAGCCGCCATATTTATACTGGCAAGAACCTTCAAGTGGGACCCATGTGTCTTAAGTAAGAAGGGGGGCAAACATGGAAGCATTGAAAAGGCAGCCAAAAAGTGGCCTCAGCGCTTTTCCCTCTCTGTAGTTCTGTGGAGTGGCTGTTGCTCGTGGTCTTGGTCACGTGTGAAAGTTCATCATTTCTGTATGGGGATCCTGGGAGCGCCACAGGGGAAGATCCCCATGTGTCCTGGGAGAGTGCACTTCAGTGTTCACTTCAAACAGCAGCGCAGGGAAAACGCTGAGAGGAAGTCTGATGAAAGCAGAGGAAAATCACCCATGGAGGAAGCACACACACACACACACACACACACACACACACACACACACACACACACACACACACACACACACACACACACACACACACACACACACACGTTATGAAGGAGAGATGTAAAGGAGAAAAAAGGCACCTCACTGTCAGCTGAACTGCAGTTAATGCAGTTGCCTCAAGGAACATGAAAAATACATAAAATATTCAGCACCCAGCTGTCCACTCTCCCCTCTTTGGCAATAAATAAGGTCCTGATTCGGCCTCACTGCTGGCACGGCAGGCCTTGGATTTGCCTTCTTCCCGGGCGTCGAGTCTGGATGACATGCTTAAGGCCCACTCTGATCCCTGAACACAGGCACCCTTGTTGAACGGGCACGTAGTGATGACATGGAATATGCAGTACACACACACACACACACACACACACACACACAGCCACCTGTGCAAATTCCGTAGATTGCAGGGCCAAGAGTAAGCGAGAAAGAGCGCGAAACGGAGCAGCAGCAGCCGTAGAGGGTGCAGGAGCCGTCACATGGGTCACTCTCACAAGACAGTGGGGAGGCGACCGGGCCGCCGGACAGGCAAGCACATGGGAGCGCACGCTGCCGAGTGGCCATCACGGACGCAGCAGTGTGCTTCTAATGAAGGAGGGCTGAATTTGATTAGGGAGACATGCGAGTCACATGGGTGAGGGCATCCAGAGTAGGGTTAATGGCTGGAGACGAGTGAGAAAAGACATGATGAATAGAGAGAGAGAGAGTGGAGAGAGAGACAGAGAGAGAGAGTGGAGAGAGAGACAGAGAGAGACAGAGAGAGAGAGAGAGAGAGAGAGAGAGTGGAGAGAGAGACAGAGAGAGACAGAGAGAGAGAGAGAGAGAGAGAGAGAGAGACAGACAGAGAGAGACAGAGAGAGGAAAGGAAGGGACAGGGAGAGGGGTAGAGTAGCAAATTTGTTTTAACCTCATAAGTGGCCGACTACACACTAGGAAAAAGCCTGATTTTCCCCTCTCACTTGCAGCTCACATAAGACAACAAAAGCTGCAAGTCCAGAGTACATGCTTTCATAGTGACGCTCCATTCTCGGCTTGGTGGGCCAGGCACATGTTCTCAATCAAGAACGTCATAAAATTATTAACTCCATAAAAAGAACACAACAAACTCTGTAAAACCGAAACTTTTCACTCCGGGATAGAGTGTTGCCACGCTGATTGTAGACACAACAGGAACAGTATGAACAGGAACCATAAGATGAATAAAAACAGACCAAGACTAATATAATAAGAACACAGGAGCACGAGGACACAGAACCAGGCACATAGGCGCTACTGTACTGACAAGGTGATATCAACACGGAGGAATACTGAGGCTATAGGTTACCAGGACCTCATTACTCTTCTCTTCACTCTCCACAGTTTCTAACTGAGAAAACAGACACGGGAAATCAGAGTGTGTGTGTGTGTGTGTGTGTGTGTGTTTTGAGAGACTCTGGTGCCAGGGCTATGTCTGCGAGAGATGGAAACAATAACACTAACACAGTTACCAGCAGCCAGCACCCACAAGCAGAAACTGCTCCCCACTTAAACGCCATGGACACATTCCTTGTGAATGTGCAGGATTTACAGGCATTCACGTAGCCTGCTCATCTAAAAGCGGTGTCATCTTCAACTGAGCTATGCAAAATAGTTTTGAACTTGTTTACCAACAACAATTTTGACCTTGAATATGAAGTGGAAAATGTCCAAGTAAAATTTTCTGATATTTCCAGGCCCTTTTTGGCAGGCAGGCAGCCACTAACTTTGTTTACTAGGGGATGCATTTTGTCCTCAGTGGATTAAAAGCGATGCATGCAGGGCCGTTAGCCAATGCCGATAGCGGATTAGTGAGATGGGTTATGTATGGGGGCTTTTTAGTAGTCTCTGGAGGGGAATTGCAGGGTGTGGGTCTGAAAGGGACCTAGGCGTGGATTCAGAATCTGGGCTAGCGCCTGCCTGTGTTCCTCGTTCAGTGAACAGGGGGGGGGGGGGGGGGGGGGGGGGGAAGAGAGAGAGAGAGAGAGAGAGAGCTCTCTGCTGCTTTTGAGGGGGAGTCCATTGACATGCTGCGGGAGTCCGGCGCAGGACACATGGGCAAGCGGCACATAGGCTTCTGCCTGCCCTGTGCCACCCCTCACCACCACCACATCCCGCTTTCACAGGAGAGATTGGCAGTTGGGCACGCTGCAACAACCCCATACTCCCCCCCTCCATACACACACAGGCTGTGAGAGAGAGTGAGGTGAAAGCAGAGCAGGCCCACACACACACACACACACACACACACACAACGGTATTCCCTCCATTCACCAGCACCATTCAGAGTCGCCGCTCTCTCTCAGCGTGGCTGACCCCGTCTCAGCACTCAATTAGGCTAAATCCACGGAGGGGACCCAGGGGGACCAGTCCTCGTGGGGCGCTCAGAGCCCTGTGTGGTGGCATGTACAGGGAAGGCCTCATTAGAGACATGGGGGATGATGGAGTACTCTCCCACTGAGCAGAGGACCTTTAGGGAAAGAGGATAGAGTTGTGCGAGAGTGTGAGTGTGTGAGAGTGTGTGTGTGTGTGTGTGTGTGTGTACACCAGTGAAAGGGAAAGAGAAAGGAGCTAGTTGTATTCTCTCACTCTGTAGCGTAGAGGCCATGAGAACATTCCAGTGATGATTGGCATGAGTTGACAGCCATTCACCACATCAGGTTCTGCAAGTTATTAGAGTGGATGATTGCATGTGATGCACCTTTTGTTATGGATGAACGGGTAACTGCTAACATTCTCTCCATGACTGTAAACCCATTGAACCATTTGATACACCACCAGTTGATGTTCACCAATTTTACAGTCATCTATAACTTTGACATTGAACATTAAAGCTGCAGTTGGCAAGTCTGACAGATTGAGGGGACATAGCCAAAATTTTGAATGTTTCCAACTCTCATGCCCCTCCACCACTACCACGAGCACCCTTTCATCGAGTTTGTGCTCGTCAGTGCACACCAGACTGCGTTTGGCAGTCAGATCTCACACAGCCCTGCTCTTATTGGACCAGAAGAACCGGGAGCTGTGGATTTTTGCAAAACAAATAACAGGCTCTAGTTGGAGGTAGAAGTGCAGGTTTTTTTCTAAAACCAACTGATTTATGTTGTTCTGTCGGAGCATAGTGTCGGTTTCAGTGAATATGATCAAAAATATCTTGCCAACTGCAGCTTTAAATTTGTTTCTGGAGGCACACTATCGGTTTTGGTGGCCACTGAGAAAGGAAACGAACACTCTTGAGATCAAAAGCAGTGTGCCTGTCCAGCTGAAAAACACTGAGGGCCAGATGTACGTACATTTGCGAACGTAGCGTTATCAGCGCCATGGACACACCGCAGATTGCGAGCGCTGTCAGACCCAAGTTTCCGTCGTATTTATCAATCGTTCAATCCTTAGTGTAAACTGCGCCTTTCTCTGCCCTTCTCCGCCCATCAACGCAATTTACGAACGTCCACAACTGAATGGCAGCGCCTACAAGCACAGTTGAATGAAGTTAACTGATGACAACATTAAAAAGAATCAAACGTTTAGCGATCATGAAATAATACCATACATGATAAGATGTCAACAAGCAGGGAGATCATGAAGATCAGTAGTTCTACTCAAACTACTTGTGCACTTAGGCTATGGAAGATTGGTCAAATCTAGCAAGTAGGAAAGTTTAAGTGAATGACGTGAAAGTGAAAGTAAGACATGCGAAAGGCCAACGAAAGTTAAGGTTGCTTTTGGTAGTACACATACTTTCACCACAAAAACTGGTGTTCTAAATAGCGATTCTGTTGTCTTTGAAAGGTTCTCTTATTGACGCATTGAACTGCAATTTGGATTAACACCTGCTTTTACAAGGCGGAAGTATTTAGGCGCAGAATAGACGTGCGCTTTCAGGAGCAGTCTTTGTACATACCGCGGAATACATAACTAGGCGCTCTTTACTCTTCCCCTCCCATCTTTTTACGCTAAACTCCCACTTTCCCCTGGAACCTCCCATGAATGCATATGCATGACATGACAATCGCAATCTGCCACTTTCAGCTCCCGCGACAGGCAGTTTGCGCTTTTACATCATTGCGGCCTGTTTGTACATACCTCGCAATGATTTTACACGCACATTGCGAAACAAATACGCCTGAAATGGGCGCAAAAGCGTTAGTACATCTGGCCCTCAATGAATAGTAGAGCTACAGCAAACACAGCCCTGTGAAACCACCACAGCACCAGGACCGGTCCTTCTTGTGAACAACCCTCTCCTCTCACCCTGGAGACGAGCAGCGTTCTGGGCCAAAGTGCACAGGCTGGAACACAGCTGGGGGTGGGAGTAAGGGGTCACAGAGGACGAGATTGTGTGTTATCGTGTGAGACAGCAGGACAGGCAGTGGCCCATGGGATCAACAACACTGACCACAGGCGGCCGCTGAGGAGTCTATGCTGTGTCTGACTGTCTGTGGCGACAGGATGCTGAGCCGTCCCCAGCAGAATCAGCAAGTTTCAGCTTCTGCTTTCCCTCCTCCCCCCGTCTCTTAAGATAAACCACCATTGTGAGGACGGGACCAAACACTGCCTTCTCAGGTCTGATTGGTCAAGAAAACGTCACTACTGTGAAAGGACTTTTGTCCTTATGGACTTTTGACTTGGAGACAGAAGTAGAGAAATAGCTCACTGTAACTTCTGAAAGATACCAGCATGTTATTGCCATACTCGGCCTTCACATTCCTCCTATCAACTCTTATCACAGTGTCAAGTGCCCTCACTAGGAATTCCCTTTGTTTTAGTCACTGGGACCAGAGTAACTCGTATTGGCTGGGAGTGCTCCATGTCAGTGCCCGGCAGTGGCTATGAGCTGTACAAATCAAACAGGAACTGTGCACTTTACAGATAGGTGGCGAGCTGAGTCACGACTTTGATAACAAGGCCCGGTTGTTCAGCTCTGGACCCAGCGGCATCCTAATTCACAGAATTAATTTAACTTTCAGCTGGCCAGAGGCATTTACAAGCGCAGTGGATATAGCCATGATGCAACATGATGATTTTCAGTATCACACGACTACAAATAAGCTCTCTGACCACGTGCCGTTTGGTCTGAATGCGTGTTTGAGTTTAGGGATATCGCTCGTTGACTCACCGTCTCGCCAATCTTCAGGTCGCCACACTTGCGGAGGCCGGGGAGGGCCTGTCCGTCCTGGCAGGTGGCGGAGAAGCCCAGACTCAGGTCCTCGGGGTGCTCCCACACGCTCAGCTCCACCTTGGACCGGATGTTCTGAAGCAGGAGGCCCACAGAGAGGAGAGGGAGTCAATTATCTGACTGTAGAAGACGCCACTGCACAAGCTTCAATGAGATGATTACAATCAAGAACATTCTGCTGCAATTTCATTTTAATTGGCTTATTTTTCCCCCTTGCAATCAGACATCACATGATACAAAATGACAAAGATTTTAACACTCAAGGGACAGTCTGCAGCTTTCTAGATCATATACGCCAGTTTTTTCAAAAGACACTGGAAGAATGTCAAATTTCAATCAAGAGCAAACAACCCTGGAGAATGCAAACAGCTTGCAGAACAATCGCTTGAGGCGCAGTGATTGGGACAGACACAAACACACACGCGCATGCGCAAACACAAACGGCACTGCTGTGATCTTCCTCTGCAACTCTTCTCTGACACTAAGGACATCATGTGTTAACACAGCAACACATTCAGTGGGTGTGTGGATGTATGTCCGATTGTATACTTGTGAATATTTAACTGTGTTTTATTGAGCATGCGGACATGAGTGTGTGAGTGTGTGTGTGTGTGTGTGCGCGCGCGTGTGTGTGCGTGTGCATACACACGTGTGCATATGTTTATTTAGACACTGGATAGGTCAGAGCTTCAAAACTGACATGCTGCTAATCAAAGCCATACCTCAGGGCGAGCATTGATTGATTGCCCTGTTTTGACCCGTGTTGGGAGGGGGGAGGCAGAGCAGAGTTTGATCTGTCATTAGTGTCTCCACTTCAGACACAAAAGACAAAATCACCAAAACATTACCGACCGAAAACATTTTGAGTGGTCATATCTGGCCAAAATTTAACCAGACACATTATCATTTTGCCTTATCAGCCAAGACTTGGGAACGTGGATTTGTTTGTGTTCTCTTGTGGGTCTCCCTCATTATTATCTCCCATGAGCCATTGGGGCGCCTCCTGGATTATTTTCTCTGACCCTCCATTCCCACTGTCTGCCTTCCAATAGTCTGGAGAGAACTCAGAAACTCCCATCTTTTCTTACAATATCATGGACACAAATTCAGGATTGCTAGGGTAAATATTTGAGGAACTATACATGAGGAATGAAATCTTCTGCACATTGTTTGCCTGGCTTTCCCCCAAACAAAATGCCACACATACACACACACAAAGTGTTTACCAGGGCTGAGATTTGGTCCATAAACCTATTCTGAGCAATAGCAACAACACATTGGTGCCAAATTATACAGAAAAAGGACTTTGAAAGTCTATGTGTGTGTCTGTGTGCGCGTGTGCACTGCACACACATGCTTGGCTTGCTTGAGATGGGGCAGGAGTAATGCTCAGTGCACAGCAATGGCTTACACAGGCAACTGGCAAAAAAACAAACACAAAACATAAAAACACAAGACGTCCTCTCTTCTCTCTCCGACAGCTGGCTGACCTGCTGAGTGGGACACTGAGCATGGCAGCCCGAGCCCTGCCCTGACTGACACGTCTAATGGGTGTTCACCACCCCTACACACACACAGACACACACGCACGCACGCACGCACGCACGCACAGTTCAAAGCCCTGGCACACCGATGTTCCAAGGTGCTGATCCAAATCACATGGGCAGGAAATCAGGAAGTCAGCTCACAATTAATCTCAGTACAAAAGAACTAAGTAGAAGAAGGTGACTAATACCACTGTGTGTTTTTGCATTTCTTCAAATCAGTGTTTTGATAATCTCCCGAAAATGATTTATGCCCAATTTCATTTGGCTAAGCAACCATACAACTACTCTGAACAAGAGGCAGAAACAGACATAGTCAGCCAAGAGGCCAGACTACGATTACACCTGTCCAAAACCATACTAGTGACATACCAGTGAACCCATGAGGGTTGAATTTGAATAAATTCTTAATTCCTAAACAAAGCACACAGACAAATAACTCCTGGGGAAACACAAGAGCTGTTTTCAGTGACTGTCCAGTCTGGCCAACTAACACTCCAATACAGTCTTGCTGATAGCAAATAGCAAGACAAACATGTGCTGATTTTTTTTGTCCTTTCAGCAATCCAAACATCTTAGTGTGCTAAGAAAGGAATGGGGGCGAGCCAACAGCTAGATTGCATTTGCCTTCCCAGTGGTCTTAGGCCTCCGTCTAGACAGATTCCGCACTCCCGGAGACATTTAAAAAGACACAAAGAAGGGTGACCCGTCCATCCGGCATGGACTGGCGTAGAGCACTCACGTTGTAGGCGGTGACGATCAGCTGAATGATGTTCTTGGAGTCGGTCTCCAAAATCTCCACCGTGGTTCCGGGAATCAGTGCAGTCAAGTTCTTCCAACATGAAACGAACGATAAACATGGCATGTTAGAAAATGTGATCGCTCTGTAATCTGATGTGGTCTTCTCAATAATGAGCACATAATAATTCATTGAGAGATTCCAAGCCTGAGGAAAGTCAACAAAACGTGTTGTGATAGTACCTTGTACAAAACGGCGTGCTTTTTTGTCACAGCGAAGATAAGGAAGATGTTGTTTTCGGCCAGTTTCTCACCAAGAAGGGCTAGGGATGGGTAGTCCTGTAGGGGAAAAAAACACAACGAGTTCGACACGACCATGAAAGGTCATGTATCCTGCATGTACACACAATAGCCCTTTCCCAACTGAGCCTCTAGACATGGCAGGAAATGTACACAGGGAAGTCAATGGCCGTCTCCTTCACCCTATAATGTTTACATTAGCCATTTTAAACATACCAGCGCATACCACTTCAGGCCTAGTACATGCAGGAGTTTCATTCAAGTCAAACGATTTTCTTGAGCAATCGTGCAATGGTGCGTCTGTAGCGCCAACACATCATCAACTGTTGAGGGGAAGAGCATGGAAAATAAAGATGAGGGGGAAAGTGAAGGGAGTCCTCTTCTGCAGTTTCTAGCCAAAGTGAAATTATAAATTCCACGTAAGTAGCCCTCTAGGGAACACTTTCTTGAGCATGCATCCAAAAAAGCTTTAGACAAGCATGTGGAAAGTACTCCTTCGAATCCTACAAGAGATCTACTCAGATTGTTGAGGGGCACGCTAAATGTCTATCAGCACTGTTTGAGTGTTAGATAAAAGACATTTTTTGTCCTACAAATATGTTTATACAGTTAGTGTCTTGTGTTGAGAGTTACAGAGTAATTATCGTGCATATCCAAGCACACTGATTGAAATCAGGCCCTATCAATAGGTCTCTGCCTTAGTCGAAGTGAACAGCTGCTAATGAAGCCAACCACAACGTCAGGCCTGTTTGAGATCAGTGAGAGCAGCATCCTCACCGACTCTCCAGCAAGAAACAGACTGAGTGTGAGGAACAGGCTTTTGTTGACGTTACGGTTCATATGACTGGTTGAAAATGGGACGTGCTGCCCAGAGAAACGTCTGATAAATCTCCCAAGTATTGATCCAGGGCCAGCGTGTGTGTGTGTGTGTGTGTGTGTGTGTGTGTGTGTGTGTGTGTGTGTGGATGGAGGAGGGTAAACACAAGGTCTTCCATCTCCTATACAGTTTATGTCGTTCAGTGAGGCCAGGGAGGTTGCGGAGAGGACCGGAATGAACCAGAACAAAACATCGCTACTCAGTCGGCTGAATTCATTTTGCTATTGTACAGCGCATGACAGTGATCAAGTTATTATTACATTAGTGTTTTCCTGTCCCCTCAAGGGCCTCTGAAAAGGTCCTTTCATTCTCTGGCTATCAAGACAGCACTTACTTAGATAAATGTATGAATCACCAGCAAATAATCATGTTCAAACAAATATGGTTTTGTTGCTCACTGTTGGATGCTACAGAGATCAATAAATGTTTTCTCTAGTGTTGCCAAGAGCTTTTGCCAAGAGGTGGTGACACAAGGCCAAAGAGGAATGAGGTGAGATTCCAGTAGCCCAAATTGTTTAAGGAGTTTGTGTCTTCTCTGTGAAGTTAACCAAATAAGGAGGTTCGCATTCCAAACTAAACTGTCTGTGAGATTATGACCCACACAAGGTCCTCATGGATCCCTACCGACTTCAGCAGTGACAGGAATTCCATTGAAAAGTTTTTTTCAAAACTGCAAAACTGTGAGCAAGTAAATAGAGACATAACATTGTTGCAAGGGTGCTGTTTAACACTAAGGTTTAAGTAGTATCTTTGTGAAGAGGCCTCTCTAAATCTTGCATTCAGAGTTAAGTGATCTGGATGACTGTGCTGACAGGTCAGGGCACTATTTCTGCTTACCATCTTTGTGGAGGCGTCGTATTCATTGTTGTCGTCCAGGTGGCACATCCCATCGTGTGGCTGAACCAGGCCTCCTAGTTTGCCATCGAGAGCAAGATGGGGCACGTCATCCGTGGCAAACACGAGCAGGTGATAGGCCTCCTTCCTCCAACCGATCTGCTTCTGCAGAGAAAACACATGCACACCCACCAAGGCTTAGGGATTATGCTCTCAATTACAGTCTAGAGTCTTTTACGTTCTGAATTGCACAGTATACAGAGAACAACTACTAGGAGTGGTGCTTTAATCAGTTCACATTTCCTGGCACATTTTTAAGGGCTGACATTCTAACAGAAGACAGATTTCTCAAACAAAGTGATGAATAAACATACATTCACACAGTAGAACAAACGTCCCTGCCCTCACACAGTCTGCTAGCTGTTACTACTCTAATCAACCTACACCGCTCTACCGCAATTTAAAAATCGGTGGTGCGAGATTGTCAGCAAATGCTTCCTAAGTGCATCAGGCGGAATACAAACACCATTCAACAAACAAAAAGCCATTCCATACTTCTGAGCAGTCTCTGACTAATGCAGTCAAACTAAACAATCTTGACCTTTTTCCAACCACGTACGTGGGGAGAGAGTTACGGAAAGACTGGTGGAATACATACTATTCCAGTTGAGTAAGGTTATTAGACAAGAGGCGGTTTGGATGTTTTGGATAACACCACTGCAGCTCTGAAAAACAAAACAGGCTTTCTCTCGGCTCCCGAGAACCCCATCAGGTTCCCAGTCTACCAGGAGGACATGATGAGACCTGCCACAGATGGGCCCTCCTGTTTGTTCAGCTGGACTAATCCCTTGCTTCCTGTGCGGAGCCTGTGTCTTCTGTCCGACTGAAAATGGCTAACAGCCATCATCATTATCATCATCATCGTTGTTGTCATTATTATAAGCCCACAAGTTGTGGCACAAACATTGTCATGATTGACGTCACATCTCACCTTGCAAACGGCGGCCTGTAGGATGGCGTCGAAGCCGCCCTCTGGGGCATCCCTGTTGCGGGAGACCATCTGCTTCTGCACCTCCTCGTTGAAGCGATCCACCTTGTCCGTCAGCGAGAGGATGTGGCGGAACCCAAAGGAGGGCACACATGACGGGAACAGTTTGTATCTATGGTGACCGAGAGAGCGAGGAAAACAATTACAAAAAATTCAAGTGACTGTGGTTTGGTTTTTTTTCAGTGCAACTGTCTGTGCCACTAAAATTATTATGCGTCTTGAAACAGGTTATAAGGAGACTGTTGCTGCTCAATGAAAAACATCCTTTCCCATTATTAGCATGACACTGTAAGCCTAGCTGTAAACACACAAACAAATAAACAAACAAACACACACACACACAATATCCTCCATTCCTCATCAGAGGTGCACAGCTCAAGCATGAATGAATACTATTTGATTATATGAGACTGAATGCATTAGAGACATAACATGGGAGGCTTGCCATGAGGATGAGGAGCTGGGATCTGTAGGCCGCTGCAGTCATCTACCTTTTTAATGGCTTATTGCTGTGTGGCGCAGTGACTGCCTCACAGGCCAGGGCATAACCTAGTTGGGCACTGAGGCGTAATGGCAGTAGGTTGGCGCGGGGTTATCTAGCCCTGGAGGGGTGGGGGGTGGGGGTGGTGGGCTAGAGTACCGAGCTGCAGCTTTTTCCAGGCTGTTCTCTATTCACAGTGCATCACCACCAGCCCCCATGCACAAGCATCCGCATCGCTGACACGCAAGTCACTGTTGTGGCCAGAGGCCACCCTGATCCACTGACAGCAAAACAGGCTTGTGAGGCTGTGCATTTTGGATGGAGCACTCCAAACTAAGCTATCCTTTTCTGAGAAGAGGAACACAAAAGGGATGTTCTTCTTGAGGCAGCAAAAAAAATGTCTTGGAAATTTAGTATCACTTCTGATTCTTAATGCACACTTCATATCCTTACAATGTGGAAATGAAACTTCTAATCAGCTTGACTTGATGTGCATGCTGACAAATACTTGCAGAATCAACAAAGAGTAAAAGTTGTGAGAATAGGTAATGCCTCACAAATAGCTAGACAGGGAAGAATGATGGTTAGAAGAAAAACACTCAACGGATTCTACCCACCCTTGGCAAGGGTTGTCCCGATACTTGGGCGCCGTGTAAGAGAACGGGGAAAGGTTCTTGTCCACGAATGACCCAAAACCTAGCCGGAAGTTGCTGGTGAGTTTGCGCATTTCCTCTGCCAACTTGGTGCCCAGGTTGAGGATGGTGTCCAGGTCGTCCTTCATGGACAGCGAGAGGTCCATCAGGTAGTACAGATCCACTGGGTAGTCCTCCACCGGTCGCACCTGGACCTGGAATGAAGTCGGGTCACCTGGAAGACAACGTGACAATTGGAACCATAACTATCAGAATGTTGTCAAACACCGGCAGATAATAACTTCAAGCTGAATTTCAGCTTCTGTTGTCAACCTTGATCAAATCAAAGCCAAGTAATTCACTGATCCAGACCATTTCATGGACTTGCCACTTTTTCAAATAGGCACTTCCAGGCACAAAATAGACATTCATTTTTGCCAGGGCATAAAAAACAAGGATACTTGAAGGACAACTGCAATATGCGGCAGCCTTTGTGCTGGCAGACTCACGGTTATGGGACAGACACCAAGAGAGAGAGCATACCGGGCCGGAGGTTCAGAGAGATCCTTTGAGGCTGTATCTGGACAACATCAAACTGAGTCTGACCAGAGCTCTTGGAGCTCAGTGGTCTGCTCAGTTCGATGCTTGCTGTGCTGCTCGGGCTTTCAATGAATCTCACATCACAGCCACGCTTCTGCAGGTTCTGGCTCAGGTCACAGCGTGAGGTCAAAGTTCGTGTCATTCCAAAGTCCTATTTAAAATAATAACACTGTTAGTCATCATCATACATGGAGATAGATAGTGCCACACAAAGTTAGTGACAGAGGTAGTGTCACAGAAGAACCCTGAAAGAACCTAGGCCTTCCATGCATCTTAAGTAGTACAAGATTGTTATGGATGTTCATACAGCTAATTTCCCAAGATTTCGGTAGAGAAAGAAATTACCCAAGTCGGTTTTTTCAAATGGTACATCAGGTTCACAACGCAGTTCACATGCCACACTTACAATGCTGTGTTTATTTTGATGACCACGCGAATAAGAATGCATGTGCCTACCTCTTGAGCGCACCAGGCGCAGCTCGGGTGAATGAGGAGACATTCTTCGCAGGATGTGGCACTGCCACTTGTGCAAACATTAAGACCTGGATGGAAGAAATGAATAACACCATAGAAGCAGTCATACATAAGTACACTTGGAGCATTGATGCTTAAAATCAGCTAACCTACAGACTGTTTGGAGGAAACCCATCACAAAACCGGTAGCCTCAATCTGAAATAATAATGCTCCGAGTCTTGTGGTATGGACAGATAATAGACTAGAGGTAGCCTACTATTCAACCTAAGGTTTAATTAGTCTAGACACATTTTAAGCTCAGTATTTGAAATGTCATAGATTCCAGTTCCTAGTCGTGTTGCCGGAGATGAAGTTTTAAATCTTACCTTTAACACTGTAAATAAATACTTCGAACACAATCCAGGAAAAAGTAGAGCGAAACATGAGACTCCACATTTTTGCCTGTTTAAATAACTAGAATAAAATATTCGGATTTACGTCCAATATATGCGACAACGTGGTAGGATCCTCATCCAACAGGATAAGTCACATCAGGCATTCTCTCTGCCCTGTCGCTCTCTGGAGAACGCTGAACCCATCTCGGTGTCCATCCGCTCCGGCAAAGTAGGCTATTATAAATTCATCTTAGCAAAACGCAATGAAGAGCAAACATGTACAAAAGTGTGTCGTGGAAATAATTAACTGTATCGCCCACAAACTCTGGTTTTAAAAGTAATCCAAGTGATTTCAAAAAGGCTAGAGAGCTACCATGTTGCGGTTCGAAGAAACTCCGTTACAGTTGCCATTCTAAAAAGTAAACGCCGAGTTTGTATTATGCATGCAGTCTTTACAATTGTGCAATCCGTTCTTTCTTGGTAAGCTTCCCAAAGGAAAAATCGTCAATTCCGACAACGATTTTCCTCCATTCTATTCCTGTTGTCGCTCCCGAAGTTTGTGCACGGCTCTGCGCGTATCCACAGACTCCGCCCATAGGCGATGAGGGAGGGCAAGATAGACGAAAGCGGCACTTTAACCCTTTCATTTGTTTACCAGATTAGACAAACATGCTAAGAGGAGGCGTTACATAGGAAATGAGAGCATATTTCAATCACAGTCTAATTCAAATGAAAATGTGACAATGTAGCAGTTTTCCAAAATGTAGTAGGCTAGGCCCTACGGGCACGCTACAAATTAGGCTAGCCTAATCTACAGCCAAACAGAAACAATAATTGAATCACTTAAACGTTATAACAAGGCCGATTTTGCTGGCGAAGTGGGAAATACTATAATCTCTAAATGTATGTCACAAATGTACAGATGGACAAACCAACCATTTTAATTGGTTCCCAAGTAGCCTATAGCCAGTCTGCTGTTTCGCAAAGGTCACTTACCAGTCACGTGACAATTAACTTACAGACCACCTGTTGGGAAGTGATTGATTTGGGGTAATGTGGCATAAAGAAATGCGCAAAGTAGACTGCTCTAGGCCCTCAGAAAACAATGTCTTCAGGTGTTGACAACAAGGGTCACGTAAGTCCGAGCAGTGAGCACCAGCTGAGATCCACCCAAGCGTAAGCCGATTGTCACCTTTCAATACCCTTAGAGCAAAGGTGGACATTGGCTTTGACAAGAGAAGCAACTAGACAAAGCTGTAGCGTTTTTGTCACACTTTGACAGGCCTCTCTAGGAACCATACTTAACACATATAGCCTACCTAATCTTGACCTGGTAGTATAGGCTGTAGTTTTCTGTGGACATTGCTTGCACTGCAGATATGAGTAAACAGACAGTGCCATAAGGCTCAGATGGGGATCACCCCAAACCGAAATGTTTTTGTCCATCTCCATTTCCAACAGCTGGGTCCCCTGAATCAAATCAGGTCCTACATTCACCCATTTTATGCCTAGGCTACTTCAGACCAGACAGAACAAAGAAGTAAACAAATATTTTGGCGCCATCTAGTGACCAAATAGTGACATATTTTTAAGGTCCCTGCAGGTCTAGTCACACATCCCATTACTCCAAATAACTTAAAAATGTTATGTATGTTGCAGAATATGCATTTAGGATATTGTAAGGCCCGTCTTTTGCCCAAACCTTATGCATTTCTAAAGAATGCCTTTTGCATTCAATTTAGATGTGTGGATGCCTGTGTTTGATCTGTATTGTCTTAGCTGGCTATGGCCAAAGATCCCCAACACCCGCTCATGCATAAAGTGACCATTTGCTCCTAGTTCTGGCCCCTCTACTGAGAGATAACTCAGTCCTGGGCCTACTTGATGTCTTGTGGTGAGATAAGCCAACCTCATTATCATACAGTATTGCTCTGTAAATATGTGTTGTGAATAATACATTCATGTTTGGTCTTAAATTGATACTTGTAATGTGGGCAACAGTCTGATTATGGTTTTGGTACAATTGAATGTATCTGTGCATAGTTGTAGATTAAGAATTAAACTGTAGCATAAAGTTATGATATCCACCTGGGCCACACCCATCCACCTCAGACAACAAAGGCTCTGATGAGTCAGGGGTGGCCCCAAGTGAATGATAAAAGTGGAGGCTCTTGTCCTCCTGGGGCTCTTCTGTCTTCTTTCCCATCTTGGGGATTCTTTTCCCATCTTCTCTTCTTTTCCACCTTGGACCTCTTCTCTGGGTCTCTCTCTTTTCCTCTCTCTCTCTCTGTCTCCCTTTGTCTTTCTCTCTCTTTCTCTTTCTCTCCCCTTTTCTCTATCTCTGGGTTTGTATTGTTTTATCTGGTGTATCAGTTATCTCTAACTTGTCAAGTTTACCTCTGTGAATTGGTTAAGTTTCCTTTGTTACCATTTGCTACTTTGTTACAGTAGACTATGTGAGTTTACTCGTACATTCAACTGAAGTGATATGGGTTACATTTACCTTTAAGACTTAATGCCTATTAAATTGTTCATTTGCCTACCAATCGGATAACTTCAATTCTCGTAGTGTGCCATGCCATTCTCCTCCATAGCTGATAAACTAGTTACTTGGTAATTGATTGGTGATACAAATTATTAATCAAATGGAGTCAGATTAACGAGTATGTAATAACATCATTGCCATTTAACTCTTCACCCTACTTGTCCACACAAGCTCCTTCAAGTGAGGATATAGCTCGACGTCGCTATGTTTCCGAGGCTATATATATAATTTTCTGAGCGTCTTACAATATGCTTACATATCCTGGATACATGGGAATTCTGATAACACTCACAGTATAAAATGTACAATTTCTTTAATTTCAGTATTCTTCAAATTCAGAATGGTCCAGATAACAAAATATTGAAACATCAGAACAGTGTTTCTTGTGGAACAGTGTCTCATACGGAACAGTGGAACAGTTTTATGAGGAACATTGAAAGCTACAATTAACAGTAATGTTCGTCGGAGCCCCTTCCTAACCTTCTAGAGCGTTCCCACCCCTCTCTATCCAAACCACCCCTCACGGTGATACTGAGGCCTTGACAGTCAGGAGGTCAGAGGTCATCTCCACGATGGTGCGCAGCGGCAGGCCGCTGAGGGAGCCGCGGTGTTGGGCCCGGAGCTCCAGCAGCGCCTCCACAATCTTCTGCCGGGCCACCAGCGGGTGGCGCTCTGACAGCCGTCCCATCAGCGTGTCGAAGCTGCCCATGGCGGCAGCGTTGGTAGGCGGCTGCTGTGGCACATAGGTGCCAGTGGCTGTGGGCACGTCGCTGATGTTCACTAGTTTTTCTATGTGGCAGCGGCTTGGCTGGTAGGCAGAGACAAAAACAGATACAAGAGATCATTGGTGTCAGTATACGTGTGTGAAGAATGTTCCATATGCCCTAGAGCATTACACCAGAGACTTTCTAATGAGGAGATACAGCACTCAAAGAATCCTCCATAGAAATGCATGGGGTTAGTTCGTAACAGAAATATGGCAGTTGTCTACACATACATCCCACCCCTTCCTGTATGCCTTCCTATTCACTTGGATTGGCAAATAGCTGCCAGGAAACTGCCCAAAGTGCATTTCCAAGATGGCCGCCGAGTAGTGTTGTCACAATACCAAAATTATGACTTCGACACGATACCTGCCATAAATATCACGATGCTCGATACTTAAACGATACTACGGCGAAATCCTAAGATATCTGAAAAAGAAAGGACTCATACCTCCTCCAAGTGTATTGAGTCATTTGTGTTGAATTCGGTGCACTTTTGTAGTGTGCAGGTCAATTCCGGGTTCTAAACTTCCTACATAATTATTATTTTTTATAGTCAGTAAAATAGTAGGCCTACTTTGTGTGATGAAGTCCTTTATTGATTGTTATAGTTCATTTACATTGTGTTGTGTTTTGGCAATAAAGTAGCTTTAAATAGCCAAACTAGGCTAGATCAAGGTCAGTTTTGAAATTACTGCATGCTGCACTGAATGCTATGCAGAGGGGCCTAATCTTTAGGCCATCTGATGTACAGTATAGCCTAGGCTACCCTAGGCCTTCCCGTGTTCATGGGATTTCTTTGACAGTTGCAAAGGGAAAAATGTGAGGATAGTCTTCTTTGCGCCCAGTGTACAAGTACGACGTTACCACCACTCAGGTCTTCGTCAGATAGGCCTACACCATTACCTGTTGCAATATATCTGTGCGCATTCCTACATGACGTCTATTTCTTTGATAACATGATTTGCTACCACGTAACAATATTATTATTAGGACTCAACACGCTTTGGTGGTATTATATGCTGTGGGCTTTAATTAGCGCATTTCGGGTAGCCTATCCTACATCTGGGCAATAATTATTGAACAAATTGCAGTCTACATGCCATGACAAATATTACCAGTAGTACTGACCGAACATGAAATAGATTATTTACAAGTTATGATAATGTCATTCTGGCGTGAACATTGCGCTTTCATCACGTTAGCACCCTATGATTACAGCTCGTTATGTCTCATCAAAATGATTACAGCTCGTTATGTCTCGTCAAAATCAATTGATGAAGGAAGGTTCGCTTTATCCCAGAGAACCATACTCGTTTCACTTAAGCTAGACTAAAACAGAAGAGAATAACTTGGCACTAACCATGTAGTCGTGTTTTCTATAGCCTATTCCTTAACCTGTCGTTCTTTGAACTCTTTAAAAATGTTGGGATATGTCTTGGTGTTTAGCCAAGTTCCATGCGCAGCCTACTGCTTTTAAATGACTTTGAAACATATTTTACGAACGGGCCTCTGTGTACCTGATGGCTTGCCTTCAATATTCGCGATGTAGCCTATCTGAAATAGGCTAGTTCCAGATTTCACCTTTGTTTTATCCACAAGGCCGAGGACTGTCGGCAAAGAACTATGTTGACGTTGCCTGCGCACTCACTCACTCAGAGCTGCCTGCTGGACATGCCCACTTGCCTAGATGCGTGCAAGGAGCACTGAGAGCAGCAGTTCACACAGACACAGAACGTTATTATTTTAATAAAGTATCGATTCTAAAAACGTCGGAAATCGTATCGTTTTTTGCGTGAAGGCATCGTGATACCTTTTTAGTATCGATACATTGTGCAACACTACCGCTGAGTGGGGGGACTTGCCTATAAGGACTTTGATAATACTAATTTTGCTTGATCATTCTTTGCATCCACATGAAGCCTAAACCTTAGTTAATTTATGTGGTCCAATATCAGTAAGGAACACAGAAGAGGCTGCTTTCTCACTCACTTTGGGGGACATGTTGTATGGAGTGCTTGTCTTCACGGCCCCAGGCTTGGCCACGTCTCCTGAGGGTGCTGGTGTGGGGGCAGAGGGAGCGTGGGGCTTCTTGAAGGTGTGCTCCCCCTCAGGGCCTGCTGCAGGTAGTCTGCTGACGCGCCTCACCTGGACGGGCTGTCCGTGGATGGAGGTGCCGCTGAGCTCTCGCGCTGCCGCCGCGGCATTTTCAGGAGAGCTCACCGTCACTTTGCCACTCCTTTGAAAGAAGAGAGAAGGATCAGATACAATGCAGTTCGCAACTAAAGTGGACTAATACTGATGTTAAACCACTGAGTTCAGTTAAGATCAAGTTAATGGGCGTCAGCGGGATTATTTCAAACAGCAACATTTACCTGGAAGCGTTTGACATTGTGAAGCAAACTTCTCTGGGCTGGTATTTCTCAAATAGAAACAGCAGATCGTCCTGCAGAGGGAGAGAGGATTTAACTTGAGGCTTTGCTGACCTCTGGTGGTAGTAGATGAGCCATGCAGCCATTTGTTGATAGGAAACACTGGCAATTTACAGACAGTAAGAGGGAGCAGAGCGCCCTGTGTGAGGGCAAAGGGGGAAACAGACAAAGACAGAGAGAAAGAAAAATAAAGAGAGAGAAGGAGACAGAATAAGATTACCTCCGTTACATCTTGATGGAGGTCCGTGATGAAAACATCACAGCTGGAACTAATGTTCTTGCCGTCAACATCTGCCACTGTAACAGGAAGAGTGTCCATGAATCAAACAAGCGTAGATTAAACAATACTATTTGAAGCAGACCAACACAGACAATCGAACATTTTTCGCGTCTCTCACTCTCAATCGCTTTTCTCAGTCGGTCCTCTTTCAAGGTTTGGCCAGCAGCCCCAAGATCCTCCTCTGCATCGTACCAGGCCTCACTAACCTCACCACCACCTGTAGAGATGAGTATAAAGGAATCAAGTTCCTTAGAGTAGCTATGTCTTAAGCCCTTGCTTTTGCTTAGAGCACAACTCGCCAGGAGGCTTCAATATACATAATATCTGTAACACTTCAGTCAACACCATACAGATGGGATATTTCATGTTTGGATGTGGACTGCATCTCTTACCAGGTCTAGAGGAACCTGATTTCCTTTGAGTCTTCAGGGAGCCCACTTTGGAACTTTTAACACCGTGTGGCTTTGGATGGGCCTCTGCAGCCTTGCAGATTGCAATCTTTATAAAAATAAATATATGACATGAAAATACAAATCTAAAGAAGCAACATCGGTAACCTTAAAAAAACGTATATACAGCGGGGAAAACAAGTATTGAACACGTCAACATATTTTTCAGTAAGTATACTTCCAGTGAGGCTATTCGCATGAAATTTTCACCGGCTCATCCCGCATTCCTCTGTTGCTGAAGAAAAACATGTCAAAGCTTGTTGAAAGTTTGCTACACAACATTTGAACAATCCTATGAAATACTGAGAGAATGTATTCTGGTCAGGCAAGAGCAAAATTGAACTTTTCGGATGTCACACTACACACCATATTTGGAGGAGAAATGGCACTGTGCATCACCCTAAAAATACCCTACCAACAGTGAGGTTTGGAGGTGGTGGCGGCATCATGGTATGGGCTGTTTTTCAGTTGAAGGAATGATGAATGGAGTCGTTTTGTTCTGGGAGAATCTTTACATCCACCAGGATGATGAGGATGAGACATGGCTAGACATTCTAGCAGGACAATGATCCAAACCATTCAACAAAGGAAACTCTCAATTGCTTTCAGAGAAAGGAAATCAAGGCCCTGACTTCAATTAAATTGAACAGTTTTGGAAGTTAACTAAAGATCAAGATTCACAAGAGGGACCCCTGAAATCTTCAATATTAAAGGACTATCTGTTTAAAAGAATGGGCCAAACTCACACCAGAATACTGTGACTGATTAGTTTAGTCATACAGGAAATGCCTTGAAGCCGTCATTACGAATAAAGGCTTTTCCACAAAGTATTTAAGAAATTTCAGCAGGCGTGTTTAATACTTTTTTCCTGTGTCATTCCACTTTATTACACATAACATAATGGACTTTAATGTTTGAATTTTTTTATATGGGTGGATATTTTGAGTTAATACTAATGTCTGGTGAAAATGTCATGCAAATAGCCTCATTGGAAGTATACTTACTGAAAAAAAATGTTCAATACTTATAAAACGTGTTCAATATTTATTTTCCCCGCTGTATATAGTCTTGAGTATATTCTACATATGTGTAGAATTAACTCCATATATATTCTCAAACAGAATTATCGTAAACGTGCTAATTACCAACCATTTTGTTCGAAAATTCTAAAACAATGTTTTTAATAAAAAAACATTCTTCAACATAATTCTTTGGTAAAATATGTCTTGTCTTCACCGTGGGATAGTGAGAAACGTAATTTCGATCTCTTTGTATGTCTGGAACATGTGAAGAAATTGACAATAAAGCTGACTTTGACTTTGACTTTGACTAATACTTCAAAATAAGATTCAATAAATTAACCTTAATACATTTTTCAGTAGCCATAGGTGTGTAGATTTGAACAAAATCTAGTTTGGTTCTTACCGGGGCTTTTACTGCCTGAAATATCCGATTTTCTTTACCACGCTCGGAGTTTAGTGCTGGGCTGGTGGGTGCCTATTCCCAACCTTTCTCATGGGACATCAACGGCTAATCCGAGAATTCTCGTCGCAATTCAAAATTCCACTGGAGCTCCAACCGGATTTGTACATGCAGCTTTACAACACTGTTTACAGCTCTTCGAGTCACGGTAAAATGTAATTTTTGGTACATAGCTAATTTAGATACACTTATGGTGTGGGTGCTTGCGTTTCTTTAGGAATCCGCTGTCTTGGTTTGTATAGAAATGTAGCATAATCACACAATAAGCCTTTTTGTGCCATAAGGCTGAAGTGACAAAGGGTTAAGTGACACATACGAGGTAAGAGGTTGGACATACGGGACGGTTAGTAATATGTCACGTTCCGATACAATTTCAGTTTCTGGACTAAAACAACATACAGCAGAAGGGTATACTGCATGTGAAAATGGATAACCCAGAGAAGTAATAAGTATAGTATAAGTATTGATACTCTTTTGATCCCATGAGGGAAATTTGGTCTCTGCATTTATTCCATCCGTGAATTTGTGAAACACAGAGTAATACACACACAGTAAACACACAGCGAGGTGAAGCACACACTAACCCGGAGCAGTGAGCTGCCTGCTACAGCGGTGCTCGGGGAGCAGTGAGGGGTTAGGTGCCTTGCTCAAGGGCACTTCAACCGTGGATGTGGGCATGGGAGATCAGTGAGGGGTTAAGTGCCTTGCTCAAGGGCACTTCAGCCGTGGATGTGGGCATGGGAGAGCAGTGCTCAACCACTTCTTCCGCCCACATTTTTCCTACTGGTCGGGGATTAAACCGGCAACCCTCCGGTTTCAAGCACAAAGCCCTAACCAGTAGGCCACGGCTGCCCCCATGATATAGTAAATAATATAGTAAATAATAATACACAGTCAGGGGTTACCTGTGCTGGGGTGTACGGTGCCTCTATGTGGAGTCTCTGGGTGTCCACAGAGAGCGGGTTTAACTCATCCAGAGCAGCCCCTGAGAGCACCTGCCTCTTCAGCTGGATGTAATCCTGCTCCAGGGCCCGCAGAGTCTCAGCTAAGCTCTCGGGGACCCCACCAGTGCTTCAAGGAGGCAAAAGGTCATTGAGGCTAATCATTTGGGATGCAACTTTGTTCTGTGAGGTTCTGCAAGGTTTTTCTTCAAATATATTTTTCTCTGTATGTTTTCCCCCTTGGAAAGGTTGGTGCAAATGTCACCGTCATGTCTTCCACCAGCAATCCAGCAGTTTATGAAAAGGAGTTTAATTAACAGAAAAGAATGAAGTAACCTGTCCTCTAGACATACTCAGATGACATATTACAAAGGCAGGCCCCTAACTTTACCTTTACCGACATTAATTAACTAATCAGAAATCTCAAATCAACCACGCACTGAGAGTCTCACCATTGCAGCTGGCTCTCCCCCTGTACCGAGGTGTAGTATCTCCTCCAGCAGTGATCCTGGCACATGGAGTACTGCAGAGCCAACAGCTTCAGCTCTGCCTGCTGCAGCCTCTGACCACACTCACACCCACTGAAGAACATTACACAAGCAAAAAGACAAATGTTCATGGATAAATATGTACTATAGCTATTGAGGCCTTCAGATAAGAAGCAAACAGTATATTACCATTTTGTGTTGTTGGATTTCAGCTGACTGGCCTTCAGCTGCTCCAGTTTCTCTTCCACTGACTTCAGTCTCAAAAACTCCTATGGGACATATAGGGATCCTAATTTACATGATGGGCTATGTGCAAAGTCTTCAGTCTAACTAGAACTAATTTAACAACTATTCAAAATCCATTTGCTAATATAACATCATGGGTAAGACCTTTACTACAAACACTGATGAGTGAGCTCAATGCTCCTACATGTCACACAGTAGCTATAGTTCATGCATGAGGAATTTGCACTTTGCCAGCCATTTAAATTAGGGCCCAAAAATAATTCAGTGGAAATGCATGGATTCCAGTTGCTGCTACTGGAAGCAACTGGAATCCATGCATTTCCACAGAATTATTTTTGGAATCTGATCCCTTATCATACCTGTTCATTCGTACTCATCGCTCGACTTTTCGTGACTAAATTTAAGATGGTGGCGAACGGTAAACTTCATGAAGGTACTGTCTGTAAAAATCGTCTTGTAAATAAACTACCAGTGCTTTTTCAAAGTTCTCAATGTCTCGTTTTAAATGTCAAGGCCCTCGGAAGTCTACCAATGAAGCATGGAGCTACTTTCAGCCTCGTAAATGGTGTAAAACAGTGATTTATTTGCATGGCTAGGCTGATGCCCGGGGCACCACAACGAAACACTGTTGGTAGCATTGGCTAACTAGCGCCAGATTTCTAAGTGCAGGGGACAGGCCAAGATGAGCTATGAGACATACGTTCACACTCGGTATCATGTTTCAACACACTTTAGGTCAATATCACACCGGAATTCTCCTTTAATGTCTGAAGTTAAAATTTAGATCCAGAAATGGGGCCCAGGTTGAAGAACCATGGAGTTCCCCTTAAAGGGAGACCATCATAGAGTACCTTAGTAAGGTAATCGAGATCTGCTAAGTGGACCTCCGTGATGACACTCTTGTCAGCAGTGGAGGCCTGTGAGGTCTGGGTGTCTTGATCAAAGCACATGGGAGAGTCCATCTCAGTGGAGGCCTGTGAGGTCTGGGTGTCTTGATCAAAGCACATGGGAGAGTCCATCTCAGTGGAGGCGTCCGTGGTGCTTGGGGCGGCTACACACTCCTGCGTAGACGTGAAACGGGCTCGGAAGTCGCCACTGGCATCTACCATCTGGTTCACAGTGGCAGGAGCAGCTGATACTGGCAGTAGGACTCCAGACTTGTCTGGACTGATCGACACGAAGGACTCGGCCATTGACTGCTCGTCTCTAGATGGGGTTTGCGGACTCCTTTCTATGTCCAGCTTCACGGGCAGATCCACATGTGGTTTCTGAGATGGGGGAGCATGGGGTTTCTCTGGAGTGACTGAGCAGTTGAGCCACGGCTCAGAGTTGACAGACTCCTCCATGATGCTATGAAACTCGTCTCGGGGTTTGTTATTCCGCAGGTTTTCATCAGCGGTCGCATCAAGGTTTGTCCACTCAGAGGGGCAGCTGTGGCAGGACACTGAGACATCAGACAGGCACAACCCAGCACTTGATGTAGTCAGACCGCTCTCTGTGCACTCAGTGCTGCCCCTTGTGGCCATGAACGAGTCAACATCATCCTTCTCGGCGGACAGGCTGGTGTTTTCCATCAAGTTTGCTGACGTCTGGTCAAACATGGTGCTGTTGAAGCTGTAGTACTCAGGGGGCATCTCTTGCGCCAGATCCAGATAGCTCCTGTTGTCTGTAACCCTCCTGAACGGATCTTGGTGGACAGGGTAAGCTGGAGGGGCACTACCCTGGGTCATCTTGCTGTGGCGCTCCAGCTCCACATCCAGGGAGAAGCTCGCCTGTGCTGATGTGTCTTTGAATGCACTTGCAGTTACATTCTGAACGCTGCTTCGACCCTCTCGCCACTCCTTGGAGAAACGTGGTGCCTGGGGGCATTCGCCTCCTCTTGGGCCAGAAGAGGTCAGTGAAGTGTGGCTGTCGTCAAAAGCTGACTGGAAGCTGTCCTGAGCCACCTGGTGGTCACCAGGAGCACCATGGCTGTTGACACCCCAGACCCCAAGGCCGTTTCTGCTTGGCATATTTTGCTCCTCTTTTGGATTGCTTTGCTTTGCAGCAGGCTCTTGCTTTTGTCCTATGCAAGACAAAACATTAAATCAAGTCACAGAATCAAAATTGACATTTCAACACAAACAAAAGGGAAGCAGTAGCTTTATAACCTGTTAAGTACGTACTCTCATCGACCACTGGTTGAGGGACAAAACAGGTTCTGCATACTTCAGACCCTGAACGACAACTTGTCCCACACTTTTTACACTGAGACATCCCATAAAATGTTGGCATTCTGGATCTGTTTGTTAAAAACACATGGCAAGAGGTGAATTGCATTTTGCACAAAACTTAACTCCACATAACAAATAGTGTTGCATAGTCCTTTCAACTTGACAAACAAATGTGCGTTCCTTAGGCACAAAAAGGGAAAGAAAACGTTTCAAAGTTGACATTTTGAAGGACACTACACTTAAGTACGATACTACACTTAAGTACGATACATTTTCATGACGACTTGCATTGATTTTGAATGTTTACACCGAATGTTTAAATGTTTACACCATTTTAGCAGTACTGATACTAAAGAATGGTAATTTATTCAGGTTTTAATAAAAGTCATATTTCTTATTAGTTTTCAAAAAATTAAAAGTTCCATATTCTGCCTTCCAGGCCTATTCTATTACTCCACTATTAGTTGACCAACAACATTAGCTACCACTGACATTTCACATCTCTTACTGATGTTTAAGGTTTCTGCAATTGCATAATTTCAGTACTGGTATTGAGATACTTAGGCATGGTATTGTATGGAAATCATAACTTTGGCATCATGATAGCTAATAACAAGTGGCATTAAAAACAAAACACAAAGAAGGCAAGAGGGACATACTTGTTTAATTCTGACGACATTGTGATAGCTGCTCTTCTTATCTGTGCTGAAGAGAAAGAAGAGATTTAAAACAAATTCATAGGGACTGTGTAAGGCATAAAGTGCAGAGGAAATCACCAATCTTATGCAATTGCTGTATAAAAAGCAACAACTCACGTTTTACATGGACTATTCCTATGTGCTGTGCTATGTCAAGAGCAGGATGCTTCCGAATAAACTGATGAAAACCTCCCTCGTCTGCCAAAGGGGGGGAAAAAAGTTGGACTTATTAACATAACACATATTCTTAAGTCAAAAAGTAGTATACATCGCACACTGGAGGGTATATTTTGCTGACTTTATTTGGCGTGAAAAACGCGTTTCGTAATTTGCCTGATGAAGCAAATTGCGAAATGCGCTGTTCACGCCAAATAAAGTCAGCAAAATATACCCTCCAGTGTGCGATGTATACTACTTTTTGACTTTTCAATAGTTATACTGCACACCATCAGCACCTGGAGCAAAAAGGGCTGTGCACAGAGATTTTGACCTTTGATAACACATATTCTTGTTGAGATGTGAATAGCAGTCTTGTCAGTTGTCAACCATATGGTATTTCATTTTGTCAAATATTATCCCATATAACCTAAAACCCCATTCAATTAAGTAAACATTAATTTATTTGAATTACCTTGGATTATTTTCCTATCTTCATCTGACAGACTGGAGTACCACGCCAGCAGCCTCTCGTCTTCTAGCTCCAGACTATATGAAGAGTTCACCAAATCAAACAAAGACCTGAAGAAAAACACAGAATTCTCCCCTTCAGAACAAAGTAAATGCATATCAGTTCATGCAAAGGTATGTCAAGCCTGTGTGTTCTATGCCTTCTACCTGGAGGACTGTGTTATTACTGACAGACCTTACTGACCTTTATGGGGTGACCGTGAATTAGACATACCTGCAGAGCATGAACTTCTTAGCCACATTTATAGACAAGTAGGGATACTTGCTGAGACCTGTAGAAGCTTAAAGAATTATGATTAACAGTGACGTTATTATTAAATATATTTAACTTGTGACCTAGTCCTACACATTTCCATCACATGTCATGCAACAGACACCTGCACTGTACCTCCAATTGTATATCCAATAGGTTATGTTGCTGAGTGTCACTGTGCTTTTCACAGATTTTACTATAACACCTTTGACCACAATAACATACAATGTGATCATTGGGTGGCCACTCCTAATGGCCAGTCAACTTACCACGGTCACCATGGTAGAGGCTATGAAATGGAATCAACTGCCACGTTATCCCTGCGGCATAAGAATCTGGTTGTGGCATCGCAGGGGGCCACCACATGTTGGGTAACGTTTTCGGTAGTGCGCTGCTAAGTTAAGACCAAAGGTTTAAATGGACAAACGAAGGACTTTGCTATTTGTTCTTAAGTCTTACTTGTAACATTATTAGAAGAAATCGGACATAAGTTACCTTTTTTGAGCATAAAAGCTGGTCTGTGAATTAGCCGTGCACGACCGACACGTTGGAGGGTATTTTAGCAGCGGCATTCTCCAGTGCGAGCTAAACGACTATCTGGCTCCAGGGTTGCCAGATTGGGCAATTGGGCGGTTTTGCAATCTATTTTGCGGGCAAAAATGGGTTTGGGCGGGTGTATAAAAATTGGGCTGGTTTCGGATCAGTTCGGCGGGTTTTTGTAGCCGAAACAAAGGCACTTCAGACCCTTCTTCCAGCGACCGTCTCTGGTCAGCAGGCAGCAGTCTCTCACTCACTCACTCACTCACCCTCTGGCTGACGTGCCCCCCTAAACTCACAACAGACACTCTCAGCTCACGTCACCTTATGTATCGAAACATGCATTCTAATAGTGCATGGTATTTCCATAACCGCGAGATATGCGCTTCACAATGACCGCAATTAGTTGTTAGATATTAACAGCAGACAGTAAAGCCCAGCAGTAATTTATCCAAATTAACACATATTTCAAGTACCATTCATGATGTTGTCAAATATTGAAGTTGTGGGAATTTTAAGCTGTATGTTTCTTTCGTCCCCCATGTCGTTTCATTTATCCCGGTCTGGAGGGACGAATGAAACAAAACGCATGTTCGATTTCTCCTTAAATAAATCCTGAATGGTTTTGTTCAGAGCTGAAAATGCAACTGTATTTGACAGAGGACCGATGTAGTTTGCTTGTGACAAAATATTAGCTTTCAGTGTTTTACGATGTCTTTGTAAATTACGTTTAATTAAAAAGTGTTTCAGTCCGGTTCTCCCCTACTCTGGCGCAGACCGCCATTCAAACACACAGCTCGCGGGGTTTTCAAACTTAGCTAGCTGACTGACAATGTCAATATGCCAAAGTGGGCAAAGAGCATTTTGTCATTACAGTCAATCTCTTCATGAGTGTGCACACTGCTGAAAGATTACCTACGAGACAGGATGGACTTACCCCTTCTTTCAGGGTTGATGGATGTGCGCAGGTCTTGCGCGAATGGCTTGACATAGGACTACGGCCCACGTTCCGTCCAGCCCGACAGTTGTTGAGGAAGTTTGACAAAGCCTAGGCCTACTAGAACTTTTTAATTATTTTTAGGCCTAATAACAATTGCTCAAAGCGATTTTCACGAAGGGCCTAGGGCCATAGGCCTATGTTTTTTGTGTAGAGATGGCCCATGCATGAACGTTCTGCTTCTGCAAAGAGCGCACTGACACCCCTGTTCGTTCAACGCGACTTTCATGAAAACTAGGATTAACTGCCTGTCAGGTAGGCCTACTAATTGTTCTAAATTACAGGTGTCAAACTCAAGTTTGCCTTTAGCCTATATCTGGCGTATGAAAATATTTTTTGCGTGTAGTTGCCATGCATGGACGCACTGCTTCTGCAAATAGCGCACTGACACTGTCCTAATAGCCTATTCAGTGCGATTTTCATGAAAACTCTAGGCCTAACTGCCTGTCTCAGGGAATATATAGCGCCTAGGTAGGCTATTAATTAATTGTTCTAAATCACAGCTGTCAGACTCAAGTTTAACTCAAGCCTTTAGCCTACATTTGGGGTAGGCCTATGAAAATATTTTTTGTGTAGCCTACAGTTGGCCCACCAGTTATGAACGCACTGCCTCTGCAAAGAGTCGACACCCCTGTTCTATAATCAATGCGATTTTCATCTAATGTTATACATGAATATGCATGTGTCATGTTGCTATTATAAATAATTGAAATGTTGTGCATTAGGCTATTTTGTATGTTCATATATCCACTCAATGTTTTTATGTTAGGCTAGCCTACTGAATGCTTTTGTTCCAAGCGTCTATTGACACTAAACAGACAGATTAATAGTCTATGTTTAGCCTATTGCATTATTTTCCGTAACATAAGCTTATAGAATATTAGTCTGACGTCCGTGTAGCCTACTTTTGCGTTCATTTGATTGAATATTGTTTCTGAAATTGGATAGGCTAAGTCGAAAAATGGGTCATTTTAAAGCTTGTTAATGATTTCAATGTGTTTAAATGAGAAACAAGCAAAAGCAAATTTGGGCGGTTTTTTGTGCATTCTCGCGGTTTTTGACGAGGTTTTGGGCTGGAAAACCTTCCTGGCATCTGGCAACACTGTCTGACACGACAGAGACACGTGTGTAGGCTATGTGTAGCGCAGGAAAACTCGCGTCAGAACATTCAATATTCGTGATTCACATATCTGCTCAAATCAGCCAAGGTACAAGCGAGCCATCACGTCAGCTCAACTGGCAACCCACCACCCTGAACGCAGCTAACATACATTCACGATCTATTTATCATGATAAAAGAGCATCAGCATAAATAATATACATTCCCATTACATTGTGAAATGTCCAACCAATTATTAAGGAATAAGATGAACTTACACTCAGTTGACATGTGTAATTAACGTTAGCTACCTTACTAGTCCATGCTAAGTTAGAGATAACGTTAATGAAGTTAACGTTATCTAAGTTTACAGGTCATAACTTAGAGAGCTTATCTTCAACTGATGACCAAAGCGGGAACTAATATTTGACTTTTAATAGATATCTTATACATATTTATCTATATAATCAGACTAATTCCATCATTTATGTTAGTCACTTTTTATCCAGGTGTGTTAACGTTTGGCCTGTCTCGTTAGGTCTGTAACTAGCTTCTATAACTTAGCATTGTACTTGTAGCAAAAAGATAATGTGAAATCATTTCCACAGTATTGCTGGCTAACATTAGCTAGTTGTCCAACATAAACAACTGTGTGGGTCGATTACACGTTAAGAAAGAATTAATCATTTACCTTCAACAAACTGATGTTTCCAAATTGATGAATAACTTGCTAGCTGCAATCTCATTACTAGATCGCGTTTAGTAGTAATGACACTACCTATCCACTAGAGGGTAATGTACACAAAGTTTAAAATAGTTAGCTTCTATGAATGTAACAACCATTCATTTGAAGGTTGGCTGGCTGCTTGGCCTGCTGTTGCAACTAACTCCCTAATTTAGTTTGTGGTCAGTCATTTTAATTGTATTATTTTTTCAAGTGGTACATAAAATCCACATATATTAGTCATCTATGGTGATTATTCCAGCTCCTAATGTTGAATGCTCAGGAAAAATTATGCATTGGGGTTTATTTGCAGTTTTCAAATAAAAACACAATTGAAAGCATAGCTGCAGACACTAGTACTTTGAACTTAAGCCTGACTTTTCAGAGTGCAAAGGAATGGGCTCATATGCCCTCTTCGTTGACCTAATTCCTAGGTCTATTAACTTTTAACTGAAGACGTACAAAAGGCATCATAAGTGCCAGTAACTGATTTCTCCAGGTTCAGTGGACACTCCATAAACAACACATCAGCTGACAGTCTTTTTTTTTTAGTTGTACAAGGTTTTATTGTATTTATAGGTAGGGGTAGTTTTTTTTTTTTTTTTGGGGGGGGGGGGGGGCTTTTATCTGTATTTTTTGCTTCTTATTTATTCATGTTTTAAACTTAACTTCTATTCTATAACATTATTACTAGCATGTGATGGCACAGTTGGAGTGGAGTCAGGAGTTTATTTCACTGCCTGTTGTAGGTCTATGACTATGCATGTGACAAAAATAAAGAAACTTGAACTTGAAAAAAGAAACAAAGCCACACATAACTAGAGCTGAATCAGAAATATAAAATCAAAATTATTTTCCTCTGCAAACCCCCCCCAAACAAACTTAAAAACAATCACAAATAAAGACAGGGTTACAAATTCCTCTTTGTCTAGAAATGACTTCTCACCCCCTTCTAACCCCTTTCCTAGACTCCCCTCCTAGCCCTTTTTCACAGAGTCTGAGGCCTGCGCAGAAAGGAGTTTAGAGGTCATCTCCACAAGAGTGCACAGTGACAGGCAGTTGAGGGAGCCGCGGTGTTGGGTGCGCAGTTCCAGCAGCGCCTCCACAATCTTCTCCCGAGCCACTGATGGGTGAAGCTCTGACAGCTGCCTCATGAGCGTGCCAAAGGTGACCGTGGTGGTGTTGGTAGGCGGCTGCTGTGGCACATAGGTGCCCGTGGCCGTAGGCACATCACTGATGTTCAAGAGCTTTTCTATAAGACAGCGAACAGGCTGGCAAATAGAGATACAAGAGGTTACTAGACATTTAGCACAAGCCAAAGTATTGCACATATTTGAAAAAAATAGGCTATGACCCTAGTTTGTTTAGCTGAATACATGTCAAATCATTTCAATTAGTATTGAAGTATCTTTTGCTTTTAAAAATAAATAAATAATTAAGTGATACTGAATTAAAAATGAGATCTCATAATAATAATTAAAAAAAAAAAACTAACACATAAGCAACAACAAATGTGTATGGGAGATTTGTAGCATGCTTATGCAAGATGATCCTTTGCACCCATATGTAACCATTTCTCTGGTCCAGTGTCAGTCAAGTAAACAGAGTGTTCAGAAGAGGCTGCTTTCTCACTCACTTTGGGGGACATGTTGTATGGAGTGCTTGTCTTCACGCCCCCAAGCTTGGCCACGTCTCCTGAGGGTGCTGGTGTGGGGGCAGAGGGAACGTGGGGCTTCTTGAAGGTGTGCTCCCCCTCAGGGCCTGCTGCAGGTAGTCTGCTGACGCGCCTCACCTGGACGGGCTGTCCGTGGATGGAGGTGCCGCTGAGCTCTCGCGCCGCCGCCACAGCATTTTCAGGAGAGCTCACCGTCACTTTGCCACTCCTTTGAACAGTGGAAGGTCAGTGTGAGACTTTATAATATGGTTGTCAATAATAGCAGACCAATTTCGGAAGCTTAAGACTCAAGCTAAACTACTGAGGTAAATGGAACCAACTGACATCACTTTTAAAAAACAAACAAAACAAAATAAATACCATTTAGTTCATGTCTGTGGGTTCTCATTACTTGAAATGAAAGCATAATTTACCTGGACTTGTCCGACATTGTGAAACAAACATCTCTCGGTTGACATTTCTTAAATGCAAGGAACAGATCCTCCTGCAGAAGGTGAGTGGATTTTACTTAAGACTTTGCTGCCCTCCTATGGCAGTCAATGAGCAATGCACAATCATTCCTTCGAAGAGCACAAGCAGGTAAGCGTGACACTGTGTGTGCGTGCGTGCATGTACCTCAGTTACATCTTGATGGAAGTCTGTAACATGCAAGTGGCCACTGGAACTGACACCATCACCATCTTCCACTATAACAAAATGAAAGTGCATGAGTGAAATGAGTGGAGATCAAACAAGACCAAATCAGACCGACAAACGTACCTTTTCTGTTTCTCTCACTCTCAGTTGCTTTTCTGAGCCGCTCCTCTTTCAGGCTTTGGCCAGCAGCCCCAAGTTCCTCCTCTGCATCGTACCAGGCCTCGCTGGTAACATTTACTCCCTCACCACCACCTGTAGAAATTAATATAACAGGAACAAAGCTCCTTAGAGTAGCTATGTCTGAAGGCCTTGCTTTTGCTTAGAGCACAAATGGCTAAAGGCAATTGCCAAAAGGCGGAGACTAAACGCTTAATTCAATCCTAATTTAATTTAGGGTGGGGTTGCAGCTCTTACCCGGTCTGGTGGATCCATGGGATGGGTCGGACTTCTGGGTCTTCACAGACACCATTTTGGAGCTTTTCACACCACCTGGCTTTGTGTGTGGCACTGCATGCTTACCCGGGGCATCCTGTATGAAAATTAAACATACACACCAAAAATATTTCACTGGGGAACAGAATGGATATATATGTATACATGTACATCACAAAAGAATAGGTAATGTAGCAAACCTTCTGGGATTTTATATTTGTGGCAGGCCTTTCACCTTCAAGTGAATTGAAGTGCTTTTGTGTGTCTTCTGTTTCACTATGAAGATGAGACTGAAATCTATACAGAACAAGGAACACTTGGAGATGTATTTGAAGTTCAGAATGTGAAGGTCAGCGATTAAGCATCATTAAATAATACTACAACTAATCACTACACACTTGCTATACACTCACCAAAGCATGTACTTACTCAAGTGGACTCTCATCTTCCAGATATTCATTAATTTTCTGTGTAAAAAATATGTAACAGGTGGGTTTAAAAGCAACCACACACACACGAAAGTGAACACAGCTGAAAAGTACTGTACATGATTCTACCTGTGCAAAGTACTGTACGCGATTCTACCTGTGCTGGGGTGTACGGTGCCTCTATGTGGAGTCTCTGGGTGTCCACAGAGAGCGGGTTTAACTCATCCAGAGCAATCCCTGAGAGCACCTGCCTCCTCAGCTGGATGTAATCCTGCTCCAGGGCCCGCAGAGTCTCAGCTAAGCTCTCAGGGACCCCACCAGTGCTTCAAGGAGGAAAAAGGTCATGGAGGCTAATCATTTGGGATGCAACTTTGTACTGTATGTGAAAGTTCTGTATGTGAAGAGTCTGCTCTTTGATACATCTGTTTTCAAGTGTAAATGCTCTTGTAGGTCCTCTAAAAGGTCGATGCAAAACATCATCCATCAACTATCCAGCAGTCAATGGAAGGTGGTTAATTAACAAAATGGAATGAATACCTTTGGATCAACAACTTTCAGATGAAAGTTAGACGGCACCTGCCTTTGTAATGTCATCTGAAACAACTTTCAGTTGTTGCATTTGTAATGGGCCATCTGAAAGTTGTTTCAGATGACATATTACAAAGGTGCCTTCTTCAAAACACTCATTAGGACCCACAAATCAACCACGCACTGAGAATCTCACCATTGCAGCTGGCTCTCCCCCTGTACCGAGGTGTAGTATCTCCTCCAGCAGTGATCCTGGCACATGGAGTACTGCAGAGCCAACAGCTTCAGCTCTGCCTGCTGCAGCCTCTGACCACACTCACACCCACTGAAGAACATTACACAAGCAAAAAGACCATGTTCAACTAAAGATGCATACTGTTGTTATTATGGTTGTGTCTGTCTATGTGTTATGTTGGGTGTTGTAGGTCTCTGTATTTATACGTTTATTTTTTATAATTTGTTTTATTTTGTACAGCACTTTTTGGTGAGTGAAAGCTGTGTTTAAATGTGTTATATAAATACATTTTACTTACTGGTGCCTTCAGATATGCAGCAAACCGCACTTGTATCTTAACAATTCATAATATTAAAAATAATATGAGAGATTCTGAGAGCCTGGGTTTCACCATTTTGTGTTGTTGGAATCCAGCTGGCTGGCTTTCAGCTGCTCCAGTTCCTCTTCCACTGACTTCAGTCGCAAAAACTCCTATGGGACATATGAAGTTGAAAACAAATCAGGCATTTAAGTGTGAACATGGCGTTTAAGACTTCAGGGACGACCATACTCACCTTAGTAAGGTAATTGAGATCTGCCATGTGGACCTCCGTGATGACACTCTTGTCAGCAGTGGAGGCCTGTGAGGTCTGGGTGTCTTGATCAAAGCACATGGGAGAGTCCATCTCAGTGGAGGCCTGTGAGGTCTGGGTGTCTTGATCAAAGCACATGGGAGAGTCCATCTCAGTGGAGGCGTCCGTGGTCCTTGGGGCGGCTACACACTCCTGCGTAGACGTGAAACGGGCTCGCAAGTCGCCACTGGCATCTACCATCTGGTTCACAGTGGCAGGAGCAGCTGATACTGGCATTAGGACTCCAGACTTGTCTGGACTGATCGACATGAAGGACTCGGCCATTGACTGCTCGTCTCTAGATGGGGTTTGCAGACTCTTTTTGATGTCCAGCTTCAAGGGCAGATCCACATGTGGTTTCTGAGATGGGGAAGCATGGGGTTTCTCTGGAGTGACTGAGCAGTTGAGCCACGGCTCGGAGTTGACAGACTCCTTCATGATGCAATTATCTCTGGTCTTTTTCTGCAGGCTGTTAGTGTCCAGGTTGGTCCACTCCGAAGGGTACTTCTGGCATGACACTGAGATTTCACTAGGGAACAACCCAGCAGTGGGTGTCATCAGGCTATTCTCTGTGCTGCCCCTTGTGGCCATGAGGGAGTCAACACTAGCCTGCTCGGTGGACAAGCTGCTGTGGAAGCTGTGGTATTCTGGGGGAGTCTCTTTCTGCAGATCCAGACAGCTCCTGTTGTCTGTGACATTCCTGAACTGTGTTTGGAGGACGGGGTAAGCTGGAGGGGAACTGCCCTCAGCCATCTTACTGTGACTCTCCAGCTCCATATCCAGGGAGAAGCTGGCCTGCACTGATGTGTCTTTGAACGCACTTGTGGTTACACTCTGAACGCTGCTCCGACCCTCTCGCCACTCCTTGGAGAAACGTGCGCCTCCTCTTGGGCCAGGAGAGGTCAGTGAAGTGCGGCTGTCGTCAAGAGCTGACTGGAAGCCGCCCTGAGCCACCTGGTGGTCACCAGGAGCACCAAGGCTACTGGTCAGCATATTTCGGTCCTCCTTGGCATCTCTTGGTATTACAGTGGCCCCGCCCTTTTGTTCTATGCAAGACAAAAGTGAAACTGTCAGAATCAAAATGACAAAATTAACACAAGAAAATCATTGCTAAAATTATCTTAAAAACATCTGTTGTATTACTATAGGGGATGAGAGGAGTAACTTTTACAACCTGTCAAGTACATCCTCTCCTCAACTGCTGGGGAATGAACAAAACAGGTTCTGCATGTTTCAGACCCTGAAGGACAACTTGTCCCACACTTTTTACACCGAGACACCCCATGAAATGCTGGCAATCTGGATCTGTTCGTCAAAAACACATGGCAGGAGGTGAACTGAACACACAAGCCACAAGCACACACGGCGGTATAAACACATAAGAGGCGAGGCCAGACAGACAGACACAGACAGAGAAATACACATACATACATACTTGTTCAACTGTGAAGCTATTTCTTCAGCAGCTCTTCTTATCTGTGCTGCAAGGGTGAGATTTGAACATATTGATTCACCCTACACCGATAGGCTACATGTAAGTGCAGAGGTCAGAGGAAACAGAATAGCAATAACTCACGCTTTACATGGACTATTCCGATAGGCTTAGCAATATCAAGAGCAGGATGATTTAGAAGAAACTGATGAAGACCTCCCTCGTCTGCCAAAGAAAAATATAGGCCTATTCGGAAAGCACTCACACCTTATTCCTGTTAACATGTGAATGTTACTATTGTCACGCAAATGGTATTTTATGTGTAACATAATTAACCATAACCTCAAAATTACCATGGATTACTTTCCTATCCTCATTTGAGAGGCTGGAGAACCATGTCAGTAACCTCTTGTCTTCCAACTCCAGACAATACACAGAGTTCACCAAATCAAACAAGGACCTGGAAAAAAAGACAGAATTGTGAGTGCAATGGTGAGTCACGCCTGTGTTTCTATGGCTTAACAGGACTGCATTAATGACTAATCAACATACTCAGTTACAAGAACCTACCAACCTGTAGAGCATAAACTTCTTCGCAACATTTTTGGACCAGTGGGGATAATCAAGTTTACAGACAGCTGCAGGGGTTTAAACAAATACATGGTTAAATGTGTTTGGCCCTTTTCTAATCCATTTAATGGAGAGTTCACAGTGCAACAACAGAGTTAGCTACCATAAGGTAAAAGTAGTTTACCTGCCCTTTGACCACAAACAGTGGCATTAATACAATATGATAGTTTGGTGGCCACCAGTAGCCTAATATCTACGTCCAGACAACTTACCACTGCCATCTTGGTATTGGCTTTGGAAAGGAATCGACTGCCACGTTACCGCTGTGGCATACAATTCAGGTTCTGGCATCGGCTGGAAACGCCACATATTGGGTAGCCTAAGTCAGGAAGGCTGCACTGCTACATCAAATAAAAAAAAAATAAAAAAAAATAAACAAGTAGAAATGACACACAGTTTGCAACTCTGTGACAACAAATGGGTCTTCGAAGGTTTTGACCGAAACACTTTTAACATTAAATAATCTTGAAATAAGATTTCTCCCTACCGTAGCCCTTCTTTTTCGCTAGGGTGTAAATTGGCCACAGCCAATTATCTACCATCATAACTGAGAAACACCTGTGCTGAAACACATTAGCCTGGGAACACCCTTCTCGATTATACAGCGGGAGTGGGTCTGGAAAACTTCCAGCTGGGTGTAAATAGTGAAATTAAACTTAAACTGGTAGCCTACATTAAACTCTTACCAAATCGTTTCAAAGTAGCAATCTTGTAGCCGAAGTTTTTAAAAACAGTTGTTCACTCAATTCCAAAGAAATACATGTCCATGCTGGATATCAGGGATATTGGAAACAGACCGTCGAGCCAAAGCGAGCTAGGCCAGGCCGTGCCGGGGCTAATTGCTTTCACATCTTCAGGTGCGGGTGCTAACTCACCATATTCACACGGCGGCCATCTTGTTTTGACGTCATGCTCAGGGTGGGAAGTTCGAGTTCTGTACGGTTGTGTGTGTTGTGGATTGTATCAGTTACGAATATGTCTGCTGTGTGCCTGGGTGTAATTCCTACTACAAAAGACGGGAAAAAGACAAAACACGTTCGTTCCACCGGTTCCTGACAGACACCAGATTGAAGAGAGAGTGGATTTCAAAAATTAGAAGAGACATCGGTACATTTTTCCAGGTAAGTGCATAATTATCTAGCTAGCCAACCGGTTAGCTTAACCCCAGGCTAATGTTAAAGATAGCCACTGTGTAACGTTATCATGCTACTTGTTAGAACGCAAACATGATGTCGTTTTATTTATGTATGGTAACGTTACGATGATGCCTTGATAGAAATGCTACGTCTCAAGCAGTAAGCTTGTCTTTTGCTGACTTCAGGGAAAGCCCTGGTCACTGTATGTAGGCTAACTGCAGCTAACGGGCAGGCTGTTTGTTGTTCGTGGAGATTAACGTTACGTCCAACACAAAAGTTTGTGCCAGACATTTCATTGAGCAGTGTTTTGTGCACCATGATGAGGCTGGAAAAACGTGCCTCCTGCCAGGAAGTGTCCTGTTCGCTTGGACAAAAACGACTCATAAAAGACCAATGCGAAATAGAGGGAGAGGTCAGTTAGTGAAAATTGTTTCACACGTCTCCTAATGTCATGTTTTAACCTAGGTCTGTCACAAAGAGTTGATTTATTCAGTTGTGCAAGAACTAATGTTTTATTATTACATACACAGCAATGAACCTGCTGGAGAGACAGAAGATGCCAGTGTAAGCTTAGACCTGGCTGGAGTTGACACTGGGTAAGACACTTAAAGTATTTCCTATGTCCATCTTGCAAAATATCACACAGCTGCTGCATAAGACATAGGCTATGTGTAGCAGCAGGGTATAACATGTAATCTCCATTAATGAAACAAATTCACTGTAGTAGGTTACATGGTATACTATACAACTTACGTGATACACATGCAGTTGGAACTGAACGTTTTTGATTTGTTATTGTCTCCTATAGTGCAGACCAAGTTGTTAAGCCAGCACCCCACTCTGACCATGACTATGCTGAACTCTCGGTCACTGGAAGAGCAGCTAGAAGCAGCACGGAAGGAGATCTCCTGCGTAAGGCGGGCAAATACCATCCTCAAGGCATCCTGTTTCAGCTTGAAGCAAAAATGATTCAAAGTTCTTGACATTCTACACTGGATTTCGGGTGAATAATTATCCAACATGAAGTCTTTTTCTACAATGTTGTTACTATAGTACTTTCTACAGTATTAGCAATACTTTGGACACAAACTCGTACAGTAATTTAATGCACAAGGAAAATAAGATTGTGCTGATCTCTATTGTACAGTAAAAAATAAAAGGCGTCGATTTTCTATTTTCTTCTATTCTATACTTATATATGTTTTTATAGGACAATGAGACACAGATCATTGTTCTTGTCCCTTCAGCCAATGGCAGAGGGCATGTTTTTTGCATCTTTTAGGCATGGAGTTATGTCAGTCATGACATTTCACATTCTTAACTGGAAATTAAATAAACTGAATAGATTCTAAAGCAACACAATGTAGTTATTTTACTTGTAATGCATTTAAACTTTGGCTTTAATGTTGATGCTACATTAGCTTACAACATGGACATCAATAAGGTGAACACAGTAGCTACAGATGAAGAAATACATTTTTAATGATAAAGTTGCACTCTCTCCAATTTAAAAAAATTAAACCATTTTGCTCCTGTAAGAGCCATCGGTCCCATGACTTGTGAGTGATATTCATGGTCATGCTTGAAGGAAAAGGTTCTATCCACTGTTCTTCTCAGGTATGAGCAGTTTGACTCTTGATTTGGGCATTTGATTTCAAGTATCATGACCATAATCTTTTTTTACTTAAGTGTGACAACTTTAGGTCTTGTTGGATTTGACCTTGTTAATTTTTAAGAGTGACAGGTTTGGACCCTAGGCCTAATTCTCAAGAAGGGATGTGCCAAGTTTGGGGTAAGGAGGTCTTACATTTGGTTAGGGGGACTGATTTGTATCCTAATTTAGAGTAATGAGCAAGAGTATACAGGAGGCCAACAAGGTGTGAGCAGTGCCCGAGACGTGCTTCACAGGCACAGCTGGTTTGTTGAATCCGCTGATCAATTCAACCTGAAAAAAAAAAGAAAATATATTTAAAACTAGGTCATGGCTAAGTATTTATGCAAAGCCTGTTGCTCAGACCGCACACAAAGTGTTAAGTTCATCTTGGGAAAAAATATATAGTATGCTAATGACATCATTAGCCTGTACCCTGTAAGCTGGCTCATTTTTAAACATACTGGGGTATGCCTTCGCCCTGACCCTGACAATATTGGCATTAGTCCCACCCTCCTTAACCCTGACTGAAAGCAGAACATAACTTGCATTAGTAGACAACTTTGACTTTGTTAAATCTCCGCGAAAATAAGCCAATAAAATGAAAGGATAAACAGGGAGATAAATAAGCTACGACGTGGGTTGCACACAAAAAAACATAAACTATAGCCTAGTTTGGTTAGGAAGACAGCCTGACCGGCTAACAGAGTATTCTACTGTGATACAAGAAGTTTACATCTTGAATCTGTCGGCAGTTTAAGGCTAACGATAACACTTAGAAGCTACGTTACCTAGAGCTCAAAATTCAATAGTATATCCACGTGAAACGGTCTCATGGCTACTAAAATCAGGCTGGTTTAAATGCAAGCCTGAGTTGTTCTGAACAGAAATGATAGACAAGGCCGTGCCTTTATACAGGTTTATCGGTGCAACCCAGTTAATAAAGTGGTATTAAGTTAGCAGTTAGCCATATCGTCTTACCTTTAACATCGTGGATATAACGTTCAATCCAGTTGCTGTATCCTTTTTTCTTAATTCATTTAGAGGTGCTGACCTGTTCATCTGTCCATGTTTCGATTTCTTGGCACGTCAAGACTGGTAGATAGGTTACGTTTTTGGACCATCTTGCCATACGTAATTGGGCTAATCACAAACACCGGACAGCTGACAGTTTTTGAGCTATTATGTTTGGACTTCCCCAGAGGATTCCCACCCTGAGCATGACGTCATAGAAAGATGGCCGCCGTGTGAATATGGTGAACTTGGGGGCTATATTCATGGGTTTCATCAGGTCCCTTTCCACAGGTGTATAAAATCAAGCACCTTGATTATCAATGCAGACTGCATGGTGCTTGATTAATACACCTGTGGAAAGGGACCTGATGAAACCCATCAATTGGTGCCTCTTGGCCAGTCGGACCTGCAGAGCAAATCTCAAAATTGGCTAAAGTTTGTATGGGTATTCCCAGACTAGAAACTCATAGTATATCGTGCTCTTTAAGTTGCCTCCTTGCAGGTGGAAATCACAAGTACAATTAACTTTAGAGCCAACTCGTAGCAAAAATTGTAGGCCTATGATCTCTAGTGCAATTATACTGTGCAGAGACGGACTTGTAGCCTACGCTAGTACATTATGAGACGAACCATGGAATGCATTACATCAATTTTCTATTAGACATTCTCTGGTATCGTAGGCCTACGGAAGTAGGCTACGGCGCTGCCACACTAAATTAAATAAAAAGGCTTAGCCTATTATTTAATTACGTGAAGTTTCTTGTTATAACATTCAACTAGCCCGCTTGCTTACGACGAGACTCAGGCTGCGCAGTCGGCACCCGCTTCCTTATTTGGGTTTTGGGTTGCCAGGTTTTAGCCTATGAAACGGTTGAAATTGAAACTAAGTGATCGTGTATGTGTGGGGTGTATTTCATACACAATCTGGCAACCTGAATGGATCAATGATTTTAAAATGAAGTTTGATGGCCATGCAAATTACAGGAGTTTTCCGGGAGAAATAACAAAACGGGAGGGTGCTGGGAGATGACCTTGAAATACGGGAGAAACCCGGGGAAAAACGGGAGTGTTGACAGGTATGCCATAACGCCAGTGAAATGCCTTGGCATTTGTATGATGTGAATGATAACATTTGTTTTTTGTGCATTTTTTCTCATGTACATTCTTCCAAAAATAGCAAATGCTCAAATTCCATGTAATCATGAAGCCATGGCCTACTGGTTAGCGCTTTGGACGTAACGAGAGGGTTGCCGGTTCGAACCCTGGCCAGTAGGCATGGCTGCACAGAGCGCCGCTGTTGTTGCAGGCAGCTCACTGCGCTGGGATTAGTGTGTGCTTATCATATCATTCACAGAAGTGAAGTGCTGCAACAGTGCAGGCTGCTGGAGAGAACAGCAAAGAAAATATTCAAACAGCAATAGCGCACTTTTTGAGATCACACTACAGTAGGCCAGCAGCCCGACCAACGGATACCTTGTCTTAGCTGAATTACTGAAGCTAAGCAGGTGTGTGCCTGGTTAGTACCAGAGACTTTATAATAAGGAGACACAGCACTCAAAAAATCCCCCATAGAAATGCATGGGGCTAGTTTAACGCCAATATTGTCTACACATATCCCACCCCTTCCTCGCCAAAACGTCGACATGTGAATACATTGAGCCAATCATATGGTGTGTTGTGAAGACATCGTGCCAATCGCTGCTGGAGCAAGCGTTGCAATATGGCCGCCAAGTGGAGGGACTTGCCTAAAAGGACTTTGTTAGTACTTGGATGGGAGACTTCCTTGGAAAACTAGGTTGCTGCTGGAAGTGGTGTTGGTGAGTGGTCAGTAGATGGCACTCTTCCCTCTGGCCAAAAAAGATTGATCCCAATGCCCCAGTGCAGTGACGGGGACACTGTACTGTAGGAGATGCCGTCCTTCGGGTGAGACGTTAAACCGAGGTCCTGACTCACTGTGGTCATTAAAGATCCCATGGCACTTATCGCAAAGAGTAGGGGATTCCCCGGTGTCCTGGCTAAATTTCCAACCTGGCTCATTCCATCTGGCTCCCACTGTAATTGGCTCATTCACTCCCTCACTCTCCACCTCAAGCTGGTGTGTGGTGAGCGTTCTGGCGCATAATGGCTGCCGTGCATCACCCAGGTGGGCTACACATTGGTGGTGGTTAGTGAGGTCCCCCCTTTCCATGTGAAACGCTATATAAATGTAACGTGTTGTTGTTGTTAGGCTAACCAGCCCGGCCCCACCGGGGATCCTCCCGACTCTCCCGATTGCTAGGCTACTGCACACAGGTGCAGAATATTCTGGACAATGCTTGGGTGTTCGCATCTGGATATAGGCCTATAACAATTGTTTAACCTTGTTCAATAACGAGAATCTCACCATGCCTTAAACCGAGCTTAAAATAGAATTTGATTGAGTCGTGTAAATGAGCATAGTATATTCTTGCCTCTCATTTCGTTTAGTTTCATTATCTTGAAATAACATGATATTTTCATGTAATAACGTGATAAGGATTTACATGGAACGTGGAAGGATTTAGCCACCTGTTGAGAAACAGAAGACAGCAGCAATCAGTTCTCGCATGTAACACTTGTCCTATCTACATTAATCTAGGTTAGGTGGGTGTAACCCTGGAGTCGGTCAGGAATGTCTGGTCAAAATCTCAAAAGGGCTAAACCCTGTAGATCTTGATGAACGGCTTCTAAGGTAGAGGAGAGCCAAAGGAAAACTGAATCCCTACTGTGATTTTAGTTAATTTTGCTTTCAACATTGAATCAGTTCTTTCAAGAGCACCCACACTTTGTGGATGGTATGCACATTGAGTTCTGAAGTCAATTTGCAATGTCTCTGACAACATTTTAATAATTGTATTCACAAATCGTGCTCCATTATCTGAGGTTAGTTTCTTGGGGACTCCCCATCTAGGCACGACATCTCCTATTAAAGCCTTAGCTACTGATAAGGCATTTGTATGCTTGATTTTTTTAAGAACATGTCAACTATCACCAAACAATATTCATATCCTCTAATGAGCTCAAACGGGCCTTCAGGTGGTTGGTGATGTCCTTCCTTGACTCTCATTGTAGGTGCAACATTACATTTTAGACACATAATGCACCTTGCACAATACATGGATGGCTGTAGTGAATCCTTGTGTAAAATAGATTTTCTTTGCTGTGTCATAGCATTTGTATTTGCATGGTCTAAGCAATTGATAGTTTAGCAATAATGTAAAAACAAGGCCTTGGAAGAACCGGCCAGCCTGTCGGGGTATGTACCCACAGACCATGTGTATTTTCCTTACAATTCTTCCATTTCTGTCTGTGATGAAGGACTTGGGATTGGTAGATTAATGTGAGCAATTTATTAGGTGGTGAAATGTGGCCTATTAGTGCCCCCTGTGTTAGATGTTAGTGTGACACATGATGGTATGGTAGCCATCTTTGATGTAGTTCGTGGTGGAGGATGGATGAGGATTGCATCCACTTTATATGTTTGTAATAAGTTGGCATCCATCCTGAATATTACTCTGTGTGCGTTCATAAATACAGTAAGTAAGTAAACTTGTATGATGTATACTTTAGTTTTTCAGAGTATATTGATATGTAAAGATTTAGTTTGAGTTTTCCTGATGCTAGATGCTAGGTGATCAGTAAATGCTACATGTGCCTTGGCTGTTTAGCAGTATTAGCTAATTCCTGTTATTATTATGCTAGTATGTGTAGCACTAGCGCTTATATTCTTATCTTGCATGTCATTGTGCAAGTGGTTGTTTCTGTTTGTAGAACTACACACACCCTTATGTCCATTAATATTAAGAGTCAATGCTGGACTAATAAATTCTTGGAATACAATCTGTGCATTCTTGCCAATGCCCTGCAGTGGTCACAATTCCCAACCAGTCAGAAATTCAGTCAAGTGATAAACCCTCATTACAATTTGGTGCCGAAACCCGGGATAGAGTGACTGCTGCGGAGAGTAAAGATGTTGCCATATGAGAAGAGAGATGTTACTCCGCCAGCTGACGCCCATCCTCGACGTCAGATTCGTCCCCCTGCCTGGATTGGCGATTATGACGTCTCATTGCTGCCGCAGCCTCAGTCCAGCGTTCTCCAGTGATGCAGGACTCCTACCATAGTCCTGAGTGGACCAGCGAGATGTTACCTCTTAAGCCAAGCACCCCAAACCCACTGTCTTCCAGACCAACTCCAGGGGTTTCACCTGCCATTCTGGAGGATTTGCGCCAGATCAGGGAAGATAACATGAGGCTTCAACTCACCATGATTGATTTGCAAAGGCAACTCCAAGAAAGTAGAGGTCCAGATCCATCACTCCCTCCGCCACCACCCCCTATGCCATACAACTCAGTCATGCAGCCATCGATGGCAGCCACGGCAGCCAGCCTGCCACATTTAGCACTACAGACTAATCCCCAGCCACCATCAAGACTTATACCTCCAGCTCTTAAAGAAGAAGTGGAAGAGGGAGACTGGCCTCTTCCTCCACCTCCTGTGGCAGAGGAGGACACAGCACGTCAGCCATCCACAACCAGCCTACCGACTACTCTTGTGAAAGAGCTGACGGCACACCTGAAGAGGATGGGGATGACTCCTGCACAGCCACCTAGAGCCCCAAAACCTGAATACTATGAACCTTATGCTGTGTCTGTTGCATCAGGCTTCACAGAGCAGTCCGACTTCCTGCAGGAACCGCCAGTGCCCCCTCCTAGATCATCGCATCTCCTTTCCTCTCTGCAAGTTCCCCACCATAACCAAAGACATGAGGACTTTCGTTCCTGTCCACAGACAGAGACTGTGTATCGGGGCCCTAAACCCACCATCCCTACTTCAGTAAAGGGGATCCATGTGAGTTTGCGAGGCTGAAGATCTCCCTAGATGACCTCCTCCCTGCGGATGCTATAGAGAGGTTTACATATCAGATCCTCATAGAACACCTCAAATTTGAAGAGGCACTCCTTATAGCGGACTCATACACAAACTCCCCCCAACCCTATACCGACACTCTGACCTCACTAACAGAGCATTATGGGCAACCCCATCAGCTGGCATTAAGGCACATTGCAGATATAATGGAAGTGCCTTCAATCAAAAGCCAGGACACAGCTGCCTTTAAGAGATTTGCCCTCAAAGTGAGATCCTTGGTGGGCATGTTCGACCAGCTGGGGGAGAGAGGCCATACAGAGCTCCAGTGTGGGTCCTTCGTCACAAGGCTGATGGCCAAGCTGCCACAAGACATGCAGGCATTTATTTATGAGGTTCTTGCACCCGCGGTCATATCTTGCACATACTGTGCCAACCCCCAGCACTACCTGAATCAGTGTACTACCTTCAGCCAGCTTACAACTGAGCAGCGGGGTGCCTGGATCAAGAGCAACAGGCGGTGTTGGCGTTGTGCTCGTTCTCACCAGGCTGCACAGTGCAGACTGAAAGCCAGGTGTAAGAAGTGTGATGGCAGACACCATGACCTCAAATCAAAGCCAGCCCCAGAGAATGCTTCTTGCTTAGTTAGTACCTCCAATGAAGTGCTTTATGCCGCCGAGGTGTCCCGTTATACGGAATTAATGGATGAGGGCGAGGGGCAAAAAACTCCCCGACGCGCAGCAGAGGGCCTCCGCCCGAGTCCATTAATTCCGTATAACTGGACACACCTCGAAGGCCGTTATCCCGCTTATCACCCGGTTGCCACTGTAAAGCAAAGGAAACACACGGTTCCGTTTAAAAAGAAGCTCACTAGTTCAGCTTTCGTTGGCCCTATAACAGCGATAGCATGGACAGTTAGCTTGTTTACAGTTGATTCCATTGTTGTGAAGCCTGCAACCAAAGATTCTAAAGCACTGCAACCATTGTCCTACTATGGTTGTTATAGTTACCATTCATAAGCATTGATATGGAACGGTGTCCTTTTAAAGTCTGGCTGCAGTCAGGTGCTCCTGAAAGTGACCAAGGTTGTGCTGCATAATGGGGCCATAGAGACCTATACAATATTAGATGATGGATCAGAGTGGACCATGCTTCTCCAAGCTGCAGCTAAGGAGTTAAACCTGCAGGGGGAACTAGAGCAACTTGCCTTAAGGACTGTGCGTCAAGATCTAAGGCCTATGATATGGTCCCGCGTCTGCGTCCTGCCCACGTGGCACTGGTAAGCGCATGACGAGAATTGCGTAATTTTTACGCCATGCGTCACGTTTTTGAGTCGACCGAAAGTTAAGACCGCGCATGTGTGAAACGGAACTGCTGTAAACACTCCCCTCCAGTAGGTAGAGCACATAGAAGAACAACACTTAAAACCTAGAGACAAACCTAGACAGAAGAAGACTTGTTTGGTTACCATAACGACGATGGAGCAGAGTGCCTGTCCTCGCACAGCTTGCCTGGCTGAGTTATGTGAAACACCACGACTTGGAGTCAACTTCGACCGATGTAAAGCCACAGTCCACAGATACAGATTCTTTAACATTATCTTTAACGGTTACTTTATCATCTATGGTGTAGAACCCAAAGTATTTCCAGACACCACATTTTAGATGAGTTAGGGACGTAATTGTCCACTAAGGCTGGCCGTTCTGTGCGTTATCTTCCGTTTTCGAAACAGCGTGGCTGCTGGGCTCTGGCTCCAGTCATTATTGTGGCTACTGGCTAGTGCTATTGGCTATTATTGCCTTGATTAGGGGCAGCCGTGGCCTACTGGTTAGCGCTTCGCACTTGTAACCGGAGGGTTGTCGGTTTTGAGCCCCGACCAGTAGGCACGTCTGAAGTGCCCTTGAGCAAGGCACCTAACCCCTCACTGCTCCCCGAGCGCCGCTGTTGTTGCAGGCAGCTCACTGTGCCGGCATTAGTGTGTGCTTCACCTCACTGTGTGTTCACTGTGTGCTGAGTGTGTTTCACAAATTCACGGATTGGGATAAATGCAGAGACCAAATTTCCGTCACGGGATCAAAAGAGTATATATACTTGAGCCCTGGATCATAGAGCACTGGATGAGATGGCAAACAATAAAATAAAAAACAAACTAATCATAGACTGTAAAAATGCGCTAGACATGGCACTAAAAACCGAATAGTTTATTTATAGTTCGACTACGGATATTTCACGTCATATCGAATAAAAAGTGACAGCCCTACTCCCTGCATAGAGAGCTGACATTACTTTGGATTAAATGCATCTTTTAAAAATGAGCGTAGCCCAGCACCTATTCCTGAACATAATGCGTTATCAATAATGATAATAATAATAGTAGGCTACCTCTCCCAGGTGCACTCATGAACAATGCTGAACTCAAATCTCAAAATTCGCCTGTCGCCTGTAATGCGTTATCATAATAATAATTGAAGGAATGTAACCTAGGCTACCTCTCGCTCTAGATGCACCCATTATCACAATGATACATTAACACATTTTGAACACAAAGAGGCTACTTCAAAACTTTTATTGACACGTCATAATTACAGGTTTCTGGTTCATACTTTTTGGTATGAGGCAGATGTTAAGACTCAATACAAATTTAATTGAGGACATCTGTATGCATACCTCTTTCTTACCATGGCACTGCTGTGTTTAGAAAAATGTCTACTTTGTATCGCACCAATGTTGCTGCCCTCGCGGCACCGAGTCACCATGCAGTGACTGCAAGTCTCTCAGCTATACCAACAGGTGTGCTGTGTGTGTTCTGGTGGATGATAAATGGAGCGATGCGATGGACCAACTTATCAAACTTCCCAGTAGACAGTACTCAGGGTGCGAAAGTACTCAGGGTGCTTCTCCTCATCTAACAGCCGCATCTTTTTCACATAAGTGTGGAACACTCCTTCACTGGCTCTTCCTTCATTCAGTGCTCGCACATCCCACCTTCTTATTTTCTTCGGGTGTTTCAGGCTTCTTTGGTGGTAGTGTCCTACTGAGAGTATCACAATTAATTCGTAGTGCGCAGGCGCTAACCTTAATGATCTAGGGTGCATTCAAGACAACAGAAATTGGAGTATGCCTCGTGTACGCGTCAAAAATGACGCACGTCTTCGACACGCGCAAATGTGACGGAGGAGCATACCATTTTCTTAAGAGTCCTGGAGGGTATGTCTGTTTCCTTCTTTATTTCCTCCGCTAGCCAGCCCCAAAAGACATCAGATTAAGAAAGCCTTCACTGCCGAGCAGTTGGGGCTGGCCAAGCACTCCCAACCTGTTAAGATGCTCCAGCAGCGGTACAAGCACCTAAAAGGCCTACCTCTATAGACACTGGATTACGTCCATCCCATGGTCCTCATTGGGTCAGACTATCCTTAGCTTATCCTTAGCTGATTACCCCAGTAGAGCCAGTCCGTTTGGGACCTCCTGGAGGACCAGCGGCTGTGAAGACCAGGCTGAGCTGGACCATCCAGGGACCCACCAGAGTTGTTTGCCAGCGTCTCCAGCCACAACAGTGTTCAGCATCAGCACATAGTCGCTCTCTGATCAGCTCCATCATCATGTGGAGAAGCTTTGGCAACTGGACGTACTACCATACCGGAGTGAAAAGCTGGTGACACGTTCGAAGCAGGACCAGGAGGCTGTGCGCATGCTGGAGACTCGAACAGTCAGGGTGGAAGTTGATGGAGTGCAACGCTACGCCACCCCTCTGCTGCGCGTGAGGAATATGCCCTATCTCCATACTCCGTGTTGGCTAATCTGAGGAGCGCTGAGTGGCGCTTAATGAAAGACCCAGCACGTGCATCAGCTTATGGGGCAGAGATTTTGAAACTTGAACAGTGAGATAAAGGAGGAGAAGCTGAACCAATCGACAGAGTCCTGGTTTATCCCGCACCACATGGTGACACACAATGGGAAAAACAGGATCGTATTTAACTGCTCTTTCACCTAAAAAGGTCAGAACCTGAACGAGCTACTTTTGCCAGGCCCTACCTTGACCTCCAGCCTTCTCGGTGTCCTGCTGAGATTTAGAGAGCATGCCATCGCCATCAGCAGTGACATCAAAGGCATGTTCCACCAGGTCAGGTTGCTGCTGGAGGACAGGTCGCTGCTACGTTTCTTGTGGGGGGATCTTAACAGAGAGGTGCCAACATCTATGAGTGGCCGGTACTTCCCTTTGGCACCCTGCTGCGCAACGTATGCACTCCAGAAGCATGTGGTAGATCACAGCCAGCCAGAAGAGGATGTTCGGATGGCTGTTGAGCGGTGCTTCTATGTGGACAACCACTTGCAGAGCCTCTTCTCCCCTGAAGTAGCCAGGCAGCTGGTTGACAAATTGAAGATGCTTCTAGCCGCAGGCGGGTTCGAGCTGTGCCAGTGGGCTAGTGACATCCCTAATGTCATCAGTCATCTGCCAAAGGAAGCGAGGTCAGAGAATAGCGAGTGGTGGCTCATGGAGATCCACAGGAGCTCACCCTCGGTCTTCGTTGGTTTTGTGCATCAGACACCTTGGGCTATAAGTGCAGCCTCACAGACCACCCTCCTCCTACCATGAGGAATATTTACAGCACACTGGCGAGGCTTTATGATCCCTTAGGCTTCCTTGTACCCTTCACCACGCCAAAGGTTGTTGTGCAGCACCTGTGGGACAAAGAAAGAGAGTGGAGAGAGTGGAGTGCAGTCCTTCCTGGACTGAGACTGGAGAAGGTAACACTATACTAGGCTGTTTGCATTTGTACCCATGCTGGTCAAGTTTGTTATTTGGCCAAACCAAACTAATGGTCCCTCTAAACCAACCCCTTTATGTGTGAATGAAATTATAAGATATAATTTACACATTAAGTCCAGTAAATCTTCGGCGCAAACACTGCTGAGGAGAAATGGTGTTTCACTACATGTTCTTTATATTTAACTACCCATGGGTTAGAAACTCTCTGATATGAACTGATCTGATACTCCTGTACCATGCACTTTTCTTAAACTTTTCATTGTCATAAACTTACAACTATCCTTCTTTTCTTTCATACTAATATCTGCTTCTGTATCGTTCAAAAAGAAAAAAATATCCCCATTAACAGAAAGAGAGAGTTGGCTGAGTAGGCTGTACTGTTGCATTCAGAACGAGTTAAGGAAAATAGTTTAAGTGGTACATCAGAAGTGTCACCATAGGGTCCCTTGTTCAGATCTCCATGCCCTATTCAACTTTGTCATGCTGAGACCAGACAGGAGTTTCAGAGCACTGCTGTGGAGGGTGCTCTCAATACTGTATCTGATTTTCCTTGTGACAGTGACGTGTTAAGTGGCCTTCTCCTCTGGTTAGCCCCACAGCCACATCCATGTTCTTCCTTCAAGCCTTGTTTTCAATTGTTCAGTTCATTTAGAGCTGCCGTACTCCAAGTAACAAGCTGGCTCATAACATAGTCCATGATGTCCTCTGTATAGCTTTTGCCTCTGTTCTGCACAGGTCTATCTTTCCTTCTGCTCTTTAACCTACTTTCTTCCCTTCTCTACCATAGCCCTACATTCATAAAACTTTTCTATGCTCAACACTCCAAATGAATGAAGTTGCCCTTCAGTTCACCTATTCCATATACCTGTTAATTTCCCATCTATACATTCAGATTCATACTTTCTCTACATGTCCCTTATAGGTGCTCTAAGCGATGCCACGTGTTTTTTAGACTGAAACATTTTATGTCACTTACTGCAAACAGCACCTAACCAACCGCTAGCTGTCTGTGTCCTGAATATACTGTAAAAAACGCAATCTCTGTAGACAGCCCAGGCTCCAAGAACGGCAACAAAAACAACCTGGCCAAACCTAGCCCATGAAAACATAACAAACTCTTCCAGCAAATCACAGACGAGATGCGTGTTTAGGAGAGTTTCAATTGCATGGGAGGGAGGGGAAAGAAGTAGCGAGCTAGCTCTCTGTTTTGTTTGAAAGTCAACAGAAGTGACGTTGCCCAGCATTGCTTAGAGCGCCTTTAAACACCCTGGATTCTCTACCCCTCTAGGAAGGTTAATACGTGTAGCTTTACTCTTACTGCTCCCCATATCAGTGTTCCCTTGATATTTTTATTTCTAATTACCTTACGCCTAAAATCAGAGCAAAACAAACAAAATGTGATGACAATCTTATCAGATACCCAATGTTCTCAGGCCTATTTTGCGCATAACCAAAATTACTACCTACGCATAGGCAGTAAAGCCACAGAACAGATACTGGTCCTGCGGCTGGGTGAAGGACCTTCTACCACCCTGCTCAGCTCTGCTAGAGCAAATGCCTGTCTCCTGGAATCTTGTCATTCTCAGCAAATGCCTGTCTCCTTGAATTTCCCCTTGGGGATCAATAAAGACAACAACTGCAGTGAGTTGGGAGAGAGAAAGCAAGAACACATAGGCTACTACTGGGCAATCCTCTCCAATTGTTTAGAATTGGACTCTGGGCGTTTGGGAACAGCTGAGGGAGGAGGCTACTTGAAACTGCGAGTTTCGGTTGGTGTGAGCGAGCGGACTTGCAGTTGACAGTAATTAACACCCTTTTGAACAATCTAAGCTGTGCGAACGTCAGAGGGCGGTCTACGCTGATTCATCATTAGTGAGACACGAGGGCAGCTGCATACAATTCCTGTCAGCATAACAATAGAGGCTGTTGCTGAAGCGTCAGCGTCAGCGTAAGCCCTCGTTTCAGCCGTCCTCGTTTAAGACGGACGTGGTCAAGACGAGCAAGTTTACCTGTGCAAGTTCACCGAGCACAGGCGCCGACAAAGGCAAAAATGTGCCATTCCACCATATCTGTTATTACTGGCCATCGCAGAAAACGGCATCATGCCAAAAGGGGCAGAAATCGCCTTAACCTCCAGCAACTTAAGCGGTCCTTACCTACAGAAACCTCCTTCTCCATGGGCTTGTGGAACTGTCAATCCGCAGTCAACAAAACGGACTTCATAGCTGGCTATGCCAACCACCTTTCATTGGAACTCCTTGCTCTCACTGAGACTTGGATCAAACCAGAGAACACTGCCACCCCGGCTGCTCTCTCCACTAACCTTACACTATCCCACACCCCTCACCTATCTGGACGAGGAGGCGGGACGGGCCTGCTGATCTCCAACAAATGGAAATTCACCCCGCTACTGCCTTCAAACAAATATGTCTCATTCGAATTCCATGCCATCACAGTGACCGCCCCAGCAAAACTCTACGTGCTGGTCATCTACCGCCCTCCTGGCCAACTAGGTGACTTTATGGACGAACTTGACACTCTGCTGTCCTCCATCCCTGAGCATGACTGTCCGCTTCTTGTTCTCGGTGATATGAACATCCACTTAGATGCCCCAGGCTCAGCGGACTTTCTGGCCCTGATCCACTCCTTTGACCTCAAACTGGTTCAAAGCCCACCGACTCACAAAGCTGGCAAAGAGCTTGACTTGATCTTCACTCGGAACTGCAGCACAGACACCCTCATGGTGACGCCTCTCCATCTTTCTGACCACTTCTTCATCCAGTTCAACGTCAGCCTGACAGAACAGCCTCCGGCTCCTCAGCCGATGGTCACGTTCCGCCGCAACATCCGGAACCTGTCTCCAACGCACTTATCCTCTGTGGTTGCCTCTGGTCTACCTCCACTCAACACCTTCTCCTCTCTGGAGGTTAATGAGGCCACAGACTCGCTCTGCTCCACACTGACCTCGTGTCTAGACGAGCTGTGCCCTCTTACCACAAGGCCAGCTCGATCCAAACACTCTCATCCATAGCTAAATGACACCCTCCGATCGCAGCGCACCAAACTCAGAGCCGCGGAGAGGAAATGGCACAAATCCAAACTAACTGATGACCTCAAAAACTACCAGACACTCCTGACCTCCTTCTCAGCCAGCATCACTGCTGCTAAGACGGCTTTCTACAATGACAAAATCAACAGCGCTACAGACACTCGAAAACTTTTCTCAACCTTCAAATCGCTACTCAACCCTCAGCTGCCTCCTCCTCCATCCAGCCTTACTGCAGATACCCTCGCCTCATTTTTTACAAACAAAGTGGCGGCAATCAGCAGTCAATTCTCTACATGCCCACTCAACGCATCTGACTCAGATACCGCACTCCTACAACCTCTAGGGACTGCTGGTACATCTTTTTCAGCATTCACGCCTCTCTCAGAGAGTGAAGTATCTAGACTCCTGACATGCAGCCGTCCTACCACATGCTCGCTGGACCCTATACCTACGAGCCTACTTCAGTCCATCAGCCCGACCATCGCTCCAGCTATCACACATGTGATCAATGCCTCGCTAACCTCCGGCACATTTCCAACAGCGTTCAAAATGGCCCGGGTAACACCGTTACTTAAGAAAGCTTCTCTCAACCCTGCTCAAGTCGAGAACTACCGTCCTGTCTCACTCCTGCCTTTCCTATCCAAAGGCATTGAACGAGCAGTCTCCAAACTCTGACTTCCTTTCACAGAACAACCTTCTGGATCCAAATCAGTCTGGGTTCAAAAGCGGCCACTCTACCGAAACGGCTCTGCTGTCTGTAACAGAAGCCTTAAAAGAAGCCAGGGCGACCGCTCGGTCATCAGTACTCATTCTGCTTGACTTATCGGCTGCCTTTGACACGGTTAATCACCGCATCCTTCTCTCTATACTTGCTAACATGGGAATCTCCGGTTCTGCTCTCTCCTGGTTTGAATCCTACCTCACAGGACACTCGTTTAACGTATCATGGCTTGGTCAGCTATCTGCACCTCACCATTTCACCACAGGGGTCCCCCAGGGCTCAGTACTGGGCCCCCTTCTCTTTGCTATCTACACCACCTCCTTGGGACAGATTATCCGTTCGCATGGCTTCTCATACCACTGCTATGCAGACGACACACAGCTCTATCTGTCCTTTCCACCTGATGACCCCTTGGTTTCAGCACGGATCTCGGATTGCCTCTCAGATATAGCTACATGGATGAAGGCACACCACCTCCAGCTGAACCTCTCAAAGACTGAACTGCTGGTCCTCCCAGCTAAACCTACCATATACCACGACATCAACATCAAATTTGACTCCCTGTCTGTTTCACCTACCAGGACTGCAAGAAATCTAGGAGTTGTTCTCGACAACCAACTAAACTTCTCAGATCATGTTGCCTCAGTCGCCCGGTCATGCCGCTTCGCACTCTACAACATACGGAAAATCAGGACTTACTTGACTCAAGATGCTACCCAACTTCTGGTTCAGGCAATAGTCATCTCACGACTCGACTACTGCAATGCCCTCCTGACAGGTCTCCCAGCCTGCGCAGTGAAACCACTTCAGATGATCCAGAACGCGGCGGCGCGCCTGGTCTACAACCAGCCCAAAAGGGCACATGTTACCCCGCTGCTCATCCAGCTACACTGGCTACCTATGGCGGCCCGCATCAAATTCAAGGCTCTAACGCTTGCCTACAAAGTAGTCTCAGGTTCTGCTCCCACCTACTTGAATGCCCTCATACAGACATACGCTACCTCCAGACCGCTGCGCTCCTCAGACGAACGACGTCTAGCTCTACCACCGGTACGCTCAAGCCAATCCAAACTTTTCTCATCTGTTGTTCCTCGTTGGTGGAACACACTGCCAGTTCCTACAAGGGCAGGGACATCCTTCTCCATTTTCAAAAAACTCCTGAAGACCCAGCTCTTTAGAGAACATCTCCTCTCATAGCAACACAACAACAAGTCTTACTGATCCTAGCACTCACCAGCCGTCTTAAACTGACAAGTAACTGTTAAAAACAGCACTCACTGATGCACTTATTCTTACTGTATTCTAATGTTTTTAAATTGTCCTAAAATTGTTGAGAATTGCTCTAAAACTTAAACTGTTTACCATGTTGTTAGTCGCTTTGGCTAAAAAAGCGTCAGCCAAATGTAATGTAAAGTATCTATCTATCTATCTATCTATCTATCTATCTCTATCAATGAGGGCAGTTGTGGCCTACTGGTTAGCGCTTCGGACTTGTAACCGGAGGGTTGCCGGTTCGAACCCCGACCAGTAGGCACGAGCAAGGCATCTAATCCCCCACTGCTCCCTGAGCGCAGCTGTTGCAGGCATCTCACTGCGCCGGGATTAGTGTGTGCTTCACCTCACTGTGTGTTCACTGTGTGCTAAGTGTGTTTCACTAATTCACGGATAAATGCAGAGACCAAATATATACTTAGATACTATATATACTTATACAATGCTCCTGAGACTGCTTGGGAGACACAGCAATCCTTCTGGCAAAGGAACGTATTGGTGTGCCATTCTGGAGGAGTTGGACTACCTCTGCAACCTTTGTAGGCTCCAGGTACTGGCTTATGCCAGAGACGTGAGGAGACACAGCACTCAAAACATCCTCCATAGAAATGCATGGGGCTAGTTTGTAACGCCAGTACGGCAGTTGTCTACACATGTCCTGCCCCTTCTGTGGCAAAAAAAGTTGTCATTTGAATACATTGTGCCAATCATGTGGTGTATTGTGAATACATCGTGCCAATCATGTGTTGTGATCTCACCACTGGAGCAAGGTTGATGCTGTGATGCCTTGGGCACGCACATTTTTGCCCGAAATAGATGCCTGATAAGTGCCCAAAAAGCGTTACAATACGGCCGCAGATTGGAGGGACTTGCCTAATAGGACTTTGCTTATGCTACCAGTAATGACACTGAGCTTAGCCAAATGCAAAACTAGAGAAAAATCAGTCAAAAAGGATAAACATGGAAACATTCAGTTGCCACCACAATTAAATTCCTAACTGTCATTTAGCCTGTATTGAAATAAAACACGTTTGTTTGTAGGCCGTGAGTTTGTTAAGCACCTTAGCCTAGATGGCTACATCTGAGGGGTCCCCTGTGCAACTAGTCTGCTTCAGGCTCTAATTAGTTTTGAACACGCTGTAGACTAAATTATTCACATGTTGGACATTTTCACATGTATTGGTGTGCTATTCTTATGCTCTAGCCTACTGCAGACACTGACTTGAATGAGTGGAAGAGGGTTATTAAATAAACATTAGCTATGAGCCTTCGTCAGACCAGCTACAAAAACAAAAACAGGTAAATCCATTTTCCACTTGCTATTCATGTAAAAGTGCAGTTGATCCCCCAGGTATGGTAAAAGGTTTTTGTAATGAAGCTCTTCCTTCTTCATCAGTCAACACAAGGGATGTAGGCTGCTGCTGCAATTATTCAGAGCTACAGAGCAAGTGGATGTTGATGGATGATGTTTGTCGTTTACTGGCTGTTATAGTTACTATTCAAAGGAGCATTGATGGAACGTTGATTAAACTTCATAGGTGTCCGATACAGAATTAATAGTCTCATACCAGCCAATTGTCTCCGGGGTATATTCCAGTTAACCAAATTGGCTTTTCTTTTGAAAAATTCAACTACCACAATTCTTCTATTTAAGAAGATGTTAAAGATATGCATTTCTTTTTTGTCTGCTCTAGTGTAATGATTTGTGTGCAGGGGTCAGATTAGCTTATTGTTTCTGATCCAAAAATGGATCACCGTAGTGAAACGGTGCAGGTAGAGTATGATCAGCATTTGACATTTTACCCTAAAATTTGTAGTGTTTTCATCAACAATGCTTTATGAACTTAGGTTTGTTGAATACAGAAAATGTAAAATATCATAACCAATATAGATATTGCAATATAAGGTCATGTGGTGATCATATGAGTTAAAATTCCTAATGCTCATAAATGCTGTTTGTTAGGATGCTCATGCCAAATTATGTGGTGATGTTATATGCACAATTTGAAAACAAAGCAGTTGATCGCATGGTTGCAGCAGAGGCACTAGTATGACTTTAAGACCAAGTTCTACAGTGCTAAGGAATGTGCTAGTTATGCTGACCTCCTGGGTCTATTAACTTTTAACTGAAGACGTACGAAAGGTATCATAGGTGCCAGTAACTGATTCCCCCAGGTTCAGCCCAATGGACTATCCATAAACGACACATCAGCTGACAGATGAAGGGGTGAAAAAGAAACAAAGCCACACATCACTGGAGCTGAAGCAGAAACGACAGTTTATTGTACCCCTTACAGATAACAAACTCAGCAGTGTACGGTACACATTGTGAAGGGAAAGGGAGAAGCCTATACAGGTGCAGACAACCCTTTGTGTGGTTCGAGTGGAGAGCAATGCAACTCCGTCCAACACCAGCGAGACTACTATTAGTATACAAGCTGCACTTCTCCAGTCAAGGCACTGTTCCCAACTCCACCAAGAAAAAAGGGTGTCCTTTCTTTATTATCTGCAGTCGCATCACAGGGACTCCGATTCAAAAGATAACATGTTTTTTTTTGTTGTTTTTTTTTGTTTTTTTAGGCAGTACTATACAGCTTATACAATAAAATCAAAACAGATGCGGAGTTTTGCAAAAATATATTTATATATAATTTTTCTTCCCCTCCCCAAAAAAGAAAAAAAAAAAAAACCTAACAAACAAAAGTTAAAAAGTAAAAACAAAAATGCAGAGAACATCAAATTCTTCTTTGTCCAGCATGAAACGATATGTCAGTGGACATTTGCTTGTTAAGTACACCATGCAGGAGAAGCTGTGGTCTATAGTAAATCGGAGTTTGGCAAAAATAAAAAGAAGTGGGGTGGGGTGGGTGTGTATACAATCTCACTGCATGCAAAGGCCTTGACGTTGGTTCCACTGCTGTGCGGCGTCAGGGAGATCTATGCCTGAAATAAATAAGACTACAGATGGCGCTTCTCATAAAACATTTGTGCATTAATAAAGTCAGCGTACTGTGGAAAATTCAGGTCACTGAATGGTGTGAGATCGAGCCGATATGCGTTGGCCATGTATGTCAAGACTGAAACAAATGCTGAATCATGAGAGAATCAATGGGCTAACAGTCCTGTAGAGAATTTTACAAAACATTTTGAAAGCTTGTATGGATCAAAACAGACAGCTGATGTGGAGTAGTGACAAAACAAAACCACTACTCTTTAAAACAAAAAAGTCAATGAGTAGAACAATACAACAAAATACAGAAAATCTGATTGTACCTACAGCAGTCTTTAGCCTAAAGTCTAATTTTTGAACTAAAAGGGTTGTTATACAAAAAACAGCTGTCTAAACAAGCCATTCGGTTAACAGGTGTATTCTTTAGGTGTTTTTGCAATATGAAGCCCTTTACTCTTTATATATATATATATATATATATATATATTTTAAATGTTTTAAAGTAACATAGAGTTTACTAGGGACCCAAGAGGTAACCATATCTCTGTACTTTTATCTTCTTTTAGTTGACAGAATAAAAGTTTATCGTAAAAAAAAGGCAGATTGTCAAAATGGAATTGCTACACTTCTTCCAGTCCACTAAGAGATCTGTCCGTTCTTCATCACTACTTGGCCAGTCCATGGCGTCCTGCTCGTCTCCATGGCGACACATGCCTCACTACAGGGACAGGTGACCGGTGCAACTAGAATTCCAGTTTGTCCGTCACCTGTCAGGGGACCCCTTTCCCACTGGTTGATGCCAGAGGGGAAAAAAAGTGAATTTTTGCAGGTTTCCTCTAAAAACACCTTTTTGAGATTTCTCTGGTACACGGGGGCAAGTGGGGTGGAGGGGTGGGGTAGGTGGCTGAAAGGTCATTTCAGAGAGGGCATCAGGCCAGGAGGGGGCAAGGAACTGTGAATCAGATGAGTTCCAGTCTGCACTGCAGTCCGGGCTTTGGGATAAGATCGTTTTATATTTTTATGTTTTCTCTTTTGTTATTTTTGGAGTTGACATCAGTACGCGTAACTGTCAGGGAAGGGCATCCCTGTTACACACTGCTCCCCTGCATCCACAATGTAGGGGGCTCCCTCATCATAGTGGGTCAGAGGGATGGTGTCGTCCTCCAGTCCTGGGAGACCGTCGGGGTCAGCCTTCAGGGTGGGCCTCTGATTGTCAGGAAAGGCCATGGAGAAGAGAGCCTCTGGGTCGCACACAAACTTGTACACGTACCGCTCACCAGCAACCTAGGTGACCAGAGGAAGACAAACAAACACAGCCGTCAGGCTAGGCGAGAGCATTCGGTTGTCATTAGCAACCCATGAACACATTCAGCAGAGGAGCTAGGAAATGGTTTTCCGTTCGTACCTTCTGCATGATTCCTTTCTCATAGTAGTAACGCAGAGAACGGCTCAGCTTGTCATAGTTCATAGCCGGCCTGTTTTTCTGGATGCCCCAGCGTCTTGCCACCTGAAATGGGGAAATCAGGAGTGTCAAAGGTGGTAGCGTCTCAGAGATCATTTTCCAATGAAAGAGAGAGGAGGTGATTCTTGTCAGAGCCAACTGGAAAGACAGGCAACCTACCTCTTCTGGCTCAATCAGCTTGAACTCCATGCCTCGGCCAGTCCAGGCAATGAAGTGACCGTTTGCAGGGTCGTCGAGCAGAGTGACCAGAAACTGCCAAAGCTGTAAGGAGCCTCTGCGTTGGTAAGGGGGACCGTCGCGGAACACTGTGGGCTCCTGCTTGACTTTACCTGTGATCATAGAAAAAGGGCAAAACAGAGAGCGTGAGAATGAGGGAATGGTGCTATACATGTTGTTGGAGCAAGTGAACAGGAATTAGCATTAATTCAATTCAATTCAATTCAATAAATGAATAAAAATAAATCACAAAAACATCAATTTAACTTGAATTTAAGAATACCATCACTTGCAGCATCTTTTAACTGGTTTTACATATTTGTTTATTTTAAGGCAATATAAACAAATCCTCCAGTCATTACTACTTACCATCCAGCCTCTCTGGAACGACACATGCATCATCGTAGTACAGGTGTGGCTCTCTGTCGAAAACAAAGTCTGCAATGTAGCAGGGGGGGGGGATGATTAGTTGCCATTCAGATCCCTAAGCCCATTAGCAGGTCCCCCAGTGACCCGCTATACACAATGCTGCAACATCTATGACAACAAAACCAGAGCCCAATGTTTGTTTTCCATCTGAAATATGATGAAGAGGATACTTACTTTCTTGGTTTTGGTAGAAGCTTGAGGCCCTCCCAAAAGATGACTGGCAGTTAGGCACTTCTGTAAAACAAAACAAAAAATGGTTGCTAAAATGGTTAGAAGTTTGTCTATACTATGTATGCCAATGCAATGATTATCCTTATTTTATATGTATTTGTTCATAAAGAGAAGAGATGCTAACAACATGGTAAACATGACCAAGCATTATTTGTGTAGCACGCCTGCTCTGGGGATGTGCAGTAGGTCCAGATTTCACAAAGCAAGGAGTACTGGACACTGAGGACTGGTTGAAGGCTCCAGTCACCTGGACACTTACATAACATCGCTGTAACAACAGCTGGACTGTACATGTCCCTGGCCCACACATCTGGTAGTACTGGCTTAAGCCGCGGATCAATGCATGCAAACGTCAGGGACACGTCTCATTGAGACAGCAAATAGAATTAGTCACTGCGGCCAGATATCGAATCGCAACAATTAAGTTATCTTTGTTCTCTGCCCTGCCTCTGTAGGACATTGTTTGCCACACCCTCTCGAAGCAGCCTACTAGCAAACGCTACTGTAAAAGTGCCATGTCTAAAATCTCTCCATCTAATAGATGCACATCACTTAATCTGCAGAGAGGAGAAAATAAATACCCAGTAGATGCATGAGACCCTCTGGGCAGCCCGAGCCCTTTATGATGATGATGCGTATGTTTAGAAGTGTGGGCTAAGCGGATTTTATATTACATCACTGCAGGCTTTACTAAGAATAAAGCCAAACGGAAATGGGGTGATGGCCAAGTTTGTGACACGTGGATGACAAAGGACCACAAACAGCTGGCTGTTGGTCAGTGTTTAAGATCAAGCATAGTGGTATTTATGTTTGCAGGGTGTGGGATCACATTCACATCAACCGAAAGAGGCTGGTGAGTGCTTGTTGAGAAGATGGTGTCAGATGAATACAACTTTACTCATTTGCCTAGCGTGTCAAGTCTGCATGGTATCTGGGTTTCATGAATTAGATGTAGTGGAGTGAGTATATTCTATTAATGGCGTGATTTAGACCTTTTCTTTTGGCACAGCTTTGAGGGCTTCTATTTGATCCGTCTGATCCTCATCTAAATCGTGGCTTTCTGTTTCAGTTCTAGGCTGAAAACTGGACAGAAAAAAACAAGAAAAAAAAACAACGGGTGTCCATGGCCACTGCCTTGTTGCATCTCTAGGCCTTGCTGATTGGTGCTAAAACTCACAGGCAAGTGCCAAGCCACACAGCACATTCCACACCCTTCGGCCATGATTGCTCACACACACATCGGACTCTCAGGAGCTGCACGCAACTGACCAGCTCTACAATGAAACCCTGTGTGTCGGTGTGCTGAAATGGCCTATGTGATGTCCGTCTTCTCCCAAAAAAAGACTTCGGGCGAAGAGTATCGGGATTTGCTTTGGATCTCATCTTTCATTACATTGCATGGCTTTTTTCTTATTGTAGTTCCGTATATGAACTATTGTAATTAGTGGGACAGTTTTGCTTAACAATTGTGCATTTTATGACCACACCATCAAATTTGGTGGAGAAAAAACAAACAAAGGCTCTAATCAGATGTATAAATGGAGGACCTCAGTTCTGATTTGAAGTTCTATATTAGACTTTCTGCCAATGTGGATGTTTTTTAGTGTGGATGCTTTTGTCATTTATGAAAGATGAAATTACGAGTTTAACTGCCCCATTATAATTAACATTGTTCTGAGAAATTGCTCCTTACCAGAATCAAAACAGAAGTCCCTTGGCTCCTGCTTGATGGCCATGGGGTGGAAGGCCGCAGGGGATGGACCCATGTTGGGAACCCCTTGCTCAGTGTAGTGCGGCTCCATCATCTCCTGTTTGAAGCCCTGGGGGGGAATGGGGACTAGGGGCTCGGACATTTGGCGGTGGTATGGAGGCCTCCTGTCCCGCGGTGAAGTGCTTGGAGCCTGGGGCATGAAGGGTGACCGACCTTGGGACTCAGAGGGCGGGAATGGTAGGCAGGGTTCTGACAGTTGTCTTTGGAACCTGCAGATGGGGGGAGGGGGGGGTCATTAAAGGAATAAGAAAGTTAATTTAATAGCAACCGCCGCATTAAGGTTTAACAAGGCTAAGTAAACAGCACGTCATAGCCAAGCTCAGCCTTACCCCGCATGTAAGTTTACCCTTCATGTATAACTGTGAATGCTACTAGGTGGAGCAGCAATGAAACGCTATAGCCACTTCCTCAGAGAAATTAATCCCTGGCACCAAGAAACTGTAAATTAGCCCTCCGAGCACTGACACCAGCGGATAAATATAAAACAAGGACATGGTGCCCAACAGCCACTCTCCAGAGACGAGACCTTTGCTGAGCCCACAGCTACTGACTCCGCATCACTGGCTGCCAATGGGATGCCAGGCATTTTTCGACAACGTCCCTGACTGCAGGTGGCACGGCAGTATGCCAGGCAGTCTGTTCCCACGGGGGTCAAGTTAATACAGCTCAAACCATGACCCCCACCACCCCACTCAACCCCATCCGCACCCTGCAGCAGTGGGCTAACATGGAATCAAGGCACAACAACATCCGAGTAAGCCAGCCAGCCTTTCCCGACCCCCCCCCCACACACACACTTTAAACCCATCGCGGGTGCCAACAAATAGTTTCCATTCATGAAGTCAGCATAACTGAAAGGTCACCTGCCGTATATACACATCTCTCTCCTACCCCCTTGCATTAAGAATGATATGGATCACCTCAGAGGTCAGCAATACCTGAGGCCTTGCCACTGAGCTGAAAACCTACACCGTGGACATGGAGTCTCAAGGATTAAATACCAGGTCAAAAGTTCACCCTTTCACTCAATTATATGTGTGTTCGGTCTCAGTTCACCTACAAATGTTGATTTACAGATGCTGGGGAAACTAATCTTCACGCTATGAGCACTGAAATGTAGTTTAGTGATATTGTGTGTGTAATGCATAATGCATAAAGTGACTTGTTATGATGTAGTACATTGTGGATGTGGCTGACCATCTCACCTGTGCTCTGAGCTGAAGGGGGTCTCATGGTTGAGTGGCGGGCAGGGCACAACGAACGGCGGGCTCTGGCTGTGGAGGGGCAGCGCCCTCTGGCTGTGGTTGGGGGTGGCGCTGGCTGTGGTTGCCTGGCCCTGCTGCAGGGGGCGCTGTGCTAGCGTGGGGCCCTGCACCAGCGGGGGCGGTGTGGGGTCATGTAGGGGGTTGGAGCCCTGGGGGGTGTTGGCGGCAGAGCCACACGGAGACACGGGCGTCGAGGGAGGGGTCAGGGGCTTGAACCCGGCCGTTGGCTTCCTCTCATAGGCACTGCATAATCACACACACACACTTTATCAGACCTTGATAAACATTCAAGAAACAGGCATGATCATTGACAGCATCATAAATATGGCACTGAACAGTGCTGGTTCTCACCTGTAGCTGTAAAGGCACTTCTCTCCGTAGGGCATGGGACTGTAGTCCTGACTACAAGGGGAGAGCTCTTTGGAGGGATTCACTTCCCGCTTGATCTTGGTTGGTGGCGGGCCATGGAACATCACTAGAGAGAGGGAGAGGGAGAGCGGGAGAGGGAGAGAGAGAGAGAATGAGTATGTAAGAGATGACAGCATGACAAAATGTTGTGAAGTGCATCACCTCATCTGACAACTCATTGCACAAAGTGTCCATTGCTTATTTTCCCCACCACCCTCCCACCCCTCTATTTCTCTCTAACAAAACAGATGTTGTCTTCGACTCAGACAGTTTAATGACTTTCTTTCACAGGCTAACAAGGCCAATAGCAAGGGCATAAAAGCTCCCTCCACCTCCACCGACCCATCAGTATCACAATACCAGACAGCACGAGCAATCAAAGCTCTCCCTGCAGATTTCCATCACTGTCCAGGTCAATACTCATGAATCAGTGTGTCTGTAATTCAATGATTCTGAATGATTTTCCCCTCCCCACACTGTAACCATTAGCTGCTGGAGCTTCGCGTCAGCTCCCATTTCCGGCGCCACATAATGGGCCAGTGAAACCAAATCCCACGGCGCAGTGCAACCAGAGCCAACATCACCGTGCTGCAGAGGCCGGCACCAAACAATGGGCACGTGAGGCTGCGGGGCACGCGTGCGATGGCGGGTACAAGGTCTGGAGAAACACGGCTCCAGCCAGGGCTGTAAGCTGCTGATTGGAGGACCTCCGAGCAGGAGAGATTACTTTTCCGCTGGTAGTGGCAAAGAGAGAGTGGGGTGTTGCACCAGCGTGGGAGACCATGTGACCAAAAGCAGACAGGGGGAAAAAAAACGAGGGGTTGGGCTTTGAGGCATACAGTGCAGTTTAGTAGCACAACTGGAGGAAACTGGCGGTGAGCCAAGCCACAGCCGGCTGCGACAGCCTGACCAGCGCTATCCCCCCAGAAACAAACACACACTTTCAGCCATTTATTTCAATAGCCTCGAGGTCAGGTTGACCACTCTGTCTACTGTAGCCATTCTACAACAGACATGGCAAGGAGCCCAGCAGCACACTCTCCCTCACTCAACTTCAGAATAAGGCTTGTTGAAAGCATATACGGCCTAAAAAGGCACAAGCTTGGAAAAAGAAAAAAATTGCTTGAATATACACAGACTAGTGGACAAGACTCTCGGTGTGTATTGTTTCCAGAGGGTTTGGGGTGCATTGGGTGGGAGCTGCTGTGAGCCGGGGAGTCCTTCCCTTCGGCGATCCCACCCCGCCCTCTGGAATCTGGCCCATTCGAGAGGCTGGGCAGAGTGCATGAAAGTGTGAAATCAGATTATGAGCTTGGCTCATGTGATGCTCGATACCGATCGCCTGATTAAACTTAAAAAAAAGAGAGAGAGAGAGGGGGGGGGAGAAAAAAACGGAAATGTCGGTTGCAGGTGAGGGTGGGTCTCTTCTATGAACCCTAAGGAGAGAGGCATACCAATGTAGCCTGCAAGACCAGTGTGGGCTAACTATGCCAAGTAGTAAAGTATGCAACCAGAAAAGCCAAGTCGAGTTATAGAGAGCTTCGGCAATCAAATGGCCTCAAGCTCGGGAATGGGAACCCACTCCAAACCTCCACTGTGAGCGAGTGATCAAATTCCTTGGCATCCATTGTCCCCACAGAATTGAAAGGGGCTTGAAGTGCTTTATGAATTATAAATGTCTATTTCGTTTGAGAGCCGAGTTACTTTTGTCCACATCACCCCTAACTGGACACTACCCAAAGTACACCAGTGGAGAGAGAATGAATGAATAATAAATCAGCAATCTCAGGTACTCACAGCTATCTGACTGGAAATCTGGGACAAACTGCTCGTCATCGGGCACCTGGGCTGTGGAGACAGACAGAGTAGAGCAGCGATAAGTTGTCAATAATAAATAAAGCTGTACAGTAGATTAAAAAAAAGATGTTGCTGTAACCACTTGTGTCAATTCCTCCCCACGCCTACGATTAAGGACGGGAAAAATAACTGAAGAAGAAAAATGGCATATCAGCATTGATGCATGTAAAAGTTTTATGGAAGAATAACTAACTGCCATTTGGGAACAACCAGGACTGTTGCAGATTGTTCCATCAAAAATTACAAATCAGATTATTTGTTTGTTTTTGAAAACATATATGCTGAGGGTCTGTACATTTTGTATCCTCCCCCTCAAATAACAAAAATCCAAAAATAAAAGAAATGCAATGACACAGAAAAATGAAAACCTAGGTGGTAGAACAAAGTCATATTCCCACAAAAAAAGATCACATTGACTCATGTGATACACACATGATAATAATTCCTCTTAGCTCAACCACAAAGTATTTCTGGGACACTTTCAAATATTTCTCACCTTCAGCAATCCAGATCTCCTGCAGTTGGCTCAAGTCCTGAAAGAGTTCTAAAGAGAAAGAATCACAGAACACTTCAGGCTCAGTAGTCACAAAAAAAATCTGACAATGATATTCTGTCTTTTGATAAAATAAAAAAAATAAAAAACACACACATAAAAGATTAATTTTAGTTTGTTCAATTCTGACATATTGTGACTAAATTTAGAATCAGAGCTCATTGCATGCCCACTGAGACTTGAGGATGGATTAGAAACACACAACAAGGACCCGATGTGAATTTACCTTCCGTATCCTGAGCGAGTTCTGCATCCACAAACTTCCTCTTCCTGTCGCTGACTGGTCTGCTGTAGGGTTCCTCTGCACGGGACGCTTTCTGTGGTGGAGAACAAAACGTTGTCAGATTGATAAGTCACAGACCCATGTGATGAATCCAAGTCACTGTGTGATGCGCATGTTTCAACATCACACAGTAAGGCAACTTGTTGGGCAAATAAACCCACAAGGGAAGTAGGCACGGAGACACAGTGACACTGAGGTTTATCTGATGGCGTATCAAGCAGTGGTACTCACACTGGGTGGGACCATAAATGGGACTTGCTGGTCATAAAATCCGTCCATGTTATCTTGGTCTTCACAGGATTCCCAGCGAAGAGTCTTCGCCTAAAGCGATAATGTAAGGGCGTCTCAAACTCTTTCTCTCTGAAAGAGAAACCAAAAGATACTGTTAGGGGAAATAATGCTATCCATCAAAGAATATTGCACATTTCCTTCAGCCTATGATGGTCCTGTCTATTCATCTACTACCTCCTGTTTGTTGAACATTACCACAACCACCATCCTCAATCATGCTAGCGTGGATTATGACCTGTGCATTGTAAACACAATGTGGTCATATTATAGATGTAAACCTTATGTAAGCAGAGCTAACCATCTGTCCTTGTGATTGAGCAGAATCATAAAAAAAATCACTCCAGTCAGAACTGGCCTGAAGGATTACTTAAAGGACATTTCTTAGCATTTCATTTCACTTTCTTAGCAAGCTTTGGACCACACAACACCAGAACAAACATATGAAAGTAAGTGGTCTTAACCACAGCGCCACAGAGACTAAACATAGTCGTCACGCTGCCGTTAAAATATGAATGTGTCAGGATATGTCCTTCGGGGTATGGTATAGAGAGACTCCTGAGCGCACGCACAACCACACTAAATCGGTTGTAGAGTTCAAAACACCGTAAGATAAAATAGAGCAGCATGGTCTTCCACATGGATGATCGCCCTCAAGCCTGCCATAGTGAGTCATGCTGGTTGATCAGTTAACATAATGGATGACGAATAAAATGGAGCTAGCCTATTATTACACATTCATGTTTGTAACCCAGCAAAGGACATAAAAGAAGACACTTTCATCCACCATTGCTGACGTATAACGTTTAAGTATCAGAATAAGAAGAACTTCGCAGGTCTGTTATCTTTACTTTGATAATCCATAAGAGTAAATCTACTGAAATGATAGCCTGCTATGTCATGACAAATGTCTGACAACCACAACCATAAAAACAGAACTGTAAATAAATGATATCCGTAGATGCAGGATACATCACGTTGGCAATTAATTCATAAAGCAAGTTCAGTGCATCAACATAGTTGCTGTGCAAAAGTCAGTAGGCCATCATAACACTGCCTGAAAATGAATAATCCATCACAGAGTAGATAAAAGTATCACACAGTAGGCTACATAAAAAACAGCCAACTTTCTCAAGTGTCAGACCAGGAACAAATGGTCCGAGCAACCACAATAAGCCTATCTCTAATGTGGGGAATATAACTATGAGCAACTAATGTAAAAAAATAAAATAAAATAAAAAAAAAACACTTCCAAATCAGATTTTAGGAGACAATGTTAAATATAAATTCTCCATGGACAAAAGCAAACAAATCGTGTGCAAAACTCAGTTTGGAGAAATAAATGCAATTTGAGGTGCACATCAAAGACAATTAATGCAGAATTCATATGGACGGGGGCAACACGTTACACCCCCCCCCCCCCCCTCCCCCCCTCCCACGGCCCCTTGTTTTTCTCAATGAAGTGAAACTCGATCCGCGAGGAACGGGGGGGGGCGCAGTCAGGACAATCTCACCTCCCCATTCATAAAAATCACAAACAGTCAAAGCCCGACCGTCTTCCACAGATAATAGAGCTGCATTACGCACGCACAGATGACGACCTATCTCGTATCATTTGTGCAAGAACGGGCATTTAGAACGTGGATGCTACAGAAAATGGTTGCCTGGCGCTAAGTAAAATCTCCCTCAGAGAAAATGGCGTTCTCCGTCGCCCTGAGCGTTTGATAGCTGGATTTGCAGTTGCAAATCGGCGTTTAACTTAACAAGTGTCGCAGTGGTATGCATAAAACCTGCGCGGTATCCATTGTGCAGAGCTTTCCGGGATACTCACCCAATGGTTTTCGTAGACACCTCTATAACGTTGAAAAAAATCTCAATAAATTCCACAAAATTTCCAAGGTTTCTATTCTGTGATGGATAGATGCGCACTCCTCGCCTCACAAAACTTGAATGAGGGTTTGTAAATGGAATGGCTGGTTTTCCCTGGGGCTCGACAGGCACATTAGACTGTACGATCATTGGTACTGCCTCGTTGTCGCTCAAGGCAACAACCAATAGCGTTTCTTGAGGTGATGAAATATTCATGATGTGCTCTTCGACCAATCGCTGCGTGGGTCGGACCTATTTTTATGAATGACTGGGTTTCATTCAGAATCGCATTGGTGTTTTTTTTCCACCACAGAGCTTCTTAAAGGGCCAGCCCGTTTTTGAGGGCTGATCAACTAAACTAGGAACTGTTTAGGCAGTATTCTCTGCCTACAGTTAACAGGCTGAAAACGTAAGATATTCGCGCTTGAGGGGCTGACGAGAGACGAAATAAAACCATGCTTTCATTTTCATGAAAACCATGCTTTCAAAAAATAATTATTATGAGGTTATCTTGGTCTTTCGAAAAAAGTAACATCCACATCCGCCGAGCGCACTGGGCAAACATTTTTTTGGCCATATACAGCCGTGCACATAGTCAGTCAGGTTTATGATGCAACTTCAGACACCGAATTGCCCTACAGGCTTTATCGTATTAGGCTAACAATATGATTAAACACATTTCTAATCTAGCAAAATAACTGGAATAATAACATAAATCTATATTTTATGTGATCGATATGTGTTATGTTAAACTTGTTTTAGCGTGTTAACTGAAAAAAGGCAATCCACGCCTAACACAGTAGCCTACATTGTGTAGCCTATTTCAAGTTAGGCTATAGAGTTGCATAAAGCCATCCACGAGGGACATAGTGGAAAATGCAAGAAGCAACTGGGGAACAAGACAGTTTAATTTGATGGGTAATATCCTCCTATTAGTGATGCTATATGTTGCAATTGACTCCTTTTCAAATGAACGACCTTTTGAAAACTTTTCGAACTTATCAATAAGGCAAATACTCTGATTAACTGCTATGGTTAGGCCTACATTTGTTACCTTGTCAGATTAAAACATGATGTGAAGGGCAGCGTCCCAGCCACCCTTATTAAGGTAATGGTGCATTAAGGTCTCCTTTGAACACACTTATGAAAACACTTATCAAAATAGATTAAATGAGATAAAAGAAAATAGATACGAGATAAAGTCAGGCTAGAATGTATAATGGGTACTTTGGAAAAACAGGAAATAAAGCAATAGCCCACTCAGCACCATTTAAAACCACACCTTGCTGTTCACCATACTGTGATTGGGGGGGGTGAATACCTCAGGGATGCCTGCACATGATAGAAACAGAGGGAGGAGAGGGGGGATAGCTCTGAAAGAAGGTGAAGGAGCTCTGAGGAGCCTTTTTCACTGTGCCAGAGTCTGGGTCAGTATGACACATCTTTCAGTTGAGCCCTTTTCACTCCAGTAGCCTTTATGGGCTAGTCCAGCCAGTACTCCTCCAAACACGGAGAATGCAGCCTGAAGGATCTTAGTGTTGTTGAATACATCCTGATAAAGTCTCTGAAGTGAATACAAAGTGCCACACCCTTTACTGTCTGATAGCCACTGTTTTTCTTATAAAATGCAAGGTTCATGACTAATGCAAAAAACAAAAAACTGTATAAGTAACTCCAAAGCAATCTGAACAAAGCTTGACATGTATAAATGCTTTGCCAAGAACAGTTAATAAAATGAGCAAAAGCATAAATCTAGCGCTTGCCTTGGGGCTATTGGTTGGCGCCCAATAAGAGACGAGCTGTGACTTGTTGGCTATTAATAGCACACAGACAGATAATTCCTGGCCTATTATCTCAGTGAACCCATGACGACTAGCTTGTGGTGCTTTGTGTTTAGATCCGTATTGTATAACTAAATCCACCTCTTCTACTGCCTGCTGGTAAGCTATAGTTGTTATCCATTTTTGGGGAGGTCAGGATCACTGTCCAGCGGCATGAAATTGCTGCTGCTCGACACAGAAAAAGAAAGTGTGTTTCCAGCAATGGTGGATCAACAGAGAAGACCTGTGTTGTCCCAAAACAATCATCACGGACACTGTTTGGTAATAAATGATGCATGCAGGAAGAGGGCCCTACTCTGCACCACTGCCAGAGTAGTGCTTCATGGAGAAGCAGAGTGAAAACATTCCTGGAAAATGTATCAGTCTGAGCCTCATCAGCTCATGTAATGTGAGTCAAGACCGTTTTAAGTCCACCCTAATGCGCCTGTCACTGGTCTGACATCAGTCCACTCTGTTCTTGCTGCCAGTTAATCAGTATCATGAAGGTGGTTCACAGTAATCACAAGTTAACCCCATGGTACAGCACACTCATAGGTGGAAAAAAAGATTAAAAAAAAAAGTTTATTTTCATTGCATGTCACTGCCACACCTTAATACAACAGGCCACTGTTAAGTATTTTTTAACTTGCTACATTTTTCTATTATAGATTACATTTCTCATTATATAAATTGAATTGACCTCCATATCTGTTATGTAACTTCAGTCAAATGCAATGTGATGTGGGTATTTCATAGTGAGGAGCGCCTCAACATTTGTGTATTTTTGTCTTGTCTGTGTCACTACCATTTGTAAATGGTCACAGCTGAACTCCTTACGGCACACTTAACAGTGTCGCCGTCTCAGGATCATGGAGTCTTTGTGTGAAAGAGAAAGGCACGAGTGAGGCAAAATGCCTCTGTGTTGACACGAATTTGGAGAGGCCTCCATCTTGTGTGCATGGTGCTAAAAGCCAGGAGTATTCCCCGCGAGAGCTCTTTATCATCAACATAAAAGCCTTTTATGGTGAGATTCAATTTAAAACAAATCAGTGTAAGTAACAGACAGTAGCATTGATGTGTGTGTGTCTCCGTGTGAGAGTGTGTGTATTTGTGTGCGTGCATATTTGTGTCTGTGTGCAAGTGTGTTTCTGTATTTGTGTGTGTATTTGTGTGTGTGTGTATGTCCTTCATGGACGAGACGCGTCCTCTCAGACCTTCCCAAAATGAAAATGAACAGCCACCAGGCAGAGTCAGTTCCGAACCTCTCCTTTTTATTCAATAATATATTTGTTTTGCCCATCAAAATAGATGCCAACAGCTAACAGGCAGCAGCAGAGGAGTCAGGGAGAGGACAAGGGGGTCTAAGCCCCCACCACTCCACCTCTGCCCCCCCCCCCCCCACCGCTCCCCACGGGCAGACCAGAGAGCTGTTGCTTTGTCCTTGACCCTTTGCTGCTTACACAGATGGACACACCACACAAACCCTAGTGGTGGGAGGAGGACAGAGGCATATGCATACATGTAGCAGTTAGAACATCACATTCAGGACTGAGGAGGATGACATGGGCCCTAAATGCATTTGTGCGACAGTGCACGACACTCAATACTGTTTATCTGCCCGAGACTAAGAGATAGAGTTGGTGCTGTTGCTATGCTAGTTTACCATGCTGCTTCTGTAAGGGACTCCAGGCCAAGGTCAAATCGGTGATCAGAGATGGGGAATGTAACAGTTCACTCTTGTGAGAGCTGGGGCTTATGGCTGCATAACAGGTTGGTGCATAACACCAATCTGATTTTTGTAGCGATTTCGGACCAACTTTGTTCTACAAAACAATTACATGGGAAGTGTGCCGAGATGATGATATGATCGGGCTAACCTGATTGTTTGGGAGTTGATGCTATTGTTTTAAATGTGTGTAGCTGCTGTATTTGACGGGCTCTCAGAAAAGCAGCATGGCTTACACACTGATATCCATTTGCATCGTTGTTATTAACAAGTAGAAGGAAAACACAGAGATGTCCACAGTCAGCAGAAAGGGTTGTGGTGCAGCACAGATATGCGCACGCACACACACACACATACACACAACGACTTTATGATTAAAGGAGAACAAAACAGCTTTTTCGTGGCTAATGGGTCTCCCAGCTCTCTAGCCTTACATAGTAATATGTGAGTACCAATGGCAGCACCCTTGCAACACAGAGGAATAACTTCTGACCACTCATTTTTCTCGGGCCTATTTCTATATTGCAAGTGACCTAGTGTCTCGAGGCAAAAAAAATTGCTGTTTTTTATATTTGTAAATTAAGGCTATCCATCATTGACATTGACAGAGACGACATGTAACTGGACAATGTTGGTGGCAAATCAAGCCTGGTGGACACAAGACAGTTGGAAAGATATCCTAGACAGTTATTCGGTTATTGAGCAGATGGCTGCTTATTGACTCTTCTCCAAAAAGAGGCTACTTAACACAAGCTCTGTCTTTACAATATATAACATGCTATTGCATGAGCAATGAAAAAAAACAATTACACCGAGTACAAAAGATGTGATTGATGTGCATAAGCTGATAGGAAAAATAAAACTGGGGACTGGGGAAGTGAAGGGGCTTGGATAAGGGTGGTATGGTAGGGTAGGGTGGGAGGTGCAGGGTATAACGACAATCAGCGTGGTCTCTTCTCAAGCAGACATCTTGGTCTCCTTTGTTTCAGCAGGCATGCGGTGGTGATATAACCTCAGGTAAAATATAAACAAATATCTATATATACAGAACTATTATAAATCATTCAAAACTGGTAACTGAAAAAGTAGCTGTAAACATGCACTCGTTCACTGAACCCGCCTCCCTTTTGCTTTGATACCACAGGACTAGGTGACTAGGAATGTGATGAACCACAAATTGGCATGTGACATTGCCGTGGGTCCATTTGCTTATGTTACTAACGTACAGAGCGTCACTCTTGCCAGCTCCCGACAGAGCTACTGATTACTTGAGGTGGCGACTTCAAAGGGATCGTTTTAGTGGGGGGTACCGCCACGGCCACAGTGGTTATTATGGACTGGCTTTACGTGATTCCTGCGGCCCCTGACACAGCATCCTCGGTTCAGGGTAGTTAAAGGGAACAGGCAGAGGGGAGGGGGGTCTGGCACATCAGTGCTGTTCCAACCAATCGCCTCCTCTCAAAAGAGCCAAGTGTGGTTTCCCACTGGCAAAAAAAAAAGATGGTCAGGAAAATTATAATGTTTAGAAATGCTCGATGCAGGCCTATTTCCATTTCTAAGTGCAAAAACCCAACAACATAGCAATTCTTAAGCGTGATAATGCGGCCACCTCCATACAAAGCACCTTGCCCAATGCATATGAGGACTAAAGGGGACCAATCAGCATAGACATTAGCCTGACTTTGACAGTCAGGCAGGTAGTTGATTAAGTAACACTGTATTCTTTGAGGCTATATTACTGTACAATGCTCTACAAGTTATAGGATGAAACACATTCACATATATATATGCACTGTATATATATATATGCACACTTATGTCTTATTTTTCATAATACAAAAAGAGACTGTGTCTACACACATAGCACGTCTTGCAGTTGACAATGATATTTTCAAAGGCTACATCAAATGGATACAGTAGAATCTGTAAACACCATTTTTTCCATCACTCTGCCCCTTTGGGAGTCGTTCGGCAGTTCCTATCCCATTTCACCGATAAAAAGGTCACCGTGACAACAGTAATATTCAACCCAGGGTCGCGCATACCCCCCCTCTTTTCCACCATAGCGGGGCTTCCGCGACTCTTGACTGTGGGCTTGACATTGCGAGCTGATGTTTTCTCAGTGCTGTTATTAGGAGTAGTGTTTCACGCGATTGATGCTCCCTGAAATAGGCGGTTAAATTTAGGCTGTCCATGCGACAGTAAATTAAGCAACACCATCCCCAGGGGGGCGAGACTGCCTTCTGGTTCTGTGTTCTGGTAGACTGGGCTCAGAGTAATGATCCATCCCC